>NC_137513.1:5697500-5727500 GCF_041902795.1 Electrophorus electricus
GACATCTTGTTTATCGGCCTGGAAATGAAATGTACACAGCAGAGCACCAATTTGTGGCTGGATCTGCTGGCACAGTAATGTTTGCCGAGGTTCTGTTTTACAGTAGGGGGCTCTCTACTATCTAATCTCATCATCACATGGTATACCACAGAAAATCTCAGTGCAATTTCTGTGTGGCTGACTCCACTGTCATCTTTTCTCACACTTGCAGCACACTCACATACCCAAGAATCCCTTGCAGTCATGAACCGAACCAAATTCAAACACGCAAGTGGTCACCATCACACCAGTAAGCACTTCTTCCCCACAACCAGGAGCTTGGCTCCAGCGGGCAGAAGAGTGCGGAGTGCCTCTTCAAGACAGGGGACTCGCATGCACCTAAGGTGCCATATCTCGTCACTGCACACATCCATACCGCGGGAACCAAGCCTAGCAGTCATTTAGTTACTGCACCACTAAAACTACAACGATTAGATCACAGTGATCAGAATTAAGGGAGCTCATCGCAAGATGGGCTATTTGCTGCAGCCTATTTTAGGACAAATTAACTACCAAACACGATGGTTTCCTCCGAAGCCCTCAGTGATGTAATGCGCGCATTTAATCTGGTTTAGCTCATTTGCATAGGTTCCCCTCATTTCTTTCAAATTACTGGGGTTTTTTTCCCCTGTGTTCCTCACAGGCGAGTGTTCTGTGCAACATTTGACCTTCATGAAAGATCAGCCGCGGCCCACAGACACATGGATTTAAGAGCGGCCCACATAGCGGCTTAAAAATCTTGCCACTAATTTGGGGCCTCGTTCAACTCTCGACTTTAAAAGGCTGGACTGCTGTGGCTTTGATGAAAACGGTGCAGCCTCTCGCGGCGCGTCTTTCGGTCGGGCACTCGGGCGCACCAAGCCCATTGCCACGGCGCAGCAGCGCCGGCCACAGACGTTTGAGTGGCGCTCGGGGTGTCGGGGGCGATGCCGTGCGTTAGCAGTGGAGTCTTCCTGGCGTGAACTGCTGAATTAATCATTCGGCGATGGAAAAGGAGGAAATTTTCCCTGCTCCACCGCACACCGCAACTGAACGAGAGCCAGCTCCAGCCTCACGATAATTGAAGTGCTTGCAGGAGATCAAAGCGGCAAAGTTTGGTTACATCTGTGAGGGGGAATTCCACTCACGCAGACAGAGAGTGAAAGAGAGAGAGAGAGAGAGAGAGAGAGAGAGAGGTGTGTGGTGTTTTGCCTTTAAACAAAACCTCTGTCCTCCATACCAGCACGATATATTGTTTCTTCCTATCTACCAGGGATTAAGTATTTCAGCAGATGTTTACATACACACATTCAGCTACTCTGTAGTGCTGTCATTTTAAAAATGCCCTTTTGTAGTGGTGGACTTAACGTAGTGAGAGTAATTTATAGCCAAACAGAAATGACTGTTTATAGTACAGTCGTTCAAATGACGATATAAGCCTAGCGTTGAACTTGGGTGAAAAAAATCATTAGTGCCCGGTAATAAAGCTATGGAGGCCAAGTGGGAAAGCAAAGAACAAAAACAGGCGATAATATTTGCTGATTATTTTTTTAAAAATAGGCCACAGTTTAGTTGGTACCACCTTTATGCCTCAGTCGCTGAGCAATCGAAAACTACGTAAAACTGCAATAGGTCTTGGAATTTTGGGACATTTTCGAAATGAGTGTCCGGAATAATGGGCTGGGTGGGGGGGGGCTGGGGGGGGGTTCGGAGTCGAGTACTCAGCATAGGCTAGAATAACAGTCTGGCAGAGCCGCTTCAGAAACATCTGTATCTAATTACAAACTACATCCTACTAGAGATTCTCGTGGATGAGAACAATGCAGGCGGAGCTGTGAGTTCAGGAGTGGTGTCAAGCGCAGGCCGCGCGGCAGGACAGGCGGGGGCTGCTCCTTTAGGGCCCCCAGCCCTGTCGCGGCCGACGGCGGCTCGCGGGAAGCTCGCCTCGGTTCGGACAGCCTCGATGCGCAGTTGTTGAATCCTTGTGTGTGCGAGTGTTCTGTATCACTTCAAAGCTGAAACACTCAGGAGAAGGCGATACTGGGAGTGTAGTGGGAGATAATAATAACAATAACAAAAAGACTGCAATATGTTAGCACTAATTTAGTGCCATGAGCAATGGTCAAGATTTCAAAAGGGAACTCAAAACAGAACCGAGAAGGTGACCAGACCTCACCTTTACAGGAAGTGGTTTCTTAGAATTCTGGTTTCTTTCTATTGGGATTTTTTTTTTTTGTGTGCGTGTACAGTGAGACACAAAAATATACAAAAACACACAAGCACAGACGTTCCTCTGAGTGCTCGTGAACTCTTCTTTTCTCAGGACATTGCAGTAATTCCCAGCAATAATAAAATGATACAATCCAGTGCATTAGGCTGCGGCTGTGGACAGAACAATCTGTGCTCTCTCAGAGTAACTGAATTTTATTTTGATATTTTAGTGAACAGAATCGGAAACCATTTCTACTCAAAAAAAGGCTAAGATAAGAACTGGCTGGATGTGAATGGGAAGTTTCAGAAGAGACATGGTAAAAAGAATCCTGGTAGATTTTTTGACATTTATATCAATGGAAGCCTGGGGAAGCCATATTGAACACATTTTAAAGCAAGGAAAAAATGCATAGCTCACACTGTTTGTTTACCAGGAAACTGGATGTTTTCATACCATATACAAATGTTTAGTGGTTTGAACAAATGTTAAAGAATTTAGTTAAAATTGCTCATTTGCAATGACTGAAATGAGATCAAGGAAAAGTCTTGAATCAAGCTACAAAGTTAATCGATTTCTAACCCAAAGTCTGAAGCCCTAACTGACAAACACAGGAGTGCACACACTCACGCGCGCAGACACAAAGTAGAAGACCACTAGGGCATCAACGCTTGCACGGCTGATGCCCAGTTCTCAATGAGCGGTAGGGCTCATTAAGAACTGGGCATACTGGTGCTGGGAGCAGGCTCTCAATTATTCTCACACAGAGACAGCGTGTCCTCCCGTGACCTTGTCATACGGCCCTTGTGTCGGAGACAACAGCTCAAAGAGAGGAACCCCAGATATGCAGAAGATCGCACTCACATACACAGAGACATTTAAAGGCACGTTTGAGAGGCTTAAACTCTAAGCTAACATTGCTCCAGCTTTCAAATGCAAAAATCCCCTGGACACACGCAGCAAGATGTTCCACATGTGACCTCCGGTCCTACGCCCTGATGTGCTGGGCGAAGCACAAGGTGACAAGCTACATATTGTGGGTGAGCGGGCTTGCTGAACCTGCCCAGACCAAGCTGAGTGTGGCGTGCTTTCTGAGTGTGACGCCGTCTCTGGGTCTGCTGTGGTGAAGTGACATTTACCTAATGCATCTCTAAACCGCCTCACAACCAGTGGGTGAGTGACAGGGAAGCGGGGTGAATGGAGCAGGCGGCGCCTGGCGCTGATGCCAGCCGACTCCGGGAGGCCGGGCCACGCACTACTGCCACCGTGGCTTTGCGCCTCAGTCCACGGTCTCCAAACAGCGGAGGTCTGGCGCTCTCTTGGGCAGTCTTGGAACTTTTCCTCGTTGGTCACCACGGTGACAGGCGATCATAGCTCTGACTTAGGCGAAGGGAGGTGTGGGCTCACGAGGGACTCTTCCACGGTTCAGGCCGGTACGCTGCGGCTCCGAGCGATGCACTCCGCGCGGTGCGTGCAAGTGGAGCTGTTATTCGACACAATGGAAAGAGAGTTTGCCAGGAGCAAAATAACCAATCAGGGCAGACGGTCCTTTGACCTGCTCTCGCTGCTTTCTTGAGAACAAAAAGTGACCCGTGCGTTTGCCCCTGTATCCTGAACACCCTTCCATGTGACGGAGATCTGCTTAACAACAGAGGGCCAAGAGGTCCCTGCTGAATAGACACGAGCCACGCTCCAGCATTTGCATTCAGACACACCCTTTCCACGGGATTCGATTAGCCCCGTTTCTGAATCTGGATGCCCACGGTCATCCTCTGACCAACGTGTTTTTCTTTAATGCCGTCATTATATCTTCTGTTATGTCTTACGGCCCGTGTTTTTGCTCCCATAAATAGCAGGCGCGGGGATCCGTAGGGTGGATCTAAGGAGACTGAGCAGGAAACTGAACTGGAGCTGCCAGCGAGAACCTGCCAAAAAGGTCAAAGAGGCTGACAGAGATGGAGGGAGGGCTGGCACAGGACTTCCTACTGAGTGTAAAACAAGGCCTTTTCCAGTAGATGTAATTACAAAAAAAAAACCCAGCAGAGAGAGAGCGAGAGAGAGAGAGAGCGAGAGCGAGAGAGAGAGAGAGCAGGCTAAGCGGAGCTGTGCATGAGACATGCTAAAAAGTGAGTGAGTGGAACACCCAGGAGACACTGAGCTAGGACGGTCAGTGCCATGCGAAATAAACTAAAGGGGTGAATATTTCCTTTGGTCATCGCCTCTTTATGCGGATGCGCGTGCACACGACTGGTTCCAGGAGCAGTGTTTGTGGAGCTCAGTGGGCAGACGAGCAGTCTGCCTACAGGCCGGCATGCAGCAGCGGCGACAGACAGCCTGGGGCTAGCGCACACCAACCCCACCCGCCCCCCCCCAGCACGCTACTGCCGCTACAACAAAGACTGCTAACCGACAAAATGCTTTTTGTCGTGCGTGCTCATCCGTGCTGCCCGTGTCCTGGCAGGTGAGCGTGCGTGGGCCGGTGCCCGGGAGCAGTGGGCTCGGCGCTGAAGGAAGTGCAGGCGTCACCTAGACGACAGCCCGCCCTCGCCCAAATGCCGACCCTGTGTGTGAGCGTCCGGGGGCAGATGTGTAGACACCCAGGCTGGGACGCAGCATGTGGAGTTGATAGCTGGAGGTACAGGCCTCCCCCCCCAACTGCCTTCCTGTCTAAGGGGAGGATATTAGCAAGGCCCAGGCTCAGGAAGGATGAGCCCAAGGCCTCAAGGCCTCATCAGGCCCGACTCAGCCACGCTATCCCAACCACCATCGCCCTCTCCCACAGCCCGCGAGCGCCGAAACGGAACGCTGGTGTTTGCAGCGGAGCGGGAAGCTGAAAGGAGCATTCATCTGCTCCCACGGCCTCCTACAGCCCCACGGCCGTCTCTGGGATGCGATGCCACGCCAGCCGGGGCAACTGGAGGTTAGGGTTAACTGGAGGAGCAGACGATGAGATGATCCCAACCGAGCACACCCAGGTGTTTGGAAGAGAAGGCCGGACAGTGGAAGGACGGCCGCAGACGGCGCGTTGATATGGGACTAGAGGGACAGCTACTTCCAGGGGGAGTCTGGCAGAAACGGCCCGGCACGCCGCACACCGTGAGACCGCCAGCAGCACTCACCACGTCCCACACCTACAAGCCAGTCGATGCAGCGGTGGGCGTCTGGCTGCACACATGTCCCCTCATACACCAACACAGCGCATCCAAGTGAGAGAGACAGAGAGAGAGAGAGAGAGAGAGAGAGAGCGAGAGAGAGAGAGCGAGAGAGAGAGAGCGAGACTCCTGACTCAGGTACGTGTTAATATTCTTCTGTTATTTGTTCTCCGAATCTTGCGTGTCTCCTGGAACAGCAGGCCTCCTTCTTTACACTCCAATTCCCCTTGGTTTGTCTCTTCTGCCCCAAACTAAATGATCCTTTCATTTCCTGCCGGGCTATGGGGCCTCAGGTGGCGGCTGCGGCCCGGCTCAGTGGCCCCGCGTGCACGTAAAGTTCACAGCTCGTCCTCTTAGCCGCTGATGCGCTATCATAACACAGCTCACCGTGGCACTTCCTGTATGGGGCTGCCTTGCGTGAGACGCTCTGCGCCGGGGATCAGCCGCCAGACAAATATTCCCCTGTGTGAAGAAGACGAGGCATCCAGCGTCTCATCCTTCCTGTCGCACCCGGCACACCAACACGCTGAAGCAATTACAGTGTTCACACACACCCTCCGACACTCATATGGAGGATAAACCAGGGAAGGAAAAGAAGAGAAAAAAAATGACACACCCAAGAGACACACACACACACACACGCACACACACACACACACACGCACACACACACACACACACACACACGCACGCACGCACGCACGCACACACAAGCATGCACGCACACACACACACGCACACACACACACACACACACACACGCACACACAAGCATGCACGCACACACACACGCACACACACACGCACACACACGCACACACAAGGATGCACGCTTGTATGCACATACACAGACATGCGTGCGCACAGACACACAAACATGCACGCACACACGCACACACACACACACAGGTCTCCTCTAGCCAATCCACAAGTCAGACTCCGGAACTGGCTTAGGAAGCTCTTTAATGGTTCCCAAACTTTTAGGGGACTGGCTGAGTGGTGCAGGGCTAAACATGTGTTTAGAGCAGACAACATCAGCAATCACCACTTGACCCTTCAGCAGAGGAGGGGTCATATAACAACCCCCCCAAACCTTTTTTTTTTTTTTTTTTTTTAAGGGCTGGAGGAAAAAAAAAACCTTTAACAGATAATATAATCAAGTGAAAGCACTAGGCTGTGGTGGAGAGACTGCAAGCATGCTGAGTTCCAGATGTTTGAAATGAGCAGTCAAAAACACTGCAGAGCAGAAAGTGCAGTTTCCATTAGAGACTTCTCAAGGTTCAGAGGGAGGAAAACACACACACACACATACATACACACACATACATACACACACATACATACACACACATACACACAGTCATGCTTTATGCAGAGGGACTGCAATTCTTTGCAGCTGTCAGGCTATTTCAAGAAAGAAGAAAGCAGGGGAAAAATTAAGAAAGCAAACAAATAGTTTTGCCTGCGTCCTCAGATATGCTGTGTGAAGGAGCTGCTACAAGGAAAACGCGAAAAAGGAGTGTTTTCCGACATTCCCACAGTACCTCACACACACACACACACACACACACACACACACCCTCATGCCATTACAGTAAGTGACCCAACACCTCTGGGTTTATTTATAGAACATGAATCAGAAACCTGAGAAAGTTACGGTGCACAGCTCCACATCCTCAACCACTTAACCCTGCGCACGTTCCGTCAGGAGACCTGCTCAAACGCAGACGGTGCACGGGTGTGTCCGAGGCGGCCCGTCGTGCCCGGGTCGCATGCCTGCCTTCACCTTTTGGCCTCACCCACAAGCTTTAGCGGCTGAACGGACGAGGTTACGTCGCACGCGGAGGGACGGAAACATAAAAAAGTCCAAAGAACATGAGCAGGGAGAGAGAGGGGCTGGACTAGCTCACAGCTGGGGCCTTGGGAGGGAACGGACTCCAAAGTAATCCTTCCCAGTTTAAATCCACTTTACCAGTATGTATGGGGAAGACAGAACAGGAGAGGGGTGGGGAGGGGGCAGCTTCATCACAGTTAATGTCTCACCGGTGGGAGGAAAGAACGAGACTTCAAATGCCTCCGCAGGCCTAGTTTGGCGAAGCGGAGGGCTGGGAGACGGGTCTCAGGTTTCCCTGCAGACCACATTAAAATGCCAGAGGGTTAAAAGTGAGTCGATTTGGACGCGAGATGCCAAAATAAAAGAATTAGTGGTGTGCTGTGTTTACATCTGCAGTAGAACTGGGGCAAAAAAAGCAGGCATGACAGGGCTCAGGCATTACATGAGAGAGAGAGAGAGAGAATCTGTAAACAGCAGACTACAGCACACTGTGCCAGCCTCTGACAAGACAAAGCAACTGCCAAAGCAGTGAGCAGTGACATAGCCATACAAAAATGCCAACAGTGTAGGGAAAAATGGTAACCAAGAGGAAAAAGTTGCGTTCTGTGACACATTAAAAGTTAGAGGGATAATCATTCATCTTGAACAGCAAAAAAATAAATAAATAAAATAAAATACAAAAAAGGAAGAAAGAACAAAAGGACAAAAGAAAGAGAAAAAAAAAAAACACCGCACAAATATTTCTCCGGATGCAATTCTCCGTCCAAGGATACATTTCCCAGTAGAAATCTGCAGCGCGGAGGAAATCGTTTAGTCTCCTTAAGTGCCAAATTGTATCCTGATTTTCCTGCCCTGGCTGCCTGAGCAAGTGTGTGTGAGGGCTTCTGCAGTCCCTCAGCCCCGTGCTGGGTAAACAGTTGGAGAGGAGGAGAGCTCATGCCGGGCCAGGAGCAGCAGCGCTGTTTCCTCCACACACACCGCGGGAGGGGTGGTGGAGCTGTCCGGCCTGCGCATGGACACGCTGATCGTGTGAGAGGGACCGTAAAAGCAAACAAACAAACAAATAAAAATCCGGTGATATTCATGTTGCTTTTGTGCGAGTCCCTGGAAGAGGCTGGAAGAGGCTGGAAGCGGCGAGGCGTGGAACATGTGGAGATCATTTATTAAAATTACTTGAAAAGCTTGACGCTTCATTAAGATCCTTGTGTTTATTAGAATGTACAACAAAGCCCCAGTGGAAATACTTCCTGGGGTCAAGCACGAGGCGCTTTCACCAGGACGACGAGGCTCTAAATCACTCCCTTAATTAGAGTGACTGGACTTTGCACACCATTGTTCTTACATGCTGAACACGACAAGCATATGTTCACGAATGTTCCCTGTTCTGTCTGTTTACTGCTGTTCATTTACTGGATTGTGTTGGGAAGGGGGGGGGGGTGCCTACGCCACCATCGCCACGGCTACGAGCCGGGAGCCACCGGGAGATGTGGCTCTGGCAGAAGGTTGCCTATAGCAACACTGATGAGCGTGCGGCGTGGTTAGGCAGGCGGTAAGGTTAGGCAGACCCGTAGCCAGGGCCTCGCTCATCGCTTCAAAGCAATGGTTTGCGTGGAAGCCAAAGGAGGGGGGCTGTTTCAATAATCCCAGTGGGGGGGGGTACCAACAACAGGAAACGTGTGCAACAGCCTTTCTCGAGCCTTCCTAAAATAACCACCCTCTTCCAACCTTTCCTGGAGGAGCCGTAATTAATATGACAAAGTCAGAGCAGCAGGAAGGAGCGGAAGAAGGACGCTCTGCACATCCGCTCCCTCCCAGCCCTCGTCCTTCCTCAGCGCCCGCGGGGCGAAGCGTGGCCGGAGCGGTTCTGCTCCTGGCACGCTGGCAGTGCCTCTTTCACCCCCGCTCCGTAGGCCACCGAGAGAAGCAAAAGCAAACGATCGGGGAAGCGCAAACAAACGCCGGCGGGCCGGGGAGCCCGAGGAGGGCTCTGCTTCAAAGGCTGTTTGGACACCGTTACGCACGCCCGTGTCACGGCGGTCCGTACGCGTCTACTTCTCCACAGGGCCTGCGGAAAACTAATGAAAGCATTTTCTTTCTTAACTTTCACACGATCCCACAGTCTGGAGGCTTCGAAAGGGGAAGAAGGAAGGGGAGAAAATGCTTTTAAAAGGCCTGGAAATGATGCTTTCCAGCCCCGAGTTGCGACAATGAGGTATCAATTACAGCGATAAGATCTGTGCAAAGTTCAAATCAAGCGCGAATTTCACATCTGGTCCTGTGCTCTTGTCGTCAAATTAATGGATTCTTCTAAAGACACGTGCACTAAGAATGTGATAACTTGGGCTTCCTTACTGCTGATAAGGTTCCCTCAGGAAAGAGAAGGAGGCACTGAGATTACTAAAGTACACATCACCAGACAGGAGGACTTGTACAGGCCATCGCACACAATCCTGTGACATATGCAGATCGACCCAAACGCAGACGCTGGACTTTAACCAGAAGAACCAAGAAGCTCTAAGGAAAGTGTCAGAAGGGTGAGCCCTAGTGCAGAGTTGCCCACGAGCGCACCCTGCCAAGACGCTCTGCTTCTCCCTTCTGTGCTCATGGCGCCAAGCCAGGGGAGCCGAGCAAGCTCTACGGACTAGAGGGAGGGAGAGAAAGACAGGAACGAGAGAGAGAGAGAGAGAGAGAGAGAGAAAAGACACGTAGACAAGAGCAGGACTGATTGCAGAGAATGAACAGCACTGGCGGAGAGGTCACCGCATCGTGGCCCATCCAGCTCACTGGAAGAAGACGGCTGTGGAATCTGGCCCAGACATTTCTGGAATTCCGAGTCTCCCTGGAAAACCCCCAGGGCGCGGGAGGCCGATCGGTTATTTTCAGGTGAGGAGAGAGGGGAGGCGACTCCGCAGTGCTCCGTTGTCACCTGGATACCGTTACCAGGAAGGCCCGAGGGCAGGTGGACAGGGTTAAGCTGCAGCGCTAAATGAACGAACAAAGGAGGTCTGTGCGGGCAGGTGGGCAGGTGGGCGCCTAGCAGGCTCCCACAGTGAAACTCACCCGCGCAGGAAGTGACCTCGCAGCACCTCGCCAGGACACCTGGACACAGGAGGGGCGGGGCGGCAAAACGGAGAGAGGTTCTGGGCAAACCTGCGCCGTGTGACCCATTTCAAAAAGCAGAGCGATCGCTCTGCCGGTCGCTTTCAGAGGCGTGAAATGCAGAAACTCTGAGACGAACGGTAAAACAGACACACAAGCAGCACGTTGCCAGATAGGGCTGGTTTAGCGAGCCTCCCGCTGAGAGGGGGAGAGAGAAGACCTCCTCTTTTCATCTACTGTTCTTGGGTAACTGCTCAAGGTGATGAGGTGGTGAACACCTCCACACGCCCGACTGATGCACGACCAAGTAGAAGCGCTGGCCGCTATAGCGCGGTGTGGAGGTGCTGTCAGGGTGCATTAGGCCCAGTGGCAGCTGTATGGTGGAATGGGGGGGGGGGGGGCTTGTGCCTCTCGCAGGCAGAGGGATCTCTGCTAAATCTCTAAGAGTCCTGCTAAGAGTCCTGACTCAATTACACACACTCACTCTCTCTCTCTGTCACCCACCCACACACACACACAAGGGTCAGAGTGTTGCCACTGAGCTCATGATGTTCAACATCCAAATGCATGTTTGTACATCTATGTAGCATCTTCCAAAGAGATACAGGCCTAGAACTGCAGGGGTAGCACTGCGTGAATAACTGCAGCTTAGTTACACCAGACTGGTATCCTGTACTACAACTCCAGTGTGACGCAGTGTAATCTGTCTTTGCAGAAGTCTTTCATCACTGGCTCCTGGTCTCTGAGACATTCTGATACACAGCTGACAGCACTGTTCAAAAACCTCATCCAGCACATGCTGCCTAAAATCTGACCCTGGGGAACTTAATAGCTCTGTGTGACTTTAGCACACAGAGCGCTCAAAAACAGCCACGTAGCCTGGGTATCGTGTGCTGACAGAGCAGCTCGGGATGCCGCGGGATGCGTCGGACCTGCGGGCGTGGCCTGGCCAGCAGCTCTGCGGAGGTAGAGGAGATGGCAGAGGCTGTTGGGTCCACGGCAGATGCCTGACACACTGTTGCCCGACATCTCCTGCCCGTGGCAGTCGGCATGTACGCACACACACACACACACACACACACACACACACACACCTTAGCTAAAGGGGTCGAACTGATTTCACGGCCCTCCACACATTCTCCTATATGCTCAGACCATTCCAACCTCGCCCTACCGTTTTAAAATGCTCCCGGCAAGACAATAAACCTACACCGGCTCCAAACGAGCCTGGCGCATTTACTGTCACAATGAAAGAAAGCAAGACGGAGGGGTGTGGGGGTGGGGGTCTAGACAGCACAGGAGGGGGAAAGATAGTGAAGCCTGCCATAGACAGAGGAGCCAGGCCTCTGATTCTCAGATAGCATGAAGATGATAAGAATGGCGTCTTTCACCATCAGATCTGGAGAATCTGCCCCCGAGCCTGCGGCACCTTCCCTTCTCCACTGGGAAGGGGACTTCCAGGACAGCGGCAGAAGAAAGGAGTCTGTGTGTGTGTGTGTGTGTGTGTGTGTGTGTGTGTGTGTGTGTGGTGGGGGTGACAGGTGGTGGGTGCTTTTGAAGCAGCCTGGCTGGCCTGATGGGAGAGTGTGGGGTCACTGGAGTGCGGCCTGTATCTATAGGTGGCTGAAAAACACCTCTCATCCTGGGAGAGATCGTGTGGCCGGGGCTCCTCCTCCGGCCGCTCTCCGGCCTGAATGCGAGCAGTATCTCCAGCAACAAGCCGCCTTTATACCCGTCCGGGTAATTATGGGCCATGGGTCAGGATCTGTTACTGCTGGGCCCAGCAGCATCCAGGTGCCCAGCTTCAGAGAGGAAACCCGGCGAGCACTCAGGCCTGTCCGCAGGGCCTGGAGGCAGCGAGGCAGCAGAGCAGCAAGCGCCACTACAGGACCTGCTTTGTCTCTACTCTCATCTCACACGCACACACACACACACATGCACACATGCACACACACACACACACACACACACACACACACACACACACACACACACACACGCGCACGGGCTGCACCTAACTTGAGGGCTACATGATGCAGATAAAAGAAAAGCCTCACACAAGTGATTAAAATCTGCTGCTTCCGTCTTTGCAGCGAGGATGTGCGATACTGGCCATTAGCGCTGGTTGTTCGGCCTCTGATGCAGATTAGTGCAGTAGTGGATGCACGCTTGGACACGCCCATACGCTGTGTCCTCTCCCGAGGATGTCAGAGCTCCGTTTGCTCGTGAACACCGCACGCGTCCGGCTGTCAGCGCAGCCTCACAACACGTTTCCTGTCGCCGCTGACATGGATACGCCACAAACAACACCAGCCGGCAGCAGAAGAGACGGAAGGTGCTGACGCCAAACCGATGACGTGGTCATAACAAAACAAAAACAAAAAAAAATCAAGTAGTCTCTCTGGCTGGGTTATCGCAGGCTCCTGTCTTAGCCCTGCACAAAGCCCTGTGTAGTCTAGCAGGCCTCTGGATGATGCTAGATTGGAGGGCTAGATCGCACCAGCGATAGTGCTGGCTGCACGCGTGCGATTGATTTTGGGAAGCCGAGACTCTGGGTGCTAGCCTCCTTCTGACATCGGACTTGCTGTGTCAGAGGCCCACGTCTGCGCTGCGCGCATCCGGCCACGCCCACTCCGATGAAGACGGCTCCCCTGGGAGGCGTGTGAAACGTATAGCGTCTTCCACCCCCCGCCACGCGTCCCCGTACGCACGGCCGCGGTGTGGCCGAGGCTTTGGTATCTCACGTGACGAGCCCATATCATGTTAGTCTGGGGAGAGTAGCAGAGATGGAAGCGTTGTGGGGGTGCTTTCCATGGTCAGGGAGCGCAAGTGTGAGACGTCGGGCGGCTGAGGGTCCGGGGCGCGCATGCACAGGGGGAAGCGCGAGGCTGCGGGACACGGGGGGGGGGGCCCGTGGCCTTTCCAACACTCCAAGATGAAGCGTTAGGGCTCAGATAAGAGGAGGCGCCAGGCTGCTCCCGGCCCTGAGCACTGAGCAATCACACACACATACACACACACACACGCTGATAAACATCGACCCATAGAAGCCCGCTGCGGCCCTCCTCCAGATGACAGAGAGAGAAAGAGAGGCAGAAGAAATGGGAGGGGAGCGGAGGGGAGGGGAGGGAGTGCGGATGGGCGGGCGGAGCAGCGGGCTGGTTTAAGCTGGGTAATAAAGACGGACGCTCGGTTTTGGAGTGTCACAGGGCTCCTCATCGGAGGTGATGAGTGGAGGACAGAAATGCAGGTCAGTGCCGCCTTAAAGATGAACGACGCTGACAGCACGGTGGAACTAATGCACGTGTGTACACCGAACCGCTGAAGAAAGCATGAAAATCAACAACAGTCAACTTGATGTTTTTGACAATTACGTCAGGCGGCGAGACGTCTCAAATACATGTCGACGTTACTCAGACACAGCCAAATACTCTCCTGATAATCTTGTTACTGAAAAAGGACTACTGATGTACTAAATCAGTTCACAGGCCCAGATTCAAAGCCCGAGTCTCTTGATTGGATCTTAACGTGGCAACTGGACGAAATGGAAAACATTTTGAAACGCCACTGAACACCACCAATGTAATCCCATGCAAGGATAAGGCCTGCAAGGTCTGCTATTATACTGCTATTCCCTAAACATGCTACAAAAAAAAAGCACAGAACTTTAAGGATTTTAACCTCAGCATGTTTAACACGCTTCATTATGGTCAATGTGACTGATAACAGTGACCACTAACAAGTTCTTTACCATGTGCCTCTGCGATTTCAGTGATCCCTGTGGGCAACACGGCGGAGGGGGTTTGGGAGAACAGCCCTGCGAGCATGGCGGAGGGGGATCGGGAGAACAGCCAGTGTCTTACCTGAACCGTTATCGATGACAGTGGTCTGGGTTCTGCGCTCAGTCCCCAGGCGAGAGGAACCGGGCATGCTCATGGGCTCCGAGCGCACTGGCTGGATCCTGCCACGCAGCAAACAGACGGATTTCATTATGGAAGGTAATGATTCACATTTTGCATCTTGAGGACAGAAATGTAAGCTCATAGTGTTGTAAGTGTGTGTGTGTGTGAGAGAGTGAGTGTGTGCACGCGCACCTCAGGCTGTGCAGGTCCAGGTCATCCGTGTCGAAGTCAAGCAGAGGCTGCTGCGTGTCACTGGGCCCCTGGGACTGCAGCACTGATGAGCTGGAGGAGATGACCGTGGTCTGGCCTGAGGGGTGGATGGTCTTAAACTGGAACTGTGGGCCCATCCAGAGACGTCTGTGAGGGCCGGTGTGGGTCACGATCTCCACCTGCAAAAACATCCGTGACAGCCACCGTGACAGCCTGGACTGCTCACGCAGGGCTGTGATTCAGGCCAGGAGATGCAGGATTTCCACAAATCCTATTAACACGAGCATCTCGAAAATACTGCATTATCTCACATATTTTACTGATCGGTCATGCAATATTGTGAATGATTTCAATGCAAGTGACAAAATGATGCACCAAATCAATCCATAAAGATCTCAAAAATCCTCAGCACTGCCTTTACATGTTATAATTTCGTCTTCAGTATATAAGAACCTTTTGTGAGAGATGAATTATCATCTAAACCCACACACGTTGGCGCACAGCAGAAAGAGGCATAGCTCTCTGCTCAGCAATGCCACTCCGCAAACGTGCGGTAGACGGACGCTCCTCTCCCTTGCCAGCGATCTGCACCAACATGGAACAGATATGTGCTGCGTCACCACCATCGAGCGGGAGCAGGAGGAAGGAACAGGAGGAGACAAGCCCGCTCCGTCAAAGCCGACAACCCCCATCCCAAAGTAGCGTGGGAGTTGCGCGCTTCTCTCCGCCCCTCGTCACATCTGTGTAAACGAGACCGCGAGGAAGACGAATGTGCCACTTTTTCTTCCCCACCCGAGTGTCGGCAAGCCCTGGGAGACACGGATGCTGCGCTGCTGGGTTTACACGGGCCAGAGGCGGATGTCCCCCACCCCTCACGCCACGTGACGTGCTCGGTGGGGACAGCTCCGGTCGTACACAGCCGGCTGCCGGGGCGCTGCCGTCGTTCCAAAAAACGAGGGCGAGCGCTGCAATCCTAATCCCCACTCACAGATAAACTGAAGCACCAAGAAGGGTTGGGCCGCATGTATCTGAAAGTGGTCGTGTTGAGCGTGGATGGTGCGGTATTAAAACGCCTGGGGGCAGCGGCATATCACACCATATATATGAAGTGGAATTAGACTTTGTTAATATCCGGACATCAAGTCATGAAATGTACATTATCTAGAACCCATAGAAGCATTAAATGAAACCATAGCTCAAAAAATAAATGCATTTTTAAAAATGCAATGCAGTCTGCAGTCGTCATTTTGATAACTATCAGGTATAACTAGGGAAGGAGGTACCAAATGACAATTACCAGAATACCAGTGACAAGCAGTTTGCATTTAGCACTGTTAATAATGCATGGCAAAAAAAACTGTCCATGACAAAAGGTTGGACACTTAACGGACTAACCAAAAGCCATTTGAAAACCCCTAACAGACTGTGTGCCTTCCCTGGCCTGGGGGCGTTCTGGCCTGGTCATGCTGAAGGACGCAGAGGAGCGGGCGTGCTGACCTGTGAGAGCCACTCCTCATCCTCGTGGCCACTGTGGTCGGACGCCAGGCTGTCGTAGGACTCGTGTCTGGTGATGGGCCCAGGGCTTCCTGGTGGCACCACTGTGTTGAAAAAGCAAACAGGACGATGTTCTACATTTGAGTCAACATCTCGTGTGAGGAGGAGAGTGAGAAAGCACTTTTTTCCCCTATGGGGAGGGGGAGGGTGTGCGTGTGTGTGTGTGTGTGTGTGTGTGTGTGTGTGTGTGTGTGTGGAGCTGAAGCAGGCTTGAGTAACCCGGCATAAAGGATGAAGACTAATAAGCGGAATGGGTAGTTTCTCTTCCCACCTCCAGGCTAACACATGACTATGGTGCAAATGTATTTAATAAAAGTCTGAGTTATAAAGTTGTCAAGATCTAATCTGGGGAACACAAGGAGCTTCACATTCTTTTTCTCCCTCATCATCACGCACGCACGGCAGGTGTTGAGACACAACTGAAGTTTAAGTAACATGCCCTGATTCTCCAACAGACGATGGCAAATCTCCTCACCAACACTACATGCTGGCAGAGGCTGAACACAGAGGCAAGCTGCACAAGAATCAGTGCCGATCTCAAACGGTGGTGAATACAGACAGGTCTCACTCACTCCCCCATGGCCCCTGGGCCCAGAGGGGCAAAAAGTGTCGACTAATTAATAATTGAAGCAGGAGAGCAGTAGCTGTCCCTGTGGCTCAGGTTTCAGTGGGCTCATAATGACCAGACTGGAGTAACAGTCTGAACACTGCAACTCAGAAAACAGAGGAGGCTGCAGACAGGAAACGGGAACCGACCACACAAATTTGCGGTGGTGCTGAAACTGCGGGACTTGCACGTCTCCTCTGGAGACTGGGTGGTTGTTGGTTTTTTTGCCAGATGAAAATAAAGCAAAATGACAAAGTCAATATTGCAAATTACGTTTGTCTGATCATTATATAAAAATGCCCTATCGGCTGAATCACTATCATTATATATAAATATATAAACATTATATATTTATATTATACATTATTTGAGTGGCGTTCCAGCATATGAAATTCATGTGATGTGACTCGAATGTGTTACATTGGTGAACTAATTAGTACAAAACTTGGTGGCTTGTCAATGGGGCACATAACTATAAAGCATTAATAAAACTTGCATTCCTTACACCACTTGTAACTGATATGACTAAGTGATGTCAGGCTGTAACAGAGCATTTGGAGGGTGACGGGGTCTGGCGGAACGCGACAGTTATGATCTTATCAGCCATTGAAGGGTCCTGCTGTGTCTGTGCAGGAGCTGGACAGCAGAGCCTCTGGGCTGGCCCTGAAGTGGTGCCAGGCCTGGCCTTTACCCCAGCCTCGTCTGTCCTGCCTGAGGCCCAAGGAGGCAGTCAGGGTTACTGACCAGGCGTCTGCAGCCAGTAGGTGGGCTGAAGGCTTTGTTGAGTCTCCAGCCACAATTAGAGCGTTATGAGGCGTGGAGCGGCCCTGCTGGTTGGAGCACTGGGAGCTCGTTTCCATGACCAAACTCCGCGGCCAGCCAGAGGTGTTTGAGTACACAGTGCAGACAGCTACGCAAATATTGCCCAGACCCCCCCCCCACCCCCCCACCCCCACACACACACACACAAAATTAATCATAGTTGAAAAACAAAAAAAGGATTAAGAAAAAGAAAATACTAAATCATGGTAAACGAATGCCAGCAGCCGAGGTTGAGGACGGGAGAGAAAGCCGCGCATTCATCAAAAGGTGGTCGAGCTGCAGCCTTGGACGAAAGCCCTCACAACTCTCCTCAAGCCTCATTCATTAGCGAGCTCTCAGACACGGAGGTGCCTGGAGCTGATAAAGAGTCGGCTAATGTCGCACGGCCAGGACTCCCTGAGCGCAGTCGGCCGGGTTCGCGGGGAGCTTTCGCAGGGCCCGGCGCGCGCTCATTATCTGCCCGTCATCTGGGCGTAGTCGGCGGGATGGCTGGGCAATGCTCCTCCTCCCAGGGTGCAGGGAGCCCGGGGCAGATGGACAGGTGGAGATAGTGCCCGTGAAAGTGGCGCCATGGCGCCTTTTATCACCAGCCCTGCAGGCTCCAGATCCTCTGACCCTACTGTCCACATGCTGCATTTTTAATCAGCCAGGTCATCCAATATAGAGGCCGACGCCGGGCTGTCAATCGTGGCAGGGCCCCGCCACGCCCCCCTACGCAGCCTGAGGCCATGCAGGATGCCCCGAGAGCTTGGGAAGTGCCCGCCGCTGGCGCCCTTGCGCCATCTCTGCGCCTCCCTGGTCGCCCCTCCCCGTAGTAGGCTTCGGCTGACGTTACATGGAAACCGAAAACCCGATAAGGCTCGCGTTCACGGCTGGGGCAGGGCCTCTTCTCCAGACTCCTCCCTTGGGTTCAACCGAAGCTGGAAGATGAGGCGACCGTGCCGGCCCCGATGCCGAGCGGAGACGCTTCTCTCGGCAAAGTCCCACGGGAGGAGACGGGAAGGTGGCGTGCAGTGGGTGGCGCTGTACCTCGGGTGCTGAGGGCAAAGCGTGAGGTAGCTGCGATTCAGCGCATACTGACCCCGGACCTGCCGCACTGGTTAGTAACCGGGGAGGACGGGGACAGAACTAGAGCCGCTCTAGTTCTGTTTAAATCGGGACACGCTGACCCGCCGCTCGTTAAACCACCTGCTCTCAGCGGAACACATCCACACAGACCGAGCGCCGCAATAGGTCACGCCAGGCTGCTCTGTCCACACCCACCCATCCGCGGGCACTGGCACTAATGCCAGAGAATATTCTACCTGTCCGGGATCAAGCCACCGGGACGTAGTGGGAGGGATCGGACGCGAGGCTTCACCCTGAGGATCCCAAGAGCCGATGACTGATGTTTGCTGACAAATCTCCAGTCAATGGCGTTGTGCTGGCGTATTAGATGAGTGGCCTTCTGTGAGCACACTGCCCTGGAACTGCCACCACTTGCATTTGCCCTCGTGCACTTGGTACTGAATTACATGGGCATAAAGTCACACTAACTGTCCTCATTTGAATGCGGACTTAATACAGAGGCACAAACAGTTAAGGGGGAGAGAAACCGAGTGACAAATACCCAAAATCACGCATTCCAACACACATACTCAAAGTGAGACTGGAGGCAGGGGGCTTGCTGGCCTTGGGGTGCCTGTCAGTTTTTGCTTTTGCTGGCGACGCAGTGGATTCTGCAGGACACCATGTGCCACCAATAATGCTCAAAACAAAAGCCCATGGACCATATACAGCATTAAGCACCAAGTCATGCTTTAGTGCACTAACCTTCTCTTGGGTTTCATGCTCAAACAAATGCATGTGCACACACAGACACACACACACAGACAAAGTGCTTACAGCCAGCCAGGAGGTATTGGTAGTATTGCACCAAATCAGAGGCCAGAACCAAAGGGTGGTTGCTGTTGAAAGGAGGTTGGAGCTCATTCCACTGTGGTGTTCTATTCAAAACAAACACAGAAATCAATTTAGGAAGCACACATCAGAGAAACAGATGTATAGGACGGTCTCCCGCTGAGCAGTAATGAACTCAATTCCCCTAAGCATGGCTGGCCTTCCAGTTCTTCTGCCTCATGTAGGCTAACTCAAGCAAACATCACAGGACCCGCTATCACTTTACACTCATGGTTTTAGCAAAGAACAGGTTTCAAAGCAAGTCTTTTGGTCCAATCCCATTCGACACACTTAGGTAAGGACTATTGTGGGTAATGCTCCTAAACTCAATGTATGGATCACACATAAATCTGGCTGCCTTGAAATAAATGCAAAATCTCATTCATAAGGGGTGAGGTCTTATGACGGCTGCCTAATGCAGTGCAGGATGTCATTTTTGGGCCATCGCTGGTGATGTACTGGCTTGGTCTGTGGTTTAATGTGGCTGAGCTGAAGGCAGGACAGCACCTGGCCAAAGTCCAACAGGCTCTAGGACAGGTGTTCAGCTCCAGAGGCGTGTCATCCCCTATCTTCTGCGCTGTGCTGATTGGCCGAGGCTCCAGGACGTGCTCCACCAGGTTACCGTAGCAGCTCACGATGTAGAGGGAGTCAACAACAGCCTGGCGGGACTGATCTGAAGAGAACAGGCAACAGAGGGTGTCAATATGTCACTTTCATCAACTTTTACAAATAACAACCAAAGTGCTTTACAGTCAGACGCATTTGTTTGAGGTTCTGACCTTTCTCTCTCTTCATGTTGGGATTGGTGATGAACCAGGAGCAGGAGGAGGCAAACACAGCAGCCACACAGAACTCCCCTCCACTGGACTTACTGGGGGAGATCTGGGGGGGCGGCTTG
Organism: Electrophorus electricus; assembly: GCF_041902795.1. Classification (NCBI taxonomy): domain Eukaryota; kingdom Metazoa; phylum Chordata; class Actinopteri; order Gymnotiformes; family Gymnotidae; genus Electrophorus; species Electrophorus electricus. The sequence goes on from NC_137513.1 coordinate 5,717,744, forward strand.
GCTTTGCTGCAATAGACAGAGACACAGGAGTGAGCTTTGGGGAGGAGAGCGAGAGAGAGAGAAAGATAAGGGGGAACTTAAAGAGAGACACAGAAAGGCTTCTGCAGCCTGCTGTAGGGAATCTGAGCCCCAGGGTCAAATAACAGAAGAAACTCACAGCCACATCACTGAAAAGAAAAGAGACATCGAGTTGGGATGCATAAATCAGGACAATGGTCTCCACACATGAATGACTTCTTTCAAGGGTTTGAGTGAGCCAAGAAAAATTTCACATCAACAAAGCAAAACACTTTATCTATAAATGATGAGCATCGCACAAGTACACCCCATGCATGAGCGCAAAAAGATCACCCTTTACCAAGGTTACCAGTGCTCCCACTGTTTCCCAATTAACACATATTAGTTTGATCCGTCTTAGGTCTTGACATCACATCACAACAATTTAATTCTGCCTGGTTTTGAAGGATGACTAAAAATATAGCTATACATTATAAACGTAATTATATATGTATATAGACAATATAATATAAACAAAGAATCTATTTTCTAAAATGTCTAAGTGTTTAAAACTGGAATGTTGTTTTGAGATTTGACAGTTGATTTAGTAACGGTAATATCACATCTGTAGCGTGTTTTCTTTCTAACATTCCAGACAAAGCAAGAATTGCAAAGTTGTGGCATGTTGATGAAAAACACATCATTAAAAACTAAGCTATTAGAAAATGGATAATAATTTACACTTTAGAGGCCAAGGACATTGTACATAATAGATGAAAAATTCAGACTATTTGTGTTGTGCAGCCCTAAAAGCTCATCACACACATCCTCGCGAAGTGAAGCGAGTGTTGATGTCACATAATTGCGGTCATTTGCTTATAAATCTGGTCCAAATGGAAGTGCTGCAGCTGCCCCTGCAGCTCTCATTCTGGATTAGCCATTTAAAAGAATTTATTGGGGGCTATTGAATTATTCTGCATGCCAGAAACAGTTTGATGAAACCCTACACAGAAAATGGCCGAGCAACGCTATTGGTGCAGAGAGGGGTGGGGGTGGGGGAGGTGTGTGGGTGGTTGCGGAGGGGGTCACCATATGGATCCCATCCTGGAACAGTAGCGGCTTGGTATCAGTGTCGGGCTCCTGCCTAGCCTCCACTGTAAAAATCTGCCCTCCACATCTTAGCCAGCCACACAAGACACTGAACACTCACAAATCTCCCACGAACCAGGAGCATATTATCACAGGAAACATGAGCTACACGCACACCGTATAACACTGTGTGTAAGGGGAAGCAATAAGTTACTTATCATTTTCAGAAATGATAGTAGCAAGAACCAATAAATGCTTCTGGCATCAACTCAGCAGTGACATATTGAGCACCATCAGAGGAAAAAGAAAACAAACCCCCCCCCCCCCCCCAAAAAAAAAAAATTATTTTTTTTTTTCTATCAGCAAAAGTAACAAACTATTTTAAAGCCAGCTGAGTTGAGCTTAAAGGCAAACATGTACTGACTGTCCAGTAGTTGACCTCTCCAGTTCGGACCTGAAGGACACACTAATGGGTGCTGAGTGACCTGTTGCTGCACTGAACTCTCACTCTTTCACTTCCCTTAAAGCTGTCAGCAGGTCGTAAATTACTCCCAGGTTGAGGAGTGATGCTGCCGTTTTTGGTTAGCAGACACCACACCTCGGATGCCAGCTACGAAGGAGGAAAGTCAGGCCTGTGGAGGGCGAGGGGCACGGATTTATTAGTGCTGGATGAGGGAGGAGCCCTCCCCTAAATATCTGCAGTGTAGGGTTCACCTGATGAGAAGACAAAGGCATGTCAAGATATTGTCTTAGCCCGCGTGTCCGTCTGCATGTCGTCTGCGTGGCTGTCGGGACGAACAGAGGATCCAGAGCTAAGTCAACCCCACTGAGGAGCTCGGCAGGTCCAGCATATGGCGTCCTCTCTCTGCTCCCACCTGATGACACGAATAAAACGAGAAGAGTCCGAGCCGACAGCGCCAGGTACGGCTCACCCTGCCCAGACCTTCATGGGCCAAGGGGCCGGTCTAAATGACCGCTAAAACTTCACTGCACCCCACGGAGTTGGAGGGTTTGAAGAAACTGAATGAGGCAGCCTGTTTTACAGAGTGGGAGGCAGGTAGAGGAGACTGAGGTGGGGGTTTCATCTTCAAGTAGTTGATTTTCCCTCCTCCAAGGCCAACATCAAGCCTTGAAGCCTCCAATCTGGCAGTTTCTGGTGGTCTAAGGAAAACAACCTGACTTAACATTCCTTTCTCATAAACCATAGGCCGATCCGCACCATTGCACATGCTTCGCTGGATCGGAGAGGGAACCGTACCCCCTCCACTCTCCACTTATTTTTTGGTAAGAGCCTTGCACAATAAATCCGGTAATAACGTTATTCTTTTAACCATGTTTTCAAGGCATAACTGGAAGCCTTTGAGTATCAAACCACTGTTGATGTGATGATGAGAATGAGAGCAGCGCATGGCGTCGGTTTTGGGCAGCCGGGCTGGGGTCTGGCCGAAGCCCTCAAGTGCAGGGGAGCTAAGAGCTGCCTTGCTGCTGGGCTTTTCAGCAGAGCTCTTTGAAGAGGCTTTGGTCAACAGACGCCTGCCAACAGAGCCAGATCACAGCTTGGTTCGGAATATTCTGGTTCTGAGTATAAAGCAACCTCTGGCGATGAGATGTCTGCATTTTCCATCAGCCTTTTCCTGTCGTCTTCACTTGAAGTGGCTTTAAAGTGTTGGGCTTTTTGCCCCCTTTGAGAGACAATGCGAGCTACAGTGATTCTGCAGACCACAAGCCAAGTATTCAAAATAAACATTGCTGCTGGAAAGATGTCAAAAACCCCATAAGTTACCCAGTATTAATAAATAATAAAGCATGAACATATTTAGTGTCATGGTAGTGAAGGAAAGATGAGCATATGAAAAAGATGGGCAAATGATTCCCTCTTTCTTGGCGTTTCCCTTCTGCCGCCGCTGCTCTTAACAGAGACACTACGGGTTTTTCTGTCTTACTAATTCACTGAAAAGACTCCTCACATGTCATTTCCACTTTTAATTTAACAAATGAGGACTCCTGACTTATAGCTAATAGCTTTTCCTCAAGGGCATAATTCAATCTGCAACGTCCACCATCAAAGTCCCCGCGCATTACGGTCTGGGAGCGGGCGAGGCGCCATGGAGGGGGAAGGAGCAGCCTCCATTTATTTTCAGGGCCCACGGTAAACAAATACTGCGGGGCTCTTACCCTTGTCTGCCGCAGAGCAGCGAGGAGCCGCAGCCGGCGCAGGCTGTGTGGAGGCTGTACGTCAGGAGAGGGAGCCATCGTTAAGAGCACGGCAGAGGACAGGGGCATCCCTCGATGTGGCGTACATCGTTTCAAGGCGGCCGGTCGGCGTACGCCGCCGTACGTGCCGAGCGGACGCTGGCCTTTTAGGAGCCCCCTCCTGTGCGCCCCGCGTCACAGGCCAGGAACCGTTACTGCCGTTCCGCCTCGCCACAGCACCACCGAGGAAGGACACGCATTCCTGCTCAGCTCTCTGTGGCGAAACAGCTGCCCAATACGAGCTCCACGGGTCTGACTGATGAGCTCACGCGATTGGGCAATCACGGTCTGGCTCCAGCTCACATGAGGATCGCGAATTGATCAGGATTTGAGGCAAAAGCATAATCATTTGGAAGCGTGTACCATGGAAGGGCACTTTGGAGACATTATCTTAAGTTGGGCTTGTCTGCTTCACAGTTAAACCTTCGTCATTTGAACCTCTGGGCCACTTGAGAGCCATTTCATACACTTGAGAGCAAATCATTAAAGTCATCTAAGCCAACAAAGCGCAGAGCAGGATATGGTCCTGGTGCATCTCACATTAACATTTCACTGGCTCATTAGGAAGGAAGTCATTAAGGATATCGCAGTTTCTCATGCTACAAATGAATACAGCCTCCAATATCACAGTAGATTGGGATAGGAGGACAGAAACGTTTCGATTGCAAAAGTATTTAAAAGTAGAAGAGGACTCGATAGCAAAGATGGAAACCAAAACCCAACCCAAGTCCCAAACCCAGACCATGTGGAAGGCACCACATGCTTTTCATTTAAGGCTGGTGCAAGGCAAAAGAAAGACCTTAAGGGAACTGTTCAGGGTTGACAGAAGTTCCTATTTCAGCAGTTCCTTCGCAACTTGGCTCCATTTGTGAGATGATTTGATTCAGGGAAAATCTATGGTTTATGAAGAAAGCAGGACTGCTAGAGTGAACATGTTATTTCATATTAAATCTAATGCATTTGACACTATATTCATGTTGTAGTTTAAACTTCTACTCTTATTAAATCAAGTTTTTACAATGGGCTTCTTTTGCAGATCACTGAATCGAGTCCAGCTCCTTGCATCAGAGCAGCTCCAGTAGGAGGTCCAGAGTCCAGTACAGTTTGGGGTTTTCCCTGTTCACAAACACCTACTAAACTTAGCAATTTATTTGGTTGAATCAAATATGTCTTTAATAGAAAATCCCCCAATTTCCTGGACTCTTGCCCCCCAGGACAAGCGCTAGGCACTCCTGGTGTAGATGGATCTATTGATAAACCGTCATTTCACATTTTACATTTCGTTGCGTTTGCTCAGTTTCATCTAGAGACAGCTGGGGTACAAAAATAACTGAAATCCTATTTAACCAAGCCCAAAATACATGAATGGATTACAAACATTTTAATAACAGAAAAGTTATTTATTGTTTCCTAATGCCCTTCAAAACAAAAAAGGTCACGAAAAAGTCCAAAGATCCGTGATTTTGCCACATTACAGTACAAAAATATTCCGACTTACAGACTAACCAAAGCTTAGACAGCTTAGACCTTTTTCTCCCTATAGCCACTGAAGCCACTAATTACACTTTCCCAAATCTATTCTAAAATCATCACACCAAATAAAAAAAAGCAGAAACAGATGAACGTTCCCCTGTCTCTCGTATCCGGAGAACCACTCAGAAAGGGCTGTGTGCAGCTTGGTTTCCCAAACATGCACCGCTTTTCAAGTTGCCAGGCCATAAAAATCACAATTTAGCACAAATGTGAATACAAAGATGAAAAAAAACCAAAAAAACAAAAACAGCCATTGTCTTTTAATTTAAACACGAGAAGGGAAGCAAGCGATGGATAAGTGATTATGGGAAAGTAGCCTGGAGAAAGGCACAACACAAGCAAAGCTCTGTGACACACAGCAGGAACCGTGGAACACAGTGCCCCTGGGATCGGCGCTTCACAGACACCATACTCCCTCCACCATCACAAGGACACTCGCACACCACAGCCAAACGCTCCAAAAACAACGCGAACAAATCACTGGATCCAAAGCATCTATTTTTAGAAAGAAAAAAAAAAAGATTGACTCATCTTGTATGTAACGATTTGGTGACTAACTACCCTCAAAATCTTCCTTTTTTTCTATAATTTTAAGATAACAAATAAAGTGTGGTCAAGCAGCCTCTTTCATTCAAACATGGAGTGTAAAAGCTAAACAAACAAACACATACATTCAAGGAGTGTTACTCCAGGCTGCGAGAACAAACGGATCAAAACAAGCTGAAATAATACTCTGAAATGCATGAAACACCAAATGCAGTCACTTGCTGAGGCGAATACAAAGTAAAGCATGCTGCGAATGAATTGGAAAAACTCACCATGGAGTTTTAATGGAAAAACATCCTGCCCCAAATAGGTAGGGTCTTCATAATGGGAGAGATACACACAGATACATGGAAAAACCATTATTATTATTAATTGGGAAAACAGTCAACAAAAAGTATTTTACATGTCTAGTCCATGACACATCACAGAAACTGTGTTCTAATGATTACATTGTAGTTGAATACAGTTTAAAACGACATAAAACAGTCTTCACAAATATTTGCCAAAACACCCCCCACCCCGCCCGCAATAAATAAATAAATAACTAGATGACATGTTGAAGATTAATTTCCTATTTCTTTGTTAATTCTTTTATCGAAATGAAATCTCCAGCAAGATATGCAAGGCCTAATTTAAGATCTGATGTTAATAATCTGGGGACTCTAATCATGAGCACAAGGGTGTGGCTGCTTGAGTATTTTTGTAAGGACTTGAAAGGGGTGAATAACCATGGCGTCCTCATGTTCTGCCAGAGTGACAAATGGCCATCACTTTTACAGTAAACAGAGTTTTCCCAAAAGCAATAACGGGAGATGACACTGGACCTTGTCCTTCCAAGAAAAGTTAATCATATACAGGGATCTACTTAGTTCAACAAGGGAAATACAAGAACTAAATCAAGTCGTTTTACCTAGGATGCCACTTTAAGGCCACTTATTGTAAAATAGCTACAGAGCAGGTGCCAGTGTAGTGTGATGAACACAGTAGTATGCTAAAAGTATTCTAAGAGCCGGGTCAGCTCCTACAAGGCTTCCGTGGCAGGCCCTCAGACTCACGGCTGCCTATTACATGGTATTACGTTTTATTTTAACTCAAACATCTTTGCGAAATCAAGTCAATGAATAAAACAAACAATCATACGAATATGTAACCGAATGACTGACAATCCCAAAGCATGAGGGAAGGACCTTGTTGACCCAGGTGACCAAGGGACACACTCCCACCAGGGTAAGTCCTTTCATCACCTCTCAGGATGCAAAGAAATGCTTGGTAGAGTGATACACCACTCACCCAGGGATGAGGCAGCCAGCAGGCAGGGAAACAGTCCGTGCTCTGTCAATAACCCACCTCTACTACTCGTCTGTCCAACATACGCCAAGCATCGCATTCACCGCACAAAGCAAGCGCAGCAAGACATGGCAGGCAGCCAGGCAAATTACAGCATGGCCCGGAAAGAAACCGCAGCACTAACGGCAGTCGTCATATCTCGAGGCCGTTAAAGGTGGGGCCGAGAAAGACGGTGAGAATATGCATGAACGACTATATGGGAATGTTCTAATTACAATAAAGAGCTTTTGTGTGAATTCAGGAAATGTGACGGTGTGTAAGCTTTCAAGTCTTTATTTCTCTTTATTTTTGACTGGGAGTTTGAATTTTAAATTCAATTTTAAATTTAAATTTAAATTAAGACGTATGCTCAAATAAATTCAAATTAATTCAGATAGGAATTTGGCAATACAGTGGCCATGTGACCTTAAAGACTGTCCTAAAAGTGGTACAGGGTAATCTGTTGATCAGCTTCAATATAATCTTAAAGTTATGTTTTGATATTGTTTTATGTAGATTTAAAAAAGCTTTTTCAAAATTGTTCAAAATATTTTCAAAGGAATAATTCTAAAACATGTGGATAGCTGGGCAGACAGGCAGAGTCCTTTAGAGCATGTGTATACACAGTCACGGCACATCTGCATGTCTTGGTCTCATTACACTTCCACACTCAACAGGCAAAGTGTAGTACTAGGCTAAATGTTTGTACGGCACCCTCAGTAACATCTATCCATAATATATCTTACAGCTAGTGGTTACTCAGCTAAGGAACCATATCCTTCCAAGAGATTATTTTAATTGGCAAACAATCATCTGTCCATAAATCCAATGCATTTTAATCTTCACATGTGAGATATTCAGAGTCAGTAACCTAGAGTTATTTTCAAAGTCAGTTAATGTTTGACGCATAAAAAAGCTTTCTTTCATTTAAGTAATACTGCCCAGCTCAGGCCTTTTCTCTTACCCTCCGATGCAAAGAAACTTGTACGTGGCTTTGTTTCCTGCCGGTTGGACCACTGAAAGGTTCTCTTTGCTGGGCTACCTTCTAAATCTCTCCAGAGGCTTCAGTATGTACAGAGTTCTCAGTCACACTTCATCACGTGCTCATACTGCACCTGTATTTACTGAGGCACTCTGGCTCCTTGTGTATGCTAGTAGCAACTTTAAAACTTGTGTTTTGAATATAAAGCAGGTTGTGATTTAGCTGCAGTTTAGCTCTGGAACTTGGCGACATCTTACACTCTTCCTCGCTTGTTGTGTTCTGTTATTTCTCTCGCTGTTTGATATCTTGTTTGGTATTGTTTTGATTGCTGGTTTGTTATGCTTTAGATTTAAGAAAAGTGCATTATACATCATCCTCATCATAATTATCATTATTTTCCAAGCAACTAGGAATGCCCCCAATCCAATCTGAAGTATCAGAGTTAATGTAGACTTTAATGTTATTTTACCTTACTGTGTCATTTTGAATAACTTGTGCAACTACTGTACAAGTGACATCCACGACTTGTGACAATGGATCATGTTATCAGAAACTCCCTTGCAGTGAAATGTCTTCAGTCTGTTACCATGTCAAAGCAGAAAAACGAAAACTGCACAACAGCCCCGTGCACTGGATACGATGCCAGCAACAGAAGAGCTTTCAACATGACCAACGCAGTAAAGCATCGAAAAAGAAAACATCTGAAGACATACAGAAAATATTTCACCACAGCAACAAACACTGGATCATAAGACTGCAACAAAAAACCTGGGTCAGGACAACCCTAAAATCAACTTATTACAAATATTAATTTTGTGCTGCCACATCTCCGAGGCCAGATGTGCCACACTAATCCTGGGTAACTAAACAGCTGCATTAAAGCATAACGCCCACAGATGCAGGAACATCACATCAGCCCTATCATTTAAATTGCTGTCCAATAGCTTGTGACAGGGCAATAAACATTAAGTACTTTAACATAAATATCATAAATATTGTAGACAATCATATGGAATTACACACTATCAGAAAATCTGAAAACCACATTTAGATATAGTCTAAACTATAGTCAATAGCTGGACAGGAAAGAGCTTAAATAATGACACAAATATCTGGGCGGCTGCATTTTGCGTTTTTTCCTTCTTCGAGGTTATACCTCATTTACACCAAGCTGGTTTTGTCTCCTTTCTCACAGCCGCCGGGACGGCATCTAATGAGCTAATGAGCCTTTTGAATCCTAGTGTGTGGAAAAAAGCCTTAAAAGCCATAAGACAGAGGGGATAATCATAGGAAACTGGCCTGCCCACACCCAGTCTAACCAGAACACGCACGCACGTGCGCACACCTAATTAAGCCAAAATGGATTGTTCATACAGGTGTAAATGCATCTGTCCAGAGTCTTGTGCACGTACACACACATCAGTGGTCTAGGTGGACAGACAGATGGTGCTTTAGCACCCCTGTGCAGCTAGTGTAAGTGTCTAATCTCGCTCTTACACGGTCTGTCTGTCTGTCTCTCTCTCGCTCTCTCTCTCTCCCTCCCTCCCTCTCTCCCCCTCTCTCTCCCCCTCTCTCTGTCTCTCTCTCCCTCTCCCTCCCTCCCTCTCTCTCTCCCACACAGGTTTGCTGGGGGTTGCGAGTTGTGGCAGAGGAGATGCCGCTGACGGAGGCTTGGTGGGAGCCCAGGACTCTGCTTAGCATCCACTTGCTTACCTCTGCTCAAGAGGAGGGATAAGGAAAGTGAAAGGAAATAAATATGTACACACACAGAAAGCTAAACAAGTGAGAAAGAATTAACATATTACTTATTCACTCAGTAGATTTTAAAAGTCTACACACATTAAACAATTTAAGTTTTTTATGTATTAAAAAAAGCAAAGTAAAAGAAAAACTTTTTATTTATATCCATTAGAAAGAGAAAGAGAGAGAGAGAGAGAGAGAGAGAGAGAGAATGCACTCAAGACAGATACTGGTAACACTGAACAAGAAATAAGCTGGTACAAAGTCAGGGCAATGACAATTTCCTGAAAC
>NC_137513.1:5732500-5757500 GCF_041902795.1 Electrophorus electricus
AAGACAACACGGCTTGCCTGGGTGTACTTTAAAGCACGCGAGGTGCCTCACAGCTCCAAGCCGTGCTGGTTATGGAGCCATTATTTGATTAAATGAGTCACGTATGAGAGCCTGCACAGTGATACGCAGGCGGGCCGATGGAAAGGGGATCTATCGATGCAAATCCACAGGCATTGTGCACCCCGTTCCTGGACAAGGCCCAGGTCGCGCCGTCACCTGACCCCGCAGATCTGGCTCACCCTACTCTATTTGCATTTTCTTCAAATGGTGCTGGGTTGAGCGCGCCATCACTGAGACTTTGTTTTTCCTCCCCCAAGCAGTTTTATTTGCATATGGCAAAGTGCGGGGTGGCAGCGTCCCGATTCAACGCCTTCGACGCCTGCAGAGCGAGACGTGCTTTCAAATAGTGCCACAAACCGTCCTGTTCCAATCCGATAAGCAACACCGTGCAGACCTGTTTCTTTATCAATGTGAAAAAATGCGGCCATTGAATTGCGTGGCTTGTCAGGTTTAAAAGTATTAAACACTGGGAAACATCAAGGGAGCAGCAGCAGGCCTTGAGATGGTGCCGCAGTAACATCTGTGAAGAGGAGGCACACACAGAAGCACCAGTGTACCTTGGGAATACTTTGATATATACGGTTTCATCTGCTCACGCAGGTCCAAGTTTCCCCAAATATGTTCTAGTGGTGGGTGCAGCACACAGGAGGCACAGGGATAAGGGTATGGAAGATGGGGGGTGGGGGGATTAGAGGAAGAGGAACAATGACTGTGCTGCTACACTAGGGGGAAAGTGCTGTCATGTCGGGTCTGGCTGTGCCAATTCCCAGAACTATCATTATTAAAATACTCACTTCCAGGGAGGGGGAGGTGGCGCGAGGGAGGGGGGGGTCGAGGGGAGCCAAAACTGGAGGCCAGAAAGTGCCGGATAAAAGCAATCCCAATGGACAAAGTGAAAACAAATTAAAAGTCCCATTATAAAACACAGATGCTGCAAGGAAAATAAGCTTCGCAAGATTTACTGTTTTCTGAAGAAATCAGACATCGGTGGAAAAGACATCAGTGGCGACTCCCAGGTAATAGCACAACAGATCCAAGGCAGCAGTCGCCCTGGCCTTTTATTTCATCGTATCTGCTGGTCTGCTATTTTAAACCTCACGGTGGGGTCAAGCCCATGTCTGTGAAAAGGGCACATTGCCAGTTCCTCTCCCAAGGTCCCTCTGGCTGGAAGTTAAGAACAGAGCTGTTTAAAGTTTTAACGCACACACTATTGCAGATTTTTTTTTAAATAAAATATTCAATAAAACATCCTGACTATGGGTATAGCCATATTACTCAAGCAATACTTCTTTTACAAGAAGGCTGGGATACTTCCGTCTGAGTTTAAAATGTAGAACAGAGTCTACTGAGGGATCCATAACAGCATGCCCTGTGTATACTCTGAGTAACAGAAAAGATCACAGAGGAAGCCTTCATATCAGGCATCATTACTACTAACTCCTGAATTAATTTTTTCCTCCTCGTGGCTGCAATGTTTGGTAGTTAGCACTGTATGAATGGAATTCTGACACTGCAATAGTCCCTGCTGATTGGTACTGTCCTTGAACTAAAGAAGAGAAAAGAGACCTGAACCTAAATCATAATGTCACTTATTCCAAAATTAAGATAATTTATTTAAGATTGCTGTATAAATGTTATTGAAATGGACTACACAGCCGTCTAGATGTATAATTTATTAAGCAAGAGGCACTAAACGTATGCTCTCCAGGATGTCTGAAATCAGATCCAATAGTTTACAACATGTCTGCATTTACAGCTCATCAGACAAGCACCTTAGTGACAGTGGGAATCTGTGCTCTTCTGTGGCTCAGATGACAGTATTACTAGAACCATATGTGAGCAAGTTGGTTTGAAAGAGTGATCATAAAAGGGAGGGTGAGTATGTGCATGTGTGTGTGTGTGTGTGTGTGTGCGCGCGCACACAGGGCTCTGGATCTTTCACCTCTGATGAGAAGAGTGAGCAAACGGGGCATGAGTGGATGAACAGGAAGGCATCCAGAGACTCAATCAATGGGCCTCGGCATGTGGCTCTGATCACGAGCCAGTAATCTGATCATGTCAATTTACTTATGCGTAAGTGGGGACCGTATTCAGCCTTCCAAGACGCATACGCTTCTATGACAAAAGGCCACTTCAGACAGATTTAAACAGAACCACACTGGGCCAATGAAAAGCCAAAGCACATTTCCTTAAACATACAGAAACAGAGAAATGTCCCTAGCTGAGGCTCTGTCAAACGCCCAGGGCATGCCAGCGTTCCACTTCATGCACGACATCATGCGATACTGAAAGAAAGCAAATCTACGAGTCTTAACGCAGCAATAGCAATATCCAAAATCAATAATGCATACCATTGCATTATAACAATGACAACAATAACAATAACAACAACTCTTAATTAGCTATTTTAAGGGAAAGAAGACAAATCCATCATTATTTACATTCGTCCTACTGAAAAACCCAAACTCAGTTTTAGGAAAGAATTTAAGTCAGTTCTGTGTAACCAGATCACAACAGACTCTTAGAGAATTCTAATGATGATATACCAGGTTCTGTCTGTTTCTTAGGACTTTAACTCAGAATCCATTTATGTGTAAAGCATCTCGGTATGGTAGGTTTCCTTTAATTAATACTACCACCATATAGCCACATGTTCAGTGCCTCCCAAATTCATTCATTCCTTCCAACTCACTTGCTCTTATATGTTTCCAACCATGGGAATTAGTGGTAACTCTACCCATTTGGAACAAGCACTGTTTTCTAACTATTTTTATGTAATTAAGAACTCTAGAATCCGACTAAAACGCCACCCATGCTGAACTAACTGAACTCAAATATATGATTAACATCCAATAACAACACCGGTTTGCCTAGTAACAGTCTGATAAGCAAGCTGCTTGTAAATCCCATTAGAGAGAAAAAAAAACCCAAAAAAGTTCAGGAGATCTATCTGTGACTAGTATTATTTTCATATCCTGGCCTTGAAAGTAAATATTGTTAAATATACAATCAATCAATCAATGACAAGTTCCCTGCTGTTTACATTATTTAAAAAAAAAAAATACAACCAACTTTTCTGCATCTCTGAATGTTACAAAAAAAAAATCAAAGCATCACCATAAACGTATGTAAGGAACATATTCAAGCCGAGGTTTCAATAAAGAAAAATCTAGGGAAACAATTGCCTTGAAAAATAAAAATGTATATCTGACCTAATTAAACTTGCTTACTGCAGCAAACGTTTTCGTTTGGAAGTGACGCTGAGCGAAGTGAGAGCAGCTTCGTGGGCCAGCGCAGCGACTTGGGTCATGAGAAGTGTCAAACGCCCAGCTCCACAGGGTGGGAACGGGCCGAACGCTTCATCATGGGCCTCTGCCTGACGTGGACGACAGGGAGAGGAGGCGCCGAAGCCGGCTGGCAGGGGACGGACTGCGCTGCCTCTCTCCCACGCTTAAACATGGTGTGCCATCAACTGGTCAGCCAGTCACGCCATTACAGAAATATGTTTGAGCTTTTTATTGAATGAAGGTAAGATACTGTTTAATATACATTTGTCAAAACCTAAATACAATAAAAAAAATCCTGAGTGTTCATTTTAAATGATAATATGAACACATTTTGGAATGGCATGCAAAAATCCGAAAGGATGCATACAAGTGCAAAATTTGATTATCCTTTATCCAGCAAAATATAAAATATATAGTATGTCCTCATCAAGTGGAAAAGCTGTGACAACTATGACTAGAGAAAAAAAAGTATGGTACCAAATACCCCGACTAAAATATAATCACGAATCTGATTTATTATACGTAATACTGCACAGTAAATACATATTTTACAAGAACTGAAGTAATATAAAACAAACAAACAAAGAAACAAACAAAAATGCCTATAAAATGAAATCTCAGTCATTTTTCATGGTTCATGGTATTTTCTATTAATTTTCTATTATATAATATTAAAAGTTATAGATCTAATGACTGTATTCTCTGAATGGACTGAAGAGGTGCACTGCTTTTTTAACTACTGTGTCTTTAAGACACAAGTAGGAGAGGAAATGATACAGGTCACTCTTAAGGGAAGGCCATTCATAAAACTTTGCATAAATTACAAAGTGGCTCCAGCCCGTTTGTTGGATTAGATTCGTATCTAGACATTTTTGGCCTTAGTAGACATTTCCCCTGCTCGCTGTAGAGAGGACGCAGGGAGCCAGCTGCAACTGCACTGCCGTTTGCCAAAGAAAGCTGAGAGCACAGCGCCACACAAAGGGCGGAAAGGGAACGGCACGCATGCCTGCATTCAGCGCTGCGGCATGGACATAACACGCTATAACCAGAGCAATAAATCTCCAGGATAGCAAGTCTGAATGGGACAGCACATGCGGTATGTTAAAACAAGACAAGCGCTTTGATGCCTGGGTTGATTGGATGCCTGATGTTTACTGAGCAGATGAGTGGCACTTTATCTTTAAAAGCGCGTTGTCTTAAAGTTCCAGGGATGGATTTCAAGGGTGAGAGTGAGTGAGTGTGAGAGAGAGAGAGAGAGAGAGAGAGAGAGAGAGTGTGTGTGTGTGTGTGTGTGTGTGTGTGTGTACACATCACAAAAAGCAGAGGAGGCAGTTAGTGATTACAGAGAGTGTGTTTGCTGGCTCTGCTGGAGCAGATCAGATCTGGTCCCACATGCACACCAAATAAGACAGAGGTCAGCTGGATGAGTGTTACTCTGCACAGTACAAAAGTGTAATGGCATGTCATTGACCACTGCGATTTACCTGGAACATTTATGAAAGTGCATTTTACATCTGTATGAGAAAAAAAAAATAATAATAATTAAATGCAGTAAAAACACTATAGCAGCCTTCTGTCCTTGTTTAAGCTGTTTAAGCTCTGCTTCGTTGTGAAGCTCTCAAACGATCTGCTTCGTTGTGAAGCTCTCAAACGATCTGCTTCGTTGTGAAGCTCTCAAACGCTGTGCTTCAGAGTGAAGCTCTCAAACGCTGTGCTTCAGAGTGAAGCTCTCAAACGCTGTGCTTCAGAGTGAAGCTCTTAGACGCTCTCTTTCGAATGGCTTCTGACTTGACTCATGTTTTCACTTCACAATGATGAATGATGCAAAAGGGCATTCTTGCAGATAAAACTGCCATGAGACCCAATCACAGTACACACTGGCTTTTCGTGGCAGGCGGGAAGTATGCCTTTAATCAACAGTGAATTAACAGCTTCCCATTGTTTCTTGCATGATCACCAAGGTTATCTGAAATAAAAAAAAACATTTAAAAACCCAGCCAGGCTCTTAGATATAACCTTCTCCACAAGTTTGAGATGCCTGCACAAGTTTGATATGCCAGCATAAAAACATTTAAAGTTAAAAGTTCCTGGTTCTCTAACAGTGCATGTTGCTGATTAAAGATCCTAAACCCAGAAAGGAGAAACCAGGGCGTGATGCCAAGTAGCCTCGGCGTGCGAGCACAATCCCGACAACCTGCTGCTCCACTCCCCACAGCCATTTACTGCCAGAGCTGCAGGCCCCATCCAACCAAACCACCCGTCAGCTAGACACGGGGGGCGAGACTCTGCAATATCAGCTACAATATAAAGTTTATATCGCAGAGGTCATAAATTCTAAGGTTCCACAGTTCTGTTAAATCTTTACTAAAGCAGCAATACTGGATAATGGGTACCGAAACTATGTTCACTGAGAGGACTGTACATGACCTGGAAACAAAAGCATCTATTGTTGGGTTATCCGACAGTTCCCTGCGTCTGCAGAGGGGGAAAAACGAGCGCTGCGAAAATAGAAAGGAAAAATTCCACAATTAAGCAGGGAGTGAAGAAAGGCCAATTGTCGTTTCTATTTTCTGCAGTCTGCCAGCTTAGAAGGATGTGTACTGCTGCAGTTCCTTCCCCACAGCCGTGTGCTGTCGCAGGCGGCAATCACAAGGCTGCTGTTATGGCTATTGTGCTGCAGCCTTTCATACACATCATCATCTGATTTTGGCTGCCGGATTCACACCCACAGACCTCGCACTTCACCGAAAATGCGGAAGGTGAAACGGAAAACAATCTAGATACTTTTAAGGGGATAAGTCCATGACATGGTGCTGGATGTGGCAGAGGGGCTTTATAACAGCCTGTTATGGAAATTCAGGTCAACTGGGTAAATCGAAATAAAAAAACATGAAAAGATTTAATGTGAAGAAGAGAACACTAGAGTAGAGCCTGAGCATTGCATGTCATTGCAATACTTAGAAGAGACTTAAATACTTTCAGACCAAGGCAAGCATGGTTTGAGGTGAGAAGAGAATAGGTAAGGTAGCTTAAGTGAAGGCCCCTGACCTACAGTACGGCATGTAAATAAAGGTTCTCTCTCTTCTTCTCCCTTTCTCAGAAGGCCAGGCAGCGCTGAGGCAGAGGAGGTTAAGTGGGTGCTGATGCCCCTGAAGGAAGGCGAGGAAGGACCGGGGGGGGGGGGGGTGTACAGGGTTGGATGTGTCTACCAGGCAGGGACTGGCCCAGACATTCCAGCTGTGCGCAAGGGCCTTAGAAGACAGGGTCTCGCAAGGCCTCACAGGAAAGAGGTGAGCAGGACCCGTTTAATGCTTTTCCTACCTTGCTCACACACACACACACACACACACACACACACACACACACACAC
Organism: Electrophorus electricus; assembly: GCF_041902795.1. Taxonomy (NCBI): domain Eukaryota; kingdom Metazoa; phylum Chordata; class Actinopteri; order Gymnotiformes; family Gymnotidae; genus Electrophorus; species Electrophorus electricus. Next base: position 5,739,218 of record NC_137513.1, read on the forward strand.
ACACACACACTCTCACACTGACACTCCCACTCACGTGTGAATGTGAAAGCCAGACTCTGCTATTCTCCCATCTTTCAGCCTGGGGACCTCCAGAGCGAACCCTGAAGTTGTAAAAGCCGGGTACAGTCGTGCGCTTTGAAATGCATACCTGTACAGTATTTCAAACCCCCCCCACCCGTCAATGGCCTCGTCTCCTTCCGCGTCAGGTTGTCACCCAGTTGCCATAGCGGCGGGCGCAGCTCGAGGCTGAGAGGACTAATTGGTGACAGGTGGCCCTTCTGCCCCCGCTTTGAAAAGCGAGCATGATTTACGCCGCGGCTCCCCGCGCCGGCTTTTGCGGGCGCGGGAGAAATGCTCCTCCGTGACACGCTGCGCATTCCAGTGCTGTGATGTCACAGCTCTGGCCTGCTCGCCGTGGAAACGGACAAACGGTAAATTTTGCACTCGCCCCCCCGACCCCCGAAGACAGCCGCACGAGGAAGAGTTACGAGTGAGAGCAGGAAGCATGACAGAATCCTGAGAAAAACGGGAGGCCAGCAGGGAGAGCGTGAGCCGCGCGTGACGGATGGGGCCGGACTACGGGGGAGGAAGCCAGCCAGCGAGCCCCCATGGATGTGCGCATGTGGGGTGGGGGGTTTTGGGGGGGGATTCTCGACAACCCCCCCCCCCCCACCGACAGGCCCAGCCAAACCTGCAGAGCCCACAGCTCAGTAGGGCGCCCTCGTCACGTGTGGGGTATTGATTCATCAGACAGCCGCTTGGTGGACTTGAGAGTGCTGATAGGTAAACAGTGTCAACAAGCATGCCAGCTGCTCTGGCAATCGGCACACACCGTACGCGTGCATCTGTGTATGTGTGCGCGTGCCTGTCAGTCAAGTGTGCTCGCAGCCATGGACAGTGGTTGGCAAATACAGTGGACATCGCACAGTACTGTGACACTGAGGTCAGCGTTCTAGGGTGCAAAGCCTTCTAAGGTGACAGGATTAACTCCTTAATGGTCATATCTGTCTAAAGTCACTCACGCTTAGCAGCTATTGTTGTAGTCGTCAATGCTGGAAGGAACCATTTAAGCCAACATGACTAGAGCGCGTCAGGAGAGGAAACTTTGGCGGAAATATTCCAGAAGTGCGCTTTGTTTCAGGTGAGCCAGAGAGACAGATGCGACTTTGACGCACTTCTCAGAATTTGCAACAAAGCTAAACTTGTATTAAGTCTAAATTTTAAAAAAATAAATAAATACATTCTTGAATATATCAAGAATTGCCTGCATTGAAGCTAAAGAGTCCACACGGGTGGATTTCCATGAACCTACACTGGTGTCTCCATTTAGCAGGAAGGCAAGTTTGCCAACTGGCTCAGAAATAATAACAATGAGGAAACTCCATGCACCCTCATGAACAAAGAATGTGCAATATACGCTGCTGCTATATTCTGAAATGAAATTCCCACGAACACCCTCAGCATTCCGATTTGCTTGTGTAGCGAGCCAAGATGGGTGAAGTGATCTCACACGGCAGCTAATCACTATAATCAATCACATGCTGCTCGCGCAGCGCAGACGGTGGCGGCACTGACCGTGCAAGGGTGAGCCGGAGGGGCTGCCGGAGAGCCCGGGTACGGGGCTGCAGCGGCCACCCTGCTTGCTGCTCAGCTCCTGTTCGATCTCCTCCAGGCCGGCGCTCTTCTGGAAGCGGCTCACGCGGTTGACCACGCGCGGTGAGAGGTGGGTGCGTGCGCACGGTGCGCCGCCGTACGGGTTGACGGGGAAGACGTGGGAGGTGCCACGTAGCGTGCTCACCACCACCCACCGGCAGTCCTGGCTGAAGCAGATGTCCTGCACCTGCAGACAATACGTGCGTGCACACACGCACACGCACACGCACACACACAGAGAAACTGAGGGTAATCAAGTTCTGCATCAACTCAGAAAACAGCTTTATGCAGATTGTGTGATAATACAATTTAAAAAGAAATGCAACCATAAATGCCAAAAACTGCTACTGGAAAAATTCACATGGGACACACAAAAAGAGTGCATTAATAACGCACTAGTAGAAATTACTCATTTGTTTCAAAGTGATCCAGGTTTATCGCGAGTGAATATATTTTTTAAAAAGCTGACGGGAACAGAACGAGAAACAGTGCTGGACGCGGTGAGCATTGTTGAGAGCTGAGTGAAGGTTTGAGGTGACAATACAAAAAGTCATTTACCCCACACCAGCCACCTTTACACCAGTCGTGTTTAGCCTGCATCGCCAAGGGCAGCAAGCAGAGAGAGCCAGCTATCTCACAGATAACATCTCCCCAAAAATGTGAGCCATGTGACGAGGAGAAGGAAGATAGACGAGGGCCGGGTGGCCCAGGCGGGGCCCAGGTACAAGGCAAGGCAGCAGAGACAGCGGCCCGCTGAGCCCCGCTGGGAGTTCTCCCCCGCCACTCTGCTCTGTGGCTCTTCCATGGCCATCGACAACAGCGGCGCTGTGAGGCTAACGCACACGCAGGGCCATTCGAGCTCGCGATTAAAGCGCTCGCGAGGTGTGTGCGCGCCCGTGCGTGTGCGGGAGCTCGTCTCAGAGCGGCAGAGATAAGGCCCCGGCGGCGGCGCCGCCTCTTGAAGTCTGGACCGTGCCAGCGCTGGCCCTGTCGACAGTCTCGCACGGGGATCTGGCCATCTAGACCGCCCTCCGCACTGAGCGGCACCCAGCTGCATTCCTGGCAGCACCTTCGGCGGGCAGCCGTCACCTACGGGAACGCGCCGGCCCGGCCCGTCTGAGGGCCCCTATCAGATCCTCAGCCGTTTCGACGTGTCGCCCGCCGCGCTGGATCGACCGCGCTTGGAGATAAGCGGGTCTCAGGGAGCGACCCCGGAGGGCGCGGCAAGGCCGACCTCGCTGAATTCTCCTTCGCTGGGTGTCTGGCTCCTTTATCGGTCACTGTGATCTGGAAGATTTGGACTGCTCCCGCACACAAACTGCGGACGGTTTTAATCAGAGCTAATGAGAAGAGGAAACGGCACACGTTCTCGCTGCTGGGGAGGGGTCCTGGAGCCTTGTCTACCTTAAACGCGCAGCAAGGTCAGCTCTCCGAGCGTCCGGGTAGTCAGACTGAGCCGAGCGAGGCAGCCCAGTGAGATAAGGCCGAGTGCCTGGGTCTGCCCACGCTGCATTAGCACATGTCTTATTTGCTCTGCTGAAGATAATGCGCCTCGGAGGGCGCTCTCTCTGCTGCCTGTGCCAGTTTACAACGCCACATCAAAGTCTGGGCCCGGATAAACCGCGGAGCTGGTGAGACGGGGGGCACGCAGGACCCAAAAATGAGGTTTTGTCTGAGCCCGTTGCACACGGCGCGTTCTGTGACCATGGGAGTTATGACGCCTTCACCTATCACAAGATCGACTGAATAAAAGAGCTTGAAATGTCACCACTACCTGAACCAGCTGCACTTCACAAAAGTAAGGGAATAAAACGCTGAAATGGGTGAAAAAAATGGGACTCTGCAGATGAAAATAAAAATGTTTCGCCTACAGACAGACAGAGACAGACAGACAGACAGACAGAGACAGACAGAGACAGACAGACAGACAGACAGAGACAGACAGAGACAGACAGACAGACAGACAGACAGAGACAGACAGAGACAGAGACAGACAGACAGACAGACAGGATGCCCAACTTGGCAATGCATTTTTGCATTTACATGACAGTCACAGGCAGATCTCAGACTGCAGCCAACTGCAATGTTTGTTTTTTTCCTTCAGTCAATGTGTTGTCAATATTTGTAAGCACAAGGGAGGAAAAACCCCTGTTTAAAGTAGAAGGGGGATAGTGGCAGAGGTGTGCTTTTAGAGAGGGCAGGGAGACGCAACGTGTTGGGAGACCTCGAGAGAGGCATGCGTACTGAAGCCGAGGGCAGCTTTATGTACATATCCAAACCTGACACTGGCTGCATTAGAAAGAGCACAGGCCTCTAGAGATAAATATTAGCTCTGCTAAAGCAAATAAAACCTCACGAGTTGCCAACTGAAGGGATAAAAAAAGAAGTGGAGAAAAGGCGTTTTGGCCTAACAGCTGTGACACACAGAACGGTATTTAGGAGAGTGAAGACCGTAAAAAAAAAAAATCACCGTAGCCGTTCCCCAAAATGGTTTTCTGCGATAACATAACAGGTCGTGAACGGAAATTCACTTTCGTAGCGCAGGGACGGTTACTGGCTTCAGGAGGATGTTAGTGATTGCTCCTTGCCCTCGGTTCTCTGCCAAAGCTACTTTGGCAGGTGACTGCTTGTGTACTTGGACTTTTTAACCGCTTTCTACAAACACCAGTTTCTCAGGCAGGTCATTCATTTTCCATGAAAAATTGTGTGAAAACTCGGCCGTCACTCTTGCAGAGCATAATGCCAAGACATGACGCTGTGCTCTGTCTGTCCTGGAATGAACCATGACCCCCCAGCTGTCGCAGGATCCACGTCTCTGTGCTGCGCGGGCACCCGTGCCGTGACTGTGGCCGTGGAAAGCTTGGGGAGAAGGCTAACGATGCAGGATGCGGAGAAATAAGAGTTTCGGACGCGCGCTCTCGCTCTCTCTCGCTCTCGCTCTCTCGTCCATTCGCTGTAGAGCCGGATGATGCGGTGTACAGGTGCTGGGGTGCATTAACCCAATGGGGGTGTCTGTTGGCCACGGCCCTACAGGCTCAGGTAGCTGTCCAAACCATTGGTCTGACTCCAGCGGCGGTCGCGGGTACGAGTCACACGCTCGCCGTCTGCCTGGTGAACTTTTAGCCAATTTACCACTTTGGCCTTTTCTGTCCCAAGAACACATTGGTTATATTAATGACCAAAGATCTCTGGATGCAAGACTGTGGGAAACTGAATAAGGAACCCACAAGAGAGGACATCTCATAAACTATATCAATACTGAGAATATTAAATTCCAGTGCAAAAGTGCAGTGGGGGGGGAAAAGCACCCTCTTGCTCTGACCATGACCTCTGACACTGTGCGCCATCCCTATGAAATGCGCCCCGTTGGAATCCGTTCACTTTAAATGCATACGGGAGGGGCTGGACGCCAGAGGTGTGCAACAGCTGGTTCCACATCCTGCTTCAGAGCAGCCTGAACTCTCCTGAGGCCACGGACACGCTGTTTGTTGTCTCGCGCTCACACTGCGTGGCATATCATGAAAGAAGCAGGGAGAGTTCAGCAGCAGGACTAGGTCCCGCTCTGTGTAGCACTCCGCTGCCGCTCCCACTCCAGTCCCTTGACAGTGTTTAGAAAACACAAAGGGATTGGGAGACGATGAAAAGCACACGCGTTTCCAGAGACCCAGCGACGCAGTCACCGTAAACAGCTGTGGGTGGCCCTCGGGGGCCTGAAACGATTAAGCTAATGATAAAGAGAATCCCGACATGTAACGTTACGTCCGCACGGATGAAAGCAGCACCGGTATGTGTGCACGCACAAGGGAGGTTCGGGTATCACACTGCTGTAATTAACTGGATTTGATTTGCCAGCTGCACTTAGCCGTAACTGCATGTCTAGCATATAGCAAAAGGAACAGCATCAGAAGATGGGGGTGTTGCTGTAGGTGCAGGTGGAGCAGCGATGTGTAGGGTGGGTGCTGACCTTAGCCTCAGTCTCTCCCCTGTGCAGGGTGTACAGGTGATGGACAGCACTCTGGGAGGAGGCCCACGGGTGGGTGAGAATTTGAAAGACGTGGAAATCGTGGCCCAGTGTGTCAGCAGTCACCAGCAACATGCCTGTCCAGGAGGGAGGGAGAGAGGGAGAGAGAGAGAGAGAGAGCAGTTTATTACTGGATGCTTTTAAACAACAGGGCCCCGGTTACCAATTTGTGGTTCTCTGTATCAAGATTACATCCAGGCCGGCTTCAGAGAACAAGCATGACAAGAGACACGCTCGCAGTGCTAGAAATGACGGTCATGTATGAGAATCTTTCCCTGTGATCTGTATCGGGCAGCGGGCAGCACGGTCAGTTGTCCGCCTGCAGCAGGGGCAGGGCGCTGCGTGAATCCATTTTAAACGTGGCCACAGGAGATCCCATGCAGAACCCTTGATGACAGAGCCTCTCGGCCCTCAACTTTTTTTGTCGTTGGTGAAACTACAGAAAGCACGGTCTCTCACCGTAAACACACTTAGCAAACCACACCAGAACAAGCTCAAAAAACGCAAGCTGACATGCACGGGTCCAACAGCAGTCCACAGACATGACTTCTCGCGTCGGACGCGCACTTTACAGACCAATATACGCCGCTTCTGCCTCTACGGCTCATGAACGCAATTCACTGCAAGGACAATTAGTTACTTTCGAGTGCTCGGGCTTTAATGTTGAAGGTACAGGAGGCTGTAATTAGAGAACATTCTTTATAGAGTGGCTTGACCAAAGAAAAAAGATAAAAGAAAAGTGGTAGGGTAGCAAAGGACCTCGCACAGACACGTGCGAGGGAGATTAAATAAAACTGACACAGAAATAGCCAAAGTGCTAGATGAGCTCATCCACCCAGAACCCCGACATCCTTGGCTTCACACTTCAGAGCTGCAGCTGCTTTAAGGCGTGGTCGCACCAACCCATCGGGTGGTGAGAAAGAAACCGGGGGGGTGGGGGTGGAGGAAGGGGGTCACCAAGATCGCTCACACAAAAAAGAAAAACAGAGTCAGGCAGTGAATTAGCCAGTGGTTAGCTATTTATGCTGTATCAGAAGCCTAAGCCAAGCTCCAGGCTGGCCATAAACTAACCCACTCCCCAAACGAGGTGCCAAGCCACAAGAAGCATTTGCGTCAACTGGGAATACATGGAAAAGATGGCCTTCTAATTATAGAGGCTGGAAACGGAAGCGCGGAGTGATTAGGAGTTTAGGCGCTGCGGTATGTTTATCTGGGAGCTTCCTCTCCCTCGCCCGGCCGCCCGGCCACCCGGCCGCCTGATCGCACACACTCCCTCGCCTGCCCCTGGCTCTGACGGATGAGGCTTGGCCAGTGCGCGGGGACGCGAGTTTGCCGATGATATGCTCTGGTCTCCAAGAGCGTAGAGACTGGGAAGCTGGCGCTGGGGCTTTTGCGGCCTTGTTGAAATACAGAGCCTCACGGAGAGGCGTCAGTCGGTTAGCCCGCGGGAAGCAAAATTAAAAAGTGGCCTTTTCGGTGCTGGTAAGCCGATGTGAAATTTCAGGAACCCGAGACATTAGAGCGACTTTTGACACGTCCTATTTATAACACCTCAACCCCTAGGCAGAAAAAAAATCATCGTTATTTATGAGTAGACGGCAGACAGCTGCCCGCACGCGTATGAATTTCCATAGACGTCGTGGCTCTCAAAGTGGCCGCTAGCGTTCTTCTGTTACTCATGACTTCTGATCTGTGTCCCGTCACTGGGTTTTCCTCGACAGGTCTCCAAAACATAAAACAGCTGCTAAATCCCATTAACACGCTAAGGATGCTCTGCTTCAGAAAGTGCAGGAAGTCATTCTGTTGGACCACTGCAGATGATGTCAGCAGCCTGGCCAGCACGGAGAACTCCCTCGTGGCAGTACAGAGTGCCGAAACAAAAATATCCAGTTTTAATTAACAACACTCGTCTAAAATATTTGAGATGGAGGAAATCTCAAATTAAACACAGGTGTGGAAAAATCTTAGAGGGACAACATAGAGTAAACAGAGCTCTATCGCTCTGTCCAGAAACATGTACTTCTGAGCAAGTGGAGGGACTAAAGAGAGCAAATAAACAACATCAATCACAAAGCTTTGTCTGTGGAGCAGGGGGCACTTCTGTAACGACATGAGCAAAGCACACAGTGCGTGTTTGTGTTCATGTGGGCGTCCGCTGGGTGATATCTCCCTGCATGCTACACTTACTGGGGTGTTTATGAAAGCCAAGGAAGACGAACACACACACACACACACACACACACACACACACACACACACACAGCAATAAAGGAGGCTTCAGCTTCACATCAAAGCCACCCACTCAGGCCTAAAGCAAGCAACACTTTCTCAGTCCAGAGGCCACCTTCACTCCAACCGTCAGATAACACCACTGAGCAGAGGAGGGGACCTGCGTGGCTCCCCATGCAGTCAATAACTTGTTAATCTTTCACAGACTAAGTGAGAGCTTCTAAAAGCATGGCTGTTTGATCCCGGCCTGGACGAGGCTTTGATTTTCGCTTATGTGGCTCGCAGGGGACGACACGGCGGATGGGGACCCGGTGCACGGCACAGCACGGCTGCGGAGTGCCTCGCACGTTCCACTAGGCCGGCTGTGGGGGCTCTCGGGACCATGTGGCGTGGAACCCTGTTTATCTGGGCCCGCAGGTACCAGGGACATGCGCTCGGCCCTTGGCACGATGGCTTTGAGGAGCTCTTCCCACATCTCAGCTGTGAGCTTGGGAAGGGGGGGGGCCTCCCTCATGGCTCATTTGCTCTTGAGGCGAGTGTAATGAAGGAGAATGGGAGAATGTTTATGTATCTGTTTTACAGCCAGACCACCTGTAAGAGTTTGAATATTAAGAGATCAAAAGAGGCCGTCGTTATTCTAGTTTCTTTCATTGTTTTTTTTTTGTTTTTTTTTAACAGGATTGCATGAGTGCCTTTTGGGTTCAAGGTCTAATGTGAACTAAAGTTTGAGGAGTACAGAGGCACAGTTGTGTTGGCCCCACTGCTTTTTAAGCTTTTCTTCTCCAGATCCGTCCATGTTCACTTATGGCTTCCTGAACCCAAACCTGTCAGCAAGAGGATGGCGGAAAAGCACATTGTCCGGTAGAGGCTTATCCAACCTAACACAGCAAAGCCTCAGTCTCCAGATAAGAGAAGGGAATGGATGAAATGCATAATCCGGTTTTCCGGGAGACAGACAGTGCAGGATAATCTCGTCTCACCGAAATGTTTCTTTTATTTTTGCGTCGTGTTCTGTTAACTAATTAATCCCCTGAAACATTCGGTGCCGCTGATCAGGTTTCGCGGGTCTTTGCGACACGCCGACGCTAAACGCCGCGCAGTTTAGCAGAGCGGATTCATGTCAGACTGGGAGAGCGGCGTTTGATGGTTCAGCCAGACGCGGGAGGGCCTGGCGCGGGGACGAAACGAAACGGCTTGGCTGACAGGATGAGCGTGTGGCCGCAGAGCAGCGAGGCGGAAAGCTGCCGGTGCAAACGGGCCCACGCTGCTGTCCCTTCATATGTAAACGAGGGGAAGAACGGCGAGGATGTGCCGGGAGGCACTGGAATGACTTCACTCGCTTCCAGGATGCATATGGGTTGCGCCGAGACTTCCACAGTAAAGCATTTGAGATCTTACTGCGGTTTTACGGCTAAGACAGGAGGTACCGCCTTCCCAAGACAACGCTTTTACCACTTTTATGGAAACATCATAAAAACAGCAGCTCCAAGAGCAGTTTTTACAGTTTCTTGGACAAACAGTTGGCTTGCCTGAAATTGAATATATTCAACTCCAGGGACTCCACCTACTGAATTTCCATGCATATGAAAGAATCACACACTTAAAAGGGATTATTATTACACTCCTAAACAAATCTAAATTGTCCAAGTTACAAAACCACAGAGGGTTTTGTTTATCGCATCCGTCGCATATGCAGCCATGGGCTGTGAAGGAGAAATTTGAAGAAAGTACGACAGACAGTGTCCCACTATATGATAATCACGTCCGAGGATTTTCTCTGACAGACTGACATGTCTGGACATCAAGGAGAGCATATTTCAGTAGGCAGAAACACATTAACGGAATTAGATCAGGCAATGTTAAATGAGAGAATAACTTTGTTTGTATCAGTGTTATCAGACTAAAAATAAAACACACAAAAAACATGTCACAGGACATCCTCTGGAAGGATCTGGGAGAAAAAAATACAAGCACTTCATTACAGGAAGGATGGTGGTGTCATTTTTTTTAACAGCTCGCATTCCAGATTCACTCTGTTGGGTAGAAAAGCATATCAAAAGATTAAACCAACAAAAAAGTGGCTTTTGAGAAGAAGAAAAAAAGCAGATCATCAGATTTCCTACTAACTTTCCAAAACAGAACTGGTGCTCAGAGTGAGCTGCACCAACACCCCGCTCCCTGCTGGCAGTGTGCATGACCAGGCAACATCTTAATCCCTTCTGATCGTCCCACTGTGTTTAGGCACTGCGCAAAATGGAAATCTGATCCTCAGACACATGCCTATTAAACTCCAGACACATGCACGCACACACGCACGCACACACACACACATATTACCAAATTGGAGCGATTCTGAACTCTGAGTTTGGACGCGGGTCGTAACTGGTAGCTGTGTGTGAAGACATTGTGAGTACAGGCAGTGACACGGGGTGCTGCTCTCTGGTACAGTATAAACGTGGCTTCTGGTTTCTGCTGGCCCTCCTCAGCACCCAGCTGACACAGGGACAGGGCAGATGCGGCCGCTAATTCAAACAAGTACTTCAAGGAGGAGCTTCTCTGTTGCGGGGGGGGGGAGGAAAAAAAAAAAAGGTATTTGTGCAATCTGGGTCCCTTTTTTTTTTTGACTGGGATGGAGAGAGTAGGGGGCATTTCCATAGTTGCGTTTGTGCCAGCAGGACCATGTTCAAAATGTCAGGCCTCAATTTGCTCTCTTACTTGAGTCCTGCGTGAGCTCGGGGTACGCATGACACACCCGCAACACGCAAACGCGCCAAGACATCGAACCGGCCCTTTAAGAGAGAGCTGTGCTACACTGATGGAACACTTAATGCCGTCGAGCAGTCGGGTCCAACTACAGCAGGTCACACGGCTCACGCCGCCCCGACCCTGGCAGCACGTTACACCAACCTGCTGCCTGCTGCCAAACTGCGACTCTCCGCTCTGCAGTGGCCCGGAGTCTAGCGGGGACACCCTCAGTCACGCCAGGCTGCAGCCAAATTTGGGACCGCGGATGGGATGGAGACGCAAGCGTTTAGGTGCATGCGGTACTCAGCTGCAATGCAGTGTCCTTTAATTACACACCTATGAATAGATCTTGCAACACCGCAGAGCGAGTGCCGGCCGCAGCGCTCCCGCTGTTTTCAATCCCGGTCTTTCTGTTGTCCATCCAACGCGCTTCCAGCACGGCTCGGATTTCTTACCCAACTTCTTGCTCCCACCTCCCCTCCTTTTTTTTTTTTTTTTGTGGACATCTGGGCTTTGCAGTCAGTATCGTCACATTTTTTCAGGCTTTTGCCTTTTCTGCTTCTGAAATCTGCCCCGCTGTGGCAGCTGGCTTTGCGGCAAACGCCGCGGCCTTCTCCGCATTACTCGCGGAGGGCCCCGGGCCACTGGGAGACAGGGAGCAGCTCCTGCTCACCGAACCACAGCTGGTCCTCCCGCTCTGCTGAGCGGTGAGGGGCGGCGCCAGACACACAGGAGGACCTGAGCTTTTTTGACCGTGTGCCCTAATGGTGCCCGGGCAACAAGCATGTGCAAACTGCTCTGCCGAGATGCTCGGCCTAACCTCGTTGGCCCCTGCCGTGGGTCCAAGCAATTTCATAATCAAAAATGATTATTTCAGCCCTCGTGGTTTACGTGTGAATGACATGATAATGGACGCATCCCGTTAGTCTGGACCGAAGCTGCCAGGTGGAAGGTTACGCTGTTTGAAGTTAAGCGCACCCCACTGCTGACTAAAGCGTCTCAGATTGGGGGGGCATAGGGGTACCCGACAAAGGACCACGCTGGGGCTTAGCCCTCACCGCAACGAGGGGGGTGGGGGGTGTGGGTGGAGGACCTCTGCCTAAAACCCCTAAGAGAAAGCAAAAAGTCTAGCTCACCCTTTCACTGGACACACATGTGCTTGGTCCCAAGAGAGGTGCAGTTGAATTAGACGGTGCATTTTACCCAGATGTGTTTTACATTACAGCTTTCACATAATTCACATAAAACGAAAGACATAAAGAAAGCAAAAGCTCTGAGGACTTGCAAAAAACAAAAACAAAAAAAAAACCCCACCAGGCTTGGTATGAGACATCCCTTCTCTGATGCCGTCGCAGGGCCGTGTAAACAGCACCGTTCACTGGCGGGAGGGCGCCACAGGTGTCCGTATTGCTCCGCTCTGCCATGCAAAGCTGCCACCTCTCTGCAGCTGCTCCGCCGTAAACATCAAAGGGCCGCATGGATGATGGTCACTGTATGATTCACTGGGGTGGCGGGACACCGGCTTCATCTCCACTTCAACTCTGCGCTACACAGGTTAATAGGCCAAAGGTTGTCTGCTGTTCACTGGCCTAAAGGTTAACCAACAGCGCCCCCAAGGGACTGGTCTCCTGAGTCCAAAGACAGGTCACGAGGGGCAGAGCGCCGCACAGTTTGCACAGAGTTCTGCCCACGGTTTCTTTCACGGTCTCTTGTGTCATGGGCACAAACAAGCACATCTGATATGCTATAGTATGCATATAACAACAATGAGCCCTATAATGGATCAGTCAGTAGTAGAACAGTCAGGTGTAAAAACAGGTGCAAATATGCACTACAGTAAAACAACAGGGCATCTGTGATTGCTCTTTTACAAACTACAGCTTAAACACGCACTCTCGATCCAGATATAAATATGAAGAATATCTTTGCTCATAAGCTTATAAGCACATCAAGAAAAAGTAGAGAAAATATACAGTTTTCCTCAAATTGATGATAATTAAAAAAAAAACAAAAAACCTCACCCACAGGTTATGAGAGAACAGGTTTGTCGCTCATGAGCTGCTGGGCTCGTTTTATTCATTCGTTCGTTCATGAGGAAAAAAAGACCGATTCTGCTGCACCAGTCGAACTGTAGCGTGCGATCAACAGGCACCCAATAAGAAGAGGCCTATTGCTGTGGGAAAACCCAGTCTGAGGAGGCTAAGCTGTGGAAAAGGACCCGTCCCCAGAGGTCTTTCCCACAGCACGTTAATAAGGACAGGTATTTGAAGGATTCTTCTGAGGGCAACGGCTAGCAGAAGCTGTCAGCGCGTGCTTATTAGTGGGCCACTCTACCCGCGACACTCGCCGCACAAAGGACCGGCTGTAGTGGATTTCCGGAGGGGCGAACACGACGACGCACGGAACCCAAAAAAAAAAAAAAAAAAAGTGTTCTGATCCCTGACCGCCACGGGGGGGCTGGCATATGCAAGGTCAGGCCAAGGGCGGCCCTGCGTTAACGGTGCCATCCCTGGCCGGTCAGTCTCGCGATGTCCTGCTCGGACAGGTCAGGAGTAATGAATGGAACGCCTTCGACTGTTGCCACAGGGTAAAGCATGTTGTGACACAGGCGGAGTAAAAGAATAAAGAGTTATGGGCTTGACCCGCGCCTTCCGGACAGGGAGATCACTTCAGATTTCGCCTCAGCTTTGAGAGGTGAAACTGGACCTGCACGGTTCACTGGGGGTGGGGGAGGGAAGGTTCGACACCGTGGGACATCAAGGGCCGAGTTAGCCCGCTGACGCTACGGAAGAGACAGCCACGGGCTGATCAATCTGTGCTGGCGTGTTCGGTGCTTCTGTGCATGTGGGTTGTGTTAGGAGTCCAAACGCGGGGGATCTTGGCCTTCAGGCCTCGGGTGGGGGTGGGGGTATAGAGCGCGTTCATGCCACCTTCCCCTGCCAGCTCTCTGCAGATCCGTAAACAACAGAAGGATCATGCGCCTTAAAGCGTCCCTAACCAGACCCGCAGCCTTCCACAAACAAGCCGCTCAAAACCTCACGCTCCCCTACTGTACAGATCCTTCCCAAACATCCAAACATAAGAAACGGCTACGGACGCGTTGGGCGAAGAGTAAAGATGAAAATGTTTGACTTGACTAGGTGTGGGGTTTCTGCGTGTCAGTAAGAGTCACCGAGGCATTACAAGTGTACACTTACCACTTGGGTTAAAAGCCATACAGGATATAGGCTTATCGTGGGCTGGAAAATGAGCGACCACGCCTTCACCATCAGAGTCTTCACTCACAAGAACCTAAAAACACACGCACACACGCACGCACGCACAGACTTTCAGTAATGCCACACAAAGAAGTTAATAAAACAAATGATGGCAGTGTTTATTTCAGACACATGGCTGGTCACTGACACTGGAGTCTAATCAGTGCAATTGATGGGATCACAGGAAAGATGACTTGAATAGGGTTTAGCAAATTATGAAAACAACATGTGTTCTGAGACCTATCTATATTATTCTGCTGATCAAAGGTGGTTTTAGTCTGACTGCAATTACTCCACTTCCAAAGAAAGTAATTCTACATGCAAACTCATGCGCCAGTCAGTATTGAAGGCAAAGACACATTTTTTAACTAAACCAGCGCTTTTGTGCACACACGCGCGAGCACACGCCCCCATAGGACGCAGCAGTCCACGGACAGAAACACTCATGGAATAAGCAAAGTGTTGAAAGAGTTAACGCACACACAGCAGGAGGAAACTCTAGACTGTCTCTCTGCTTATTGATATCCGAAAGAGATTAATAGCTCGCAGTTAAAAGAGCAGGACTATGGATCTGTAATTCATCCCGTTATGTGTTGCTACAGGAAACTGACCACAGAAAGAGAGAAGAAGAAGAGGGGAGAGAGAAAGTAAACAGACAGACAGGAAGAGACAGAGAGAGACAGAGAGACCCAGACGGACGGGCGGGCAGGCAGACGAACAGTGAAGAAAGAGAGAATGGCGCGAGAGAGTTGGATGGAAAGCGAGTTGCTCCACAAGGGACTATTCTCCAGTCAGTGGCCCTCTGTTGAGTTTGCTCATGAAAGAGGTTATAACTAAGGCCAGACACGAGGCGGCTGGGGAGAAGAGCGATAAATCTAGCAGGGTGTTGCATTAAGGAGCATGCAACTTTTAACAGGATCCAGTCCAAACCCAAAACAGTCACACTTGCAAACCAAGACATTTTATTTCAAAACTGCCAGAGTGACAAAAAACAGAGCCCTTATATTAGGGTCAAAAACAGGCGATGTATGCGTTTGGGGAGCCAACTCTGACAGGAAAGGGAGATTTCTGTGTAGCAATTTGAAAACAAATAGACATGGAAGACAGCTTCTTAAAATGGGCAAAAGAGCAGGGAGTGAAGAAGATAAGATGAGATGAGAGGTGAAGTGGCAGAGAAAGTTCTGGGGAGAGAATTAAATCCAGGTGGAATAGCTTCTAGCCAGTAATGATGCCTTATGGGAACTGTAGCACAGGTGACAGATCACACCTGTGGGTCAGAGGAACATGGTGATAAACCGTTGGCTCCAAAAGAACGCAGTGGACACGCGGCGCTACATATGCGCGTCACAGCCGACGTGTCTGACGGGCGCGAGAGCAGCCTAGTCGCTGCTTCTTGTGAGGCTGGGCCTGATACACCGCCTGCTGGAGAAGTCGATATTTATGGCCTCTTTCCGATGAGGAGATTTTAGTAAAAAAAAAAAAAAAAAAAAAAAAAAGGGTTGGCTCTGGTGAAAGGGAGCGGTGCGTAAGCAGCATAAATCACACCTCTCCATGGGTGTCGCACGCGAGGTCAGACCGCCACAGGCACTCTGTGGTTTAACCTTCAGATATTTTTTTTGAAAGAGTCCACAAAACCAGGCAATCTATTTACATGGGTCAAAATCAACACAGGAGGGGAGGGGGGGGGGGGGAAAGATCATGGGACAGATCTGTTCCAATTTAACCTCTGTCTGAGTAAAAGTCCTTGAACGGGAGAACTGCAAACATTTAAACTGGCCCATAAAGCTGACACTCCATTAAAGAGGTCCAGCGTGAGCGGCCAACACCTGGGAGCAGTTTCGCCTGGTCTGCGACGGCGGCGCTAAAGCGCACGTCCGAGCGGAGCCGGACCCCCGGACACGTCTGGCCTCGGTCGGCCCTTCCCCTCCCGCACGCCTGACCCGTTTCTGATCCGTCACCGCGGCCGCCCCTGTGCCAGCGAGGCGGGCTGGGCTCGCAGGAAGTGCCTTCTTGTCAGGAGACTAGCAGCTACCGCCCTGGAACCGGCTGAACTTGGGGCTGTTTCCTAATGGCATAGTGATGACAAATTACTTGTCTTGAATGGGATTAATAGACTGCTGAGAACACAGTAGAGAAGCTGGGTTTTCAGTACCAAGGTCAGACAGGTGAACATACAAAATAAACCGGCACAGGGATTACTGGAAACACAACTCACAAATTTTACACTGTTAACATCTCAGACCTAACTGTGTTAACGTCAGTCTTTAAGTTATTTATTACATGTGCATACAGTACGTAGACGCGCTACGAGGCCTGTGCTGTGAGAGACATGGCCGTCGGCGCGCGGATCTGTACCTGGCCCTCTCCGACGGCGTGCGTGTCTATGATGGTGACCACACCGGGCTGGTGGGCAGTGCGGCGCATGCTGCTGTGGGCAGTGCCCTCTTCGTCAGGCGCTCCAGAGGGCAGGGTGCCCGTAAGCTGGGTCACCACTTTACCCACCATAGTCAGCCCCGTTTTCAGCGTCTCAGGGAAACAGACAAAGGCAAAAAGACTGTTTTGTGTGTTTTTTCGCAATCCTATGGTGACAAACTAAATTCAAGCAAGTCAAAGTAAATGACAAAATATTTCCCCATAAGCCATATTTTACAGGTCCCATGATTTGTATTCACCTTCTGCTACCAAGTAACATCATACCTGCCAATTTCTTGCGAGAGTCAATTTCCTTTTCATCAGCTTTATCACTCAACTCCACATATTCTTAATCAAGTTTCACAAAAATGCTTCTGCATCTGTTACCTACTTTAATTTATTTATTCATTTTTGCTTGTTTGTTTTTGACCGAGCTCATTCAATTTTGTTGCAGTCACATTTGCATTTGCTGTGCAAATTCCAGTGAGAGAAACATCTGCTCAGACATAAGGTGAGGGAACGCACTGCTGCTCGATCCCACTTGCTGTGTTTCATCTTAGCCAGCAGAGTGACAGAGAGATAAGAAAGTGCTAGAACAGCAGGAGTCAAGAATAGGGACCGAGCGAGTCCAGGATCCGCCCCCATCTGCCCCCCCAACAGCCAGCTTGATCAATGGTGACTGTTTGGATTTGCACTAAAAACTCCAACTGCAGTGATTAGAAAACACATTAGTGTTGATCAATTAGGAGGCAAACGGTTCCTTTAATAATTTATGGACCAAGGCAATTTACACACAGTCTGTTAGTGGGCTTGTCAGAGCACTCTCCAAAGGGTCCAACAAACACAGGCGCCACAAGGTATTGATGCTGCCGCTTGGACTGAATGCTTGATTAAGCTCTTCGGGGCCCCAGACGGCACAAGCACACACACAAACACACACACACACACACACACACACACACACGTGCACGCGCACACACACACCCTGCACACCCACACCGCAAGCAGCTCACTACATCAAGCGCGAAACTAGTGAGAGACCCCACTTAAGCTGTGCTATCCATTTACCACAAGCACATGACTGCCCTGCTTTACTCAGAGAACAAAACAGTGGACCCACGGTGGGGCCTGGAGTCACCTCGAGCACGATCCTGTGTCTGGAGTGACAGCATCCGTCCTGAAGTCACATCATGCTCATTTACACAGTCCGTGCCCTGTCACAATTCAATTTTCCAAAATGGGTCTGCACTCCCCCCCCACCCCCACCGGGGGCGGGTGATCCCCTCCTCCTTGCGCTGTGATTGAGTTACGGGGTTGATGGGAGATGGCCCCCTGGCCCCCGGACAGGCGCACTCAGAGCCACTCAGCGCAGGGACGGCGTGTCAGAGCAGAAGAGATGGTTATAAATCACGGCTCCATCTGCAGACGGCCCGTCTACGTATCGAGGCTTTTTTAACCATGTTTTCCTCCCTGCTAACCTTTAGGGCACTCCTTTTGATGTATGCCGCCATTAGGGCTAATGGCGCTTCTCTCACGTAAGCCGTTAGGAACTCGTTAGGGAGGGAGGGAGCAGCCAGGGAATACAGATGTAGGCTAAATAAATCAATTAACCTGCCGGAGAGAGGAGCTTGAAACCATACGAGAAGTAAAGCAGTGGGGTTCTGTCCATGCACGCTTACGTCGCAAAGGGTGCAAGACAGACGCTGACCTCATGATCTATAGCGCAGATAAACATTATTGAAGGAATCTTTACAGAACCGCTTCTTTGACTACAAAATAAAAGATTATTTTAAAAAGTTACTGTCTGGGTGTTAGAAATGCAGCGTCTAAGTAGGCGTGAAAGGGCTTATTGAAAGGGGAGGCCGAAAGGCAGTCTTATTGATATGGCTCAGGCCGAAGGAGAAAAACACCAACGCGAACTCGAAGTATGCCAAGCACTCTGCTTTTGGAAGTCACATTTTCCATC
>NC_137513.1:5762500-5867500 GCF_041902795.1 Electrophorus electricus
CAGCACTGACAAACGACTTGGCAATTACACGTGCAACCTATGGGTGGTGTTTGAGCCTTGGCCCAGCTCCTATGGAGACACAGCGTTTCATGCAAACGCTATTAAGTACTGAGTCTGGTAAGTCACATTGGTCAATCTCTTTCCAGTGTCAAAAAGGTCATAATATACTCCTCTATGACTACAACTTTACAGTGCTGCTTACGTTTTTATGGCAGAAAAGATCTGGACCTTCCATTCATAGAACGGACAGATGCAAAGAGCGGATGATATGGTGTGGGAGAAGCACTGAGGAAAATGACCCCCTGTCTTAAAATGTGCACATAGGCGCATAAAGCAGCCAAGACATCTCAAACCAGCCACAAATTGTCAGAAACATGGACACACTCTGAGAATAAATGAAAAAAAGATGGTGCACACTTCAGAGCTTCAGAGCTCTGATTCTCAACGAAGGAAAGGAGCGAATGCTCCTTCGTGTCATGACGTCCACCCACTGTAAATAATCCCTGAGTGGAGCAGTGATGAGAGAAAACAGCACAACATTTTTCATCACAACATAAATATGTCTGACCCACATGTCCACAGCGCTGCGGGACAGAGGGTGAATGATGTTCCAGCTTGTTGCGTGTATTGGCCATCGCATACACTGACAGACCAACAAATGCCAAACAGCCTGGATGCCTGGAGACATGCCTGGGGCCATCAGACTGCTCAGTGCCTGAGACACTGAAGCACTCTTCAGGGTTTGGACTGTATTCTTTAGCCTACAGTGTTGGTCATTTCACGCTTTCTGTGCTCACTTCTCAGGCTCAGCGGGAGACGTTGATAGCAGGGGTAACCATGGGCGGATTAGAGCTTGCACATGAACGCCACAGCGCTGGGAGCCGTGGCGGCCTGCACACACACAAACGAAGGCCCCTGCTAGCGTCGCGCCATCGTTCAGCCCCACCATGGGTCCACGAGCCCGAGACGGCCTTGGTGCTTTGGGAGCCGTAAGAACTCACCGCTGCCGAGGCCGAGACACCAAAACATGGGCGTGCTTGTGTGGTTGCACATGCTCGCGTATGTATTGGTGTACTCTGTTTTACTCTCTTTATAGGGACCAAATGACCCAATCATACTTTTAAAGCACAGAAATGTTGCATTGATTTTACTGGAAAGAAATACTTCAAATAAATAAAAGCCACTCTTACTTCTGAGGCAAAGCTAAGTTTTAGGAAAGCCCTATACAACCGAAGAGTCCCAGTAAGATTATAATACAAACAAGCATGTGTCCATATTTCAACAAGAATTTTATAGTGTGTTAAATGTATAGCGGTGTCTGAAAAAGTTTTTTGCTTCATTTTGCTCCACACACGCCTGATGACTAGGCAGGAGAGGGGACGAGGCATTAGCATTATAACAGAAAACACTCTAGATTCACATACTGAGATTAATAGAGGCATTTAACTTCTCAAACTTGTCTTATGGCCACTATTCATTGATTTCAGCATTATATGGGTCAGATCAATCCAATTTAAAGCTTTTTAGAGCCAATTTGACACAAATGATACGCTTCCAGATTGATTAATGGGTCAGTGATAGCCATGAAAAAAATCATCATATTGGTCACTTCAATTACCTTTTTGTATAATAACTGATGGCCTGGTTCTAATGGAGGCAATGCACTGTCATCCATAATAGAATTTCCTCTCACTGAAAATCTAGAGCTCGATTTGAGAGTGATCGTAAATTTCAATTACCTTTATAAAATCATATCAGACCTTCAGTACCACACACATGTAGGTGATATTGAGCACCAATATAATGGCCTCGTCTATGACTTTTTGTGATTTTATTTCATCAACGTCAAATAGATGTTTTCTTCGAGAAAGGGCCGGTTCATAGATGCGTTCCGTTAGACAGGAAGAAGGTTAAGAGAGGGGCATGAGCTGCTCCATTCTTTGCTCCAAGCGTCATGTTGGCCCACAGATCTCTTCTGAATTTCTCATTCTATGACCGGTTCACATGTGAGGGAATCGGTCTTTAGTGGGTTATGTCATGGGCGCGGTAGTGCCCCAGCAACAAAGTCACGGCTATGAAATTCCACGTTCTCCACTAAGGGTGGTTGGATTATACTATGCTTCTAATATGGATTTACACAATCCAAACTCACTTGGTTAATTATATGGTACAGTTTCACAAAATGACTCAGGAGCACACCTGCAAAATCCATCTGCCTGTCAGAGTTGCAGGACCATAAAACAAGACTTATGCTGGTGTGTCTTCATCAGGGCACTGCAACAGTACCAGATGGGAAATGTCACCGTATAACTGAACATTAAAATTTTTTACTACTACCGTTTTGCCTTAAATTTAGCAACACGTCAGTTTACAATGGTTATTATGGAAGATGCAGACCATTACGTCCCATCGTCGTTTTCATAAACTCGCCAACATCTGCTATCGTGTCTCGCACAACTGTATGCGGTCACGAATCTCCAACAACGTCTGTGTCGGAGTGAAGTTTCATTAACCTGAGTGGAATAGCCAGGAGGAAAAACATACTGTCCACGAAACATGGGGAAAGCCTGAAAATTGCGTGCTCCAGTGAAGGGAAAAAAAATCATTTACAAATGCATGTCATCACATCCAGTCTTGCTACTTTACGAGTTCTCTGAAGGAAAACAATTACATGAATGACATTACATGGTCACGGGAGGGGGGGATTGGGGGGGAAGAATAATCTTCCCCCTGTTCAGACTGACATCATAATTAATTACAACTAAACAGCCCTTTAAGGGAAGAAAAAAACGACCTAAACAAATTAGTTATACTTGTGTTTGTTTGTTTGTTTAATTATTTAAAAAGTACAAATGTTCTTTTCAGCCATATTTTGTGGGAAGGTCCTCTTTTGCTTTTGAGTACATATATCTTTAATAAAGATTATCTTAATAAAGGTGAGGGGGAAAAAAGGCAAATCATGCTAACGTGTCACCACTAGTCTTCCAAGCACGATTAGTCCCTCAGGCCCACCTCACGCCGATTGATAAAAGCGATTTCCAAGTAAGGCAATGTAAAAACACAGATGAAAATAATTACTCCATTTCTGTAAGCAACAAGTAAGTTGGGTGGTAACAGGCTTTTCCTAAAATGAAGGAGAAAAAAAAAATAAAAAAATGCTGTCAAATTTTCAGAGTGCTTTCACTAGCCTTGCCTCTTTCGAGCTGAGCCCTGACACACAACAAACGCTGCCCACATCACAAGCTTCTTGGGGCCTAAGGGGGCCCTTTGATTCCAGCACGCCGCGGGCATTAGCGGGAAAGTAATTAGGGTAAAAAGTTCAACCGCAGCTCCATGTCTGCCAGAAATACATTTCCTCTCCTTTCGCTGGGTTCTGCCATGGATTCACATGTATATTGGAAACACATTGGTGCGAGTATCTGGTGGGAGTGTTGCTTAGACACCACGGGGGCTTCACGATGACGCTCAAAATCTTTCAATTAATCTAGGTCCTCTTATGTCTCTCACTGTCTTCTCACATCGGCTTACGATGGAGTCGTGTTGAGGGACAGTTATCTTGAGTCTTTGTGCATTCTGAAGGTGCAAAAGTGTAGAAACAAACGTTTGGGAAGAAAAAAGGAAAAGGAGCTTATTTTCACATTCACCTCAGCAATCAGATTTGAGTAATCACATCGTGAGGAACTTGTGATGAGCTAAATCTAGTACAACACAGACAGATCCTGATTTAACACCTCCACGCATCAAGTGCAAGTCTAAGGATAATACAGAGAGCATCTATATAAACACTAAGAGTTAAAAATGATATTAACCTGGATTAGTGCTGTCCTTACGGCCACAGATGGTACGGTGTTACTTGTGTGCGTAACCTCCTCAGCAATTAATCGGAAAGATAAGAAAAGCTATAGTCATAGAAAAACGCTCTCAGACGAGCGCCTTTAAAAAGAAAGGCCCACTTCAAAGGCATGCGCATTCCCATCCTCCGAGCCCCTGAGTTATGTGGCCGTGCTGTCTGTATGAAGCGGCTCGCGGTGAGGATCTGACGGGTGCCGCGCACCTGGCCTCAACTTTCCAAATAACTTCAACTGTGGAGGAGCTCTCGTGGGATGGAAGCTTGCTTATCTTAAGGCCAATTCTAAGAGAGAAAGGATCGGGCCTGCCATATCTATCAGTGGGTCGTAATAGTGGACCTTATCTCAAATTACCCTCAAACCTAAGAGTGAGACGTGTGTTCAAGAGGACAAATGTCCAAAAGTGCACCCAACGAAGTAAAACAACGTTAGATGAAAGGGAAGAGGAAGGTGTGCCATCTCATCTTTCTGGAGAGTATCATTTTTTCCCGTTTCTCATTTATAAAAGTTTTTTTGGATTTTTTTTTTAACCTGTTTGCTTTTGCATTCTCATAATGCTATAACTAAGTGGAGGTTCAAGATCCTGCACAAATTTACAAACAATGAGTATGTTAACGGACAAATCATTTTGACTGAACATGGATGAGAGCAAAATCTTCATAAAATACCGGCAACAACCACCACCACAGCAGCAAGAGTCGTATGTCAAAACAGCAGAAAAATGGCTTGAAACTTAGGAGGAAAACAAAAGGCCTGTCGATGGCAGATCCAGTGCAGAACTGTCTTTTTGAAAAAATAAATAAATAATTACAAAAAAATATTTGTCCTTCCCAGATTGTGGGAACACACACTCATTCCTGCTACAATTACACTGAAGACAAGGTTCAGCTTTATTTGGTGGCAAACAGACAAAAGGGCTATTGAGGACAAAAAAGAAAATATAACGTGTGCTTTTACACCCGCAGACAACTGGTGACTTGAACGCTGCCTCTGACCTGTGGGTTTGATTACAGCCTTGCTGTGAGAGCACAGCTCGGGGTGTGATAGAAAGAGCACAACTGTCTCATGGGGTTTAAGAGCATCGCTTCCCCAATCCTCTTAATCCACGCTCTCTCAAACACTCAGATTTAGCGTTTAATACACTTTAGAAAGGATACCTTGCATTGAAGGTTTAAAATTGTGATGAAAATGCAAAGAAAAGCACAGCTTAATATCACAATAGGCTTTAGCTAAGTCCCTTTAAAAATAGTCACTGCGGCAAGCTGGGGTTTTCCCCCCTTGAGCTATTGTGTAATTAATAACTGAGCATTAGGTGCCAGCAGGCCTTTAAATGCATACTACATTGTGAAAGGACAATTAGAGTTACATGAGGAAAAACTCTTCTGATGCCCATGATAACAGCATGCTTTGTGTGGTCCTCCACGTGCTGCAGGGCTGAGCCTCGGGCTCAGGGCTGTCCTCAGGAGATGGATAGTGGGCGAAGCGCTGGAGGGCTGCCAGCGTACAAGCTCCAGGTACTGGGTGGCCCGCAAAGGGGCCCAAAGGGCCCAGACCCGAGGTGCACAAGGGGAACGAGGCGGCAGCTGAGCCTCCACGCGCCCCTGCATCTGAAACAAGCCCAGCCGTGATATCCGCAATGACGGAGGACCGTATTAGCGGAAATCCATGCCCACATCCTCTCTACGGAGATCTGGAAAGCTGAGGGGAAAGAGGCAGTTGTTGGGGGGGGGGGGGGGGGGGCGTTTTCTGCCTGGCCAACAACTTAATTTCTGCACATGTCAAAGAACAAAAGCAGGCTTTCTGAACACTGAACTTTTAGCCTCATGTACACGCCTGCTGCAATGCCTATAAACAGTTAAAAGCCCTGTTTCGAACAGTGCCCATAGCATGAGACTGCTCTCCACTAAACCCAGACTCTTCAATTGTCTGTAGTCCTAACCGAAATGAGGGAAAGTCAAAGGAAAATTAATAACAATTACACAAAAACTACATCCCATGGAGGAGAGAGAAAAAAAAAAAAAGTGTCTACGGGGGAGTGATGAGCATTTCTTGCTCATTTGCAGCCTCTCCTGCCACTGGTGCACAGCTTAAAGTGTAGAATACTTTGCCATCAGGAAATTCAATAGATCCATACATCGTTTGGACTTACTACATAAATCCTTTCCATTGATAAAATTATGTTGAGTGTGCCTGGCTGGAATTCCACCGCAAAGGATCCAGCACACATGCTCTTTCCCTTTCCTGGTTTTCCTTTAATTTGCAAATCTTGTAATCTAAGCTTAAAGCTGGCTGAACCAACGTCTAAACCAGCGGTGCTATTTTGGCCAACTCTCCAATGTGTTTTCCATTTAAGTGTCAAGACCAGCATCCCCTCTCGTGGTTGACAAAAGCTGTTATTTTAATATATTTTATTTTAATGATTATATACTAAAAACTGTGAGGACTTTGGTAAGTTTATGAACTATTTCCTTCGAGAAGAGATTCCGTGCAGCAATTGTAAAAGGCTAAAATATATTTTAACTATAAATAAATAAATACAAATAAAAAAGGAGGATTAGCACCGGTAGAACTATTTACAAAAGCACTTCCAGGGGGAATGCGCCGGTATCCGTGCTGCTCAGCTGGAGAGAGAGGGTTTTGCTCTCCAGCAAGAGGCATGTTTTCACCATTACACCAAACGTCAGAGGAGCACAAAGCCAAACCATCACAGCCCGTCTCAAGACAGACATGGAACGTTTGGCAGCCCAAGTGCCTACCGAGCACTGGAGCCTTGGAACCACCATGACGGTGGTCTCCATCAAAGCAGGCTGAGGACAGACTTTCTAATTCTACTTCCTGAGGAGGAAATATTGAGTTACGGTTCACCTCGGCGGAAAAGAACATGTCAGAAAAGGTGGCTGCGGTGGCACTAGTGAGCCAAGCTGCACATCCGGCAGACTGGAGATCCCAGTACTCCGTACTGGTGCAGAGGCAAACTGGGCTCTCTGGAGTCTGTAAGGTTTGGCTGCCTGTCTATTAACCTCTCTATGGCTCCTTAGCACATTACAAAAGACCTTTATAGTGCTTGTTATGTAAAGAAAAGTCTTAAAAAGTGCTTAGGAATTGTCCGTCATAATGTGTAAATGTTACAAAGAATGAAGGCTACCACATATGCTGCTCCTGCTTTGTATACAAGGGAAAATGTCAAACTAGACATTCCACTAGTGCATGCAGTTTAAAATGCCTCCAGTCAAGTTTCACAGTGTCAGTCCAGTTCAAAAAAGCACCACGTAAAATTTTCAAATTCAACATGTCTTAAACAATAAATTAGTAGTCATTAATTGCTGTCTGACATCAGAATGACTTTTACGTTAGCAAAATAAAAAGGGAATGTCAATGATTATCTACAATTATGTATTACTACACCAATAATGTAGAATACTACAAAAGTCAGAAACAGCCCTTAACTGATTTAGTTTCCAGTTCAACTGATTTTATCCCACAGACAACAGGTGCAAGTTATTCATGCTTCAGTGTCAGAAAAAAACACAGGACACATATTTTACATGAAATTACACAAAGGTCACCCACACCAAGTATAATACTAAACCTATTCATTTTTATTTTGTTCAATTTTTAATTTTTTTTTTAAAAACCCCATCACTGCCACTTTTCCACTTCCATGTTTCCAATCTTAGCTGTGTCCCCCCAACACAAAGGGTTTCTAAAGGTGTCACTGATAGTCACCCTTCAAAGAGAAGCAATCATCCAAACACACCTTGGCTGCCTGGCATATTTTTCATGTGCATCTAAAAGGCATGTCTCAGGACATTAAGAATGAAAAAAGTAATAAATAACTAAACAATCTAATAAATCATTATTTTTCTTAAAAAAAACTGTAGGAAAGGTGGCCTCTGACTTTTGTGAAGTACACTTATTATAATACCCATCTATAATGGAAGGCTTACAGAAGATGTGCTTCCCTTTAGTTATTCTCTACTGCAAGGACAATTGCAGTTTCTATTTTCAGTTAACCAGCTCTCCATCCAGTGACCCCAATATTGTTTGGCTACAGTGACTGCATGTGTGCATGACTGTGTGTGCATGTGTGTCTGAGTGTCCCCAGCAGGGCCTATAGAAATAAAGACATCAGCAGCATGTCACATGGGGGTGGTGGGGGGGGGGGGGGGGTGTTCCAGCTGACTGAGGAAGTGATGTAATTGTTTTGCACTCACCCTGAGGAGCCGGTGCTCTTGCACACCCCGAGAAGAGGCCGCTTCTCCGCAAAGCTGTCAGTCTTGAGAGGACCTGCAGCCAGAGGGGGGAACACGGCAGGGGGAAATTAACCACTGACCCACACAAAGAGTGCCATTCATTAGCCATATGCATGCGAGGTCTCCTGTCAGTCAGCCAGAGCCGCCCACCGCACTCGGTGATAAAAAGCGGCTACCGCAACAGGAACCGTGTTGATTGCATTACAACAGATGCGCTTTAATCAAATCATGGTTGCAAGATTTCTGAGGAAAGAAAAATAAAGTAAGCGCTTCTTTCCTGTCAACCTACAGACTCATCCGAAAGACGAATAAATAATATCAGTGACGTATTTCTGGGGATCAAATGAAACCGAAAGGCCAGTGTGCAAGACATTAAGCACACGTGGAAAAACCACCCAGTCCAATGTGCGAGTGTGAGCCCTCCCTCTCCAGAGTTTCTTAAGAAGAGCGCCTTCAAAGCTTTGGCCCTTTGTCGGACTGGTTTTAATTTTGGAGGCGCAGAGAAGCTGCAGCAGGGTAAAAATGGCCAGTGGGCGTTTTTTGGGACGGAGAAAACATGTCACGCTGTGTTTACAGATCCCATATTTACCCAATTCTCCTGATTTTAAAGTGAGGAGCGAAACGTCCGATCATGACCAGATTGAAGATGATGTTAGCTTTTGTAAGACTGTAATTTGGGAGGCCTTGCTGGAAAGCCTGCTCTCCATGGCGTGTGAGTGCAAATGCATTGCTCTCGGGCCTGTAACACTTTAGGAGGGCCTCTCCTCTGTCTCTGCTTCCCCATCATCAAACACTGTGACCGCTCACAATATCTAATCATAATACAAATATGATGGACCCCAAAGACATCAACTGCCTTCTATTTGAATGTCACAACTAAGTGGGGGGGGGGGACAACTAGAAAAAAAATAAAACCCTTGTTTCTCTGTGAGTCTCGTTTCTCTTTGAAAACAACAAAATTGGACTAATGTACTGCTGCCTCTGTCACCAAAAAATGAAAACAAACACCAGCCACGCCCCCCCCCCCCCCCCCAAAAAATGAAACAAAAAAAACACCACCACAATAATAATAAATAGTGTCTTGCCAATATGTTTACATAGTATGTATGAACAGGGCAAAACTATTTAGACCAAGTGCATGCAACTCACTACCAACTAGAAGTAAACTATGACACATAATAGAGCAGGAAAATGGATAAACTAGATCCGCTTCTGTTCACTGTTCTATTCAGCCTGGCTATTGGCTGGGGGGGGGTTAAACAGCTCCTAAAACCTAAATCATTACAAGCAAGGTAGAAAAAAACAGAAGAACTGGGGATTGTTCCTTCTGAGATAGCGGAACTTCCTCCGTTATTCTGGGAAAGACCTTGCCTTATTAAAACCGACACCTATTTTCAGGACTTTCCAAATCCGCCCACCCAGGCTCCGACTTGAAACAATTACTCTTTTTAAAGCCCACTACAGTGCAACACTGTTTTCACCATACAGATTGCAATCAGTTTCCCCATTAGAACAATTCATTTTATTTCGCAGCGACTCACTCTCCTCATGTGCTGGCTATCTGCTGCTTCTTATTACTGCAGCCAGCCTTCATCCACTTCCAGCTCGCTCTGAAAGCCGGCATTGTGCATTGTTGGAATCTGCTGAAGGACCGGAACGCAAAATCTGGACACAAATGTCACACTAAGAGTGCCATTGAATGGCGCTCTCGCAGTTCAACTGTACCTTGTCATCCGCAAATAGCATGGAGAGTGTCGATGACAACATGTTTACTGTTCAAGAGCCTGCCAAGCATGTGGTCTAACAGTGCAGGTTCGGCTGAGAAAAACCCTGGATATCGGTAGAAATGGGACAGCGATTTCGCCCGTGCCCCAAGAGAAGCTCTCCTGCACGATTAGGTTATTAGTACGCTGGGATTCGGTGACATGGAGCACGCTCTAGTCGGGCTGTTCCTCTTCCTTCCTTTTACAAATGCACTGACCGCAAGCATGCACGGGCCAACGAGAACGCGGCGATGAAAGAGGAGGAAAAGTCTCTGAAGTCTGCATCTCCTCTGGCGGGAGTGCCGGTAATGCACCCAGCCTGCCAGCTGACAGCACGCCAACACTAATCTTACAGGACACATTTTTAATATCAGGATGGGAGAACAGCAGGTCTCTGGAGAACTCTCAGCATTTAGGATGTAGAAGGTGGTCGTTAAATTAAATGTAACACACAGAAGGCAGAACAAAGCACAAAAGAATGAGACGACACTTAAAGACCATATAACTACTGAATATCTATTACTCTCTGCAAATCATTTGTAAAACAAATTTATGCTTGCCACTTGTAGTGCCTGCGGTACAATAAAACGTCATATCACATGAAATACATCAATGTTCATCTCAATGCAAATATAGGTGTCACTATCAGAATCCTTTATAGGAATACAGACATGTGCAAAAACACTTCCCAGAGTTAAATCTGTAATACTTTACTGTTATAGACAAATTTCTGGGTCAAATCAACACTGCTTGCACTTGTTGAATGTTGACTGTACACTGGAGCAGGCAGAGGGAGAAGGCTGACCGGGTAGCACTGGAAGAGCGACTGAGATACTCACTGATATAAGGAGCAGGGAGGATGTGAGCAGTTCGAACCGGACCGTGCCTTACTGAGAACAGCTCCTGGGCCTCGCCGCTCAGCTGCGTGCACACACACGCGCACACACACACGCACACACACACACACCAAGTCAGCTAAGGTTAAACAGCTCAGTCAGGCCTCTGGAGAACAGAGGAAAGAAGCAAGCAGGTATTATTTTAAGGCTTTTGCTGGTATAAGAAGTACAGCACTAATACAACATCAGTAAACCTTCAAGTGTTAGATTATACTATTATACAAAAAGCAAGCGCATTTACAAGAACTTTTAAAAAAATGCTTTCTGAGTATAAACACTCCATTTAAAAGAACTGACTATTGGTTCTTAGACTGGTAAATACCTAGCCACCCAACCATGCTTCCCCTGTTAACATTTAACACACATAAAAGCCTTTTTGGAATCAAATGATACATTGTTTGGTCTGTATTGGTGGTGAAGTGGTTTGTTATGCGTTGCTCTACAATGAGAATCCAAACATTGGCCATCTGTTGAACAACCAAAAGAAGCCACAAAAAAAAAAAAAAAAAAAAAAAAAAGCACAGCACGTAATCTGGGAATCCGAGAGGGAGGGACACAGAGAGAGATATCAAGATGCACAAAACCACTCGACTTCAGAAAACACGGAGCACCTACTGCTGCCGGCCTGATGGTTATGCTAGCCTCACCGCTGCATGGTTTCGATACGGAATACAGATTCGGAATACGTGACAAAGCTTCCTTCGGCAGTGCTGGCAGGAACTCGCGGGGTCAGCTAGAAGCTGCGTTAATATGGGCTTTGATGCGCATCCCTTACACCCAATGCCAGTGGCTCCTGAAGGGCAGAGTGCAACAAGAGTGCCTGATCATCCACTGATAATCTGGAAGCAAATAAATGAGTGTGAGAGATATTGTACACACTGTAATATGAATCATGTACTCTGGGGGGGGGGGGGGGGGTCGAGCAAGGCTGCCGTGGTAACAGCCTAGCTGCAACGCACAAGCTACCATGTTAAGATACAGTGCAAGTACACACTGCTGGGCAAAGAGCACGTCTGCTGTACAACTGATGGTATGTAACCGTATACCTTAGGCAAAAAGACGAATGGTACAAGGAAAGAAAAAAAATAAACAGGTTTTTAAAAGACATTTTTTTACTGGCACTCCAATGAGTGCAGCAGCGTAAGGCACACAAATGAAAGAAATGCATAATGGCAAAACCCTTTATTCTGCTTTTGGTTCTAATACCCTTTGTAATGCTTGTGTGTGTGTTAAATCATGAAGATGGATCATCACATTATTGGGCATAATCCATGTATTCTAATCTGATACTTCCACCGGAGAATGAACACTTCTGATTAGTAGCTTTGGCAGAGAGAAGGATCAGTCATGTTTTTATTAAGACAGACAGATTAACATGTCATCTGGAATATGGAAGGTTGACAGAGAGCGTGAGCTGCAGAGAGTGCAAGCGGGATATCAGGGTGAAATCCCTCACAAAAATCCCTCACGAAAGAATAATGGGATTCACCAGACTGTTGGGTTTACATTAACGCACACATCATCTCCCATTGTGTTGTCCACATCACCGAGCTTTATGTGCCAGCCATCTACGAGGCAACGATTAAATGACTTTTTATATCACAGCAATATGCAAAACCAGTTCTCGTTGTTGTGTACTTCCCCAATTCCATTTAAACGAATACAAATTGATCTAATTCACAAAATCAAAAAGAACTAAAATTTAGGTGGATGTGACATGCGATTTATAGAAAGACTATCCCGAGAACCTGGCTTAATAGGGAAAGTAGACGAGGTCAGAGCAGGATCAATGTCAAACTGGGGTGGACGGCCGATAGCCTGTCTCCTGCAGGGCGGTGCTCTGTAACAGAGATGAACTTGGCCAAAAGGAAACTGCATCTTAAAATAAATTAACTTAACACACTTGTAATCTAGACCTTATGAACGCAATCAATATTAACTGCCAACATCTACTCAGGAGTATTACTTGCGGAATTCATTTCCAAAGGAGCTCCGGTGAGGAAGAGACCCAGCCCCGGCCGGCACACGGAGACCTCTGGAGTGGCTCGAGCCGCATCAGAGTTTGAAATGCTTTAATAAAGCCGGCGGCACGGCTGCTGCTGGCTCCAGACAGAACAGGCCCCTGCACCACACACCTGCCCCCATCCGCTATCGCACTCTGGCCCCCAACACCTCTCCAGTCAAGGATTTCTCTCGCAGGAGGAGATGCTGATGTGTGCATGGTGTCGTGCGAAGACCCGAGCACGCGCACACACTCTCCGGTGGGCAGTGTTGTACGCCCCCGTTCTTCCTCCTCCCACGCTCGACGCCATTACAGAAGGTGACGTACCAAGCGACTGGCACAAACGCCTCGCAGCCGCTCACGGCCAGAGGCTGGGCGGCCTTCGACACTTCAGCACGCCGGTGAAAAACACACCACCGAGATACAACAAGAGAACAAAGGTGAAACTGGGACATGAAGGCATGAGGACCTACAGAGAGAAACAGGAAAGGACGACGCAAAAGAAAAATGACCAGTGATCAGTAATCTAGTGTCAGTGGTGACAACAGTATTGTACTTCAATATCTTATTCACCATTTCGCCATTACTGCATAGATGCAGAATTTAATAAGCAACCTTCCAAAATCCAGAAGTGAATCTGATCTCATTTTCCCTAAATTAAACTGTGCAATTACTGTATATTAACAGTCCGTAAGAACAGCCTTATGTACAGTACATTTAACCGAAACGCTAAGCCATACCAAGGCCTTGTCTTTGACGGCACCGACACCTAGTGATCAAAAAGTGAAACTGCACAAGCATCAAACCATTCAGTATTACAATGGAGCAGACGGCTCAGAGTGGAAAACAAGTGGAAAACATTCTTGGTGAAATGACAGACAGGGAATAAGACGAACAAGTAACTGCTGATACCCAGCTGGGTATGCGCACACCGGCAGAGAGGCAGAACAAAACCCACCCCGGCTGGGCAACAAACAGTGAGTCAGATATGAAAGGAGAAGGAGGCTCCTGTGAAGGTGTCACTTCAGCCACGTGCAACTACTTTCAAATCAGAGTCCCCCTGATCCACTCCCCCTCCTCAGCACACCCAGACCCCGCGAAACTACATTATAGACTTTAATTACTTTTATTAATATCATTATTTTCACTGGAATACATTTACATATATTTATTGGTGTTGAAAGAATAGGCCAAGATATTTTTCTTCTCTGCTAGCGTTACTGAACACATTTTAAAAAACAGCTGCAAATAATTTTCTGTTTTATACTCACCGATATGCTCCAGATCTGCAGTCCATCTGCATAGCCAATCATCAGACACAGGGGTGGATCAGCACCGCTGCCGTGCATCTCCAAAAGCTCTGGTGAACGGGCCACATCTAGACATACACACGGACATAGATAAACAGACAGACAAGATCACATTCAAAAAACCACAGACTACAGATGCTTCAATTGGAAAACTCTTCTACTCCTGTACATGGCCAGCTGTTATACCACATTTAACTGGGGGAAAAACTGTCTGGCCAGCTGCTGTGTCAGTAAGATGAAGGCCTAAAGATCAGAACGCAGGCCTGCCCTGCTGAGTTCAGGTTCAAGCGGCAGACAAAGCCTGAAGAAGCACATCACAGTGATTACTAAACGGAGGACACAGATCACTCTCTGCATTCTCCCTCGGAGGGGACAGCAAGACTCCTAA
Organism: Electrophorus electricus; assembly: GCF_041902795.1. NCBI lineage: Eukaryota > Metazoa > Chordata > Actinopteri > Gymnotiformes > Gymnotidae > Electrophorus > Electrophorus electricus. The sequence goes on from NC_137513.1 coordinate 5,776,961, forward strand.
CACTCGCCACTCATAAGGACCCAATATACAGGCCAGGAAGGCATGGCAGAGTGGATATGTGGTCCCACAAAAGTCTACAACATTCTAAATAAAGACTGCAAGTTTGTGTAGTTAATCAAAGGAGTAAATAGGCTGTTTTTTGTTGGATGGAAAAGTCTGAGAGACTAACTTGTACTTGAAATAAATACTGGAGGACATATCATGGCAAATGCAATCGAACACAGCTGTTCTAAGTATGTTGCTGAATTTCTGTCTTTTTAAATAGCTGACACACTTACATAAATCTAATTGAGAAAAACATAATGCTATCACTCAGCTCCCTACTGAGAAATGAGCCAGCAAAAGGAATACAGCTTGGTCCATGCCAAAAAAGCTCACCCAGGCTCAGCTCTGCAATAAAGCATTATGCTGACACCCAATGAAAAATGATGACTACAACTTGTTACTCAGTTGTTTTGCAATTTTTCCAGTACTCAGAAACTGAAATCACCACTCACAAGTTTGTAATACATCTGTGGAAATTTTAAGTACATCTAAATATAAATACAATTTTATTATAGATACAATACATAAAGTGATTCTAATATGATACTAGCATATAGGTTTCCTGCAACTTCATGAGTTTAAAGTGATTTAAGAGTTGCAGAAAGTCAAGAAATTTAAGATATTATTAAATTACTAGATTATTTTCATGAGAACTGTGTCCCATCTGCTGGGGAAGGGATGAGACTGGGTACATTAATAAGAAAATGTTTGTAAGTGTAATATAATTTACACATTCAGTTAAGATACCAACAAAGGAGTCCCAATGCTGTATCACAGTAACTGCAGTACCTTCAGTGATGAAATGGTTAATTGGGTAATGACTGTCAGCTGGTTTATGGTCCCTCCCTCATTTGATGTGTCTAATGACACAAAAGCAACCTAAACATCATTTATTCCAGAAGCAGATAGAATGTAGTTAAAAGATATGAACGCTTCTTGCCCTCATTACTGTCTCAAGCATCAGCAAAATCAACATGGTGATGAACAACCGTATGTGTCACCGCGTCCACTGAACTCTAAACCAGCCCAAAGTGTGCAAGAGGTGAATGGCAACGTGAGGAAAGGATGAAATACGAGTTAGAAGCAGAAACGCACCATTGATGTCGGCTTTTTCAAACCGAACCCAAATGATCTTTTCTTTCTCATCGGTTGGAGGCGTCCCGGTGTAAGCCTTCAAAATCAACACAAAAACAACAAAAAAAACCCCCACAAGAATCTAATCAGCATCTCAAAAGAAAAAAAAGATATTCTCAACAAGATAAGTCTCATATGGAATGTTTAACTCATTTGGAAATGAACTATAACAATAATGCTATCTGTTAGATGGCATTTCAGAATATGTCTTTCCACTGAAGGGAATAAAAGTTAGCATTAATCTATCTGTATTAAGTACCTAACAAACTAGAATGTACAAGGCAATTTACAGTTTACAGTAATTATATGATTCATATTGCAAAAAATAAACCTTAAATAAAATAACAGTATAATTAACCATCTAACTTGACATTGAATAATTTTTTGGAACATTTGGATCACCTAATATAACATTAGGAACAGAATTATATACATAATTATATTCAATAATTATCTAATTATTGTTAACTGGATAAAGTGTTCATAACTGTAAAATAACAAGAAACCAGAAAATTGTGGTTCATAGCGATCATGTATTTGCATCAAAATAACCCACGTCTATCTTTGATTAAGTACACACAACATGGCTATTAATATAGTAACAGGAGAAACAACAGAACCTGAGGAACCACGTCTTGTAAAAATGTCACCACACTTTCCATGTAAGACTGCTCCCTGTAAAACAAAATGACAAATATATTGCAAATTACATTTATATATTTCACATTGCTGCTCCCTGCAAAAAAATGACAAATTACACATGTATTACATGTTATTTTGATACTCCCTGTAAAACAAAATTACATATGTAATTGCAAAAAAAAAAAAAATAAATAAATAAATAAATAATAATAATAATAATAAATCAGGCTCATATACAATTAAAATGAAAATCATTCTTATTTTTATTTTAAAGTCATGATAAATTGCTTTCAAACATCGGGAGACCTGGGCTGTGTATGGTTCACACTTATAGCATACTACAAATGTGGAATAAACACCACAACTCAGAACAGCTGCATTCCTCCACGGCAGGATAATACCTGTAGTGTGCATGAGAAAAGAAGAAACGCAAACCCTTTTAATAACACATGAGCCGTGAAGCTAGCAGTAAACAAACTGGAGCCAATTAGAGGTAGTGAGTTCAAACGCAGAGGCACTGGGCAAAGGCCATTTTATATATTCACATTCATATTATATATATATATATATATATATATATATATATATATATATATATATATATATATATATATATATATATACACACACACACACACACACACACACACACACACACACACACACGTTACATCAGTGACTTCTGGACTTTCTATATGTGCAATGACAACTGTACTCAGTGAAACATATTGACTAATATGTTGACTCTACTGACTAATGTTTACTGATTCCAACTAATGCAAGGTGCAAAGTGTACAATGGAACTCATTGAACATTCTGACGAAAGGTGTATAACAAAAGTATCCCACATGGAGAGCGGACAGAAAGGAACATGTAGCAAACTACAACAGGTGAAGAGCTTGATCCTTACGTAGCAGCCTGGGCTCGAACCACAACCCCTCCAGCACAGCGACTTGGTCTGCGCGGAGAGTCGGTTGCCATGGTCAACCAGTCTGTTTCCTGAGAGAATACAGTGTTAGATGTGACGGGGCAGCGCTGACTCGGGTTCACTGCTCACGTTTATATCAACACACTGGATAAGATGGAGGGGTAGGAGGAGTTGGGGCTGGCTTTGTGCATGAGCGTTGCACAACAACTGGTACAAACTTTATTATCTTTCTAATAAACCACACTTTTATTAGTATGGAACAGCTAAGGAAGGATCAATAGTCAGAGGTGAGTTTTAGACAGAAAACAGAGCTCATCCTGGGCTACCATTCTCCCCAACCCACATACAATGCGAACCTGTTCATGACAAAGTAAGCAAAAACGCCAAGCTAGCTAACCTAGCTTACCGTGGAAAACAACTCAGCCCTGCTCTCACCACTGGGCTAGCCAGACAAGCTAGCTAGCGTGTAAACTGACTTACTTATCCCAGCTACAGTTGCAAAGATTTAGCCAAAAAGCACTTTCGTTGACAAAACACTGACTGTCAAAGCATCCAACAAAATAACACCGAGGTTCATGTTTAAGAGCTGACACGGTTAGGTTAGTCAGCCTGACTTCGCTCACTGCCATTAGCTTAGCACAGTACACAGTGTAGTGTAGCTAGCACGGCTAACTAGGCTCACTCTGTGAGGAAGCTCATAAACTGGCTGAATAATGACAACGACTGCGAATACAATACACAAATATAGATAAATATTCGCTTCGGCGACATTTATACCTACCCAGGACTCTATGTGTAAATTCACAGGGCTTCCCAAAACGCCACAAAACACCATCTAATACAGCGGAAACGTGTATCTTAGCAACCAATGGAAGCGTCCCAAACCAGTCCACAAACCAATCGGATCATGCAAGAGGCGGGTCTTTTTAATATTTTAGAGCCAATCAGGGAAGGTTAGAACTGCATCTTTTCATTGGTCACTTTTACAGAAAAAAACCCTCGGCACCAAAGTTGCCATAACATTTGATAGGAGCAGAAAAAGCACACATATGTCCGGAGATTGTGTCTGGGTGTTACAAAAGAGATTGGTTTCGTAGCTCAAGTCTCTAAGTCTCTGTGTTCATATGTAGACCATAATTATTTTACCACGCGTTTATTCGGTCCATTCTTCTATAATTAAACTTAAGTGGCCTCCAGTGTCTCTGATATTATTATACCCTAGTCGGTAATTACTGTGTGCCTCTCATCTCGTATGGAATTCTTCATTCAGCAACAACAACAGCAAAAATAACAATAACAGCAATGATGATTATTATTATTATTATTATTGCAGCAGTACTGCAGAAAAATAGCATAAGAGCTGGCACGTCCATTCCCTTCACCATTCATGTCCTGAGGCACCCCCTGGCCTGTTGAGACTGGGGCAGTGTCCATTAATGCAGCACCCATATCCCTGGTGAGAGCAGCAGCTGTCCCTGGGAGCAGTTCCTCAACGTAAGCCTCTACAGGCGTGCTGTCCTCATCTGACCCTGCTGAACAACCGAACATGAGCTTTATGGGAATTCCGAACTCATGTCCAGACATCAGGAGATTTGCAGTGAACCAGGTTTGCTCGTGCATGGCAGAACGGCATGCCAGCGGGACCAGGGGTAGGTGGTGGTCCGGAATAGCTGATGCTGTGCTGCATTGTGTCTGTGTATGCGCAGTCGTTCTCTGTGGCCACGAAGAAGCCTCTGTAATGATGCAATGGGTCACACATCTGCTGTTTCTGTTTGTCTGTTAAGCCCAACCCACGCTGCTGCCACAAATCCATGCACGACCCTCTGTGCATCCACCAACCACCACTATCGCTGCGTGTTCAGCTCCTCCAGGACCGGTGGCTTCGCCTGCGAACAGCCACAGTGCCACCATTCTGACAGCAAGCCCTGCGACCACCAGCCGGCTCTGACCCTGCAGTTCAGCTACTCCAAAGGCAGCGGCTTTCCCCACGGACCATGAAGGCTCCCAGGGAGATCCGACTCTCTGCCTCTGCTCTGCTGCTAACTGCTGCAGTCAATTTCCTTTGCTTCTTCTTTAAACCCATCCTGTCCTTCCTGAGGTCGAGCACGGAGCAGGCCGAGTGTGCACACATCCCGTATAGGTGTGAGCCGGAACGTGTGCACTTGGCTCAGACCCACCACTATGACCAGATGCAGTTTGCTAGTCATGGCAGCAGCACAGACAAGCCGGTGCCTATGAGGGCAGTGAGCTGTTTCCTGTCAAAGCTGCACTTGACCCAAAGTCCGCAGCGGTAGCCAAACTTCCAAGGTGTGGCATTGATGCAGAGGTTTTTCCAGAGGTTTCCTGCCCCTCACTGGGCAGCCCCACGCACATTTCCCAATGGGAATATTTGTGGCATTGTCTGGTTCGGTGCTCCTTCTTCCTACACCGCCAGTACACCAGTACACCAGTACACCATTATTGTGTTAAAATACATTAAAAAATGGACTACATTGGTTATAAAACCATCACTGTACCCAGGCAAACAAGTACATTTCCTGTTACCTGGAGTGTTTCGTGATACCCAGTTTTCACGGCTCTTCTGGGAGCCAAAGTCCTTTTCAATGTCTTTTTTTCTTTTTTGAAAAGCATTAGACCCGGAGACAGCAGGGTCTCTTTAAAGATCAGTACTGTTTTTCTAGGGCAACATCCCCAACTAAGAGCCCTATCCACACCGAGCATTTTGGACTTCCACACTTTCTAGGTATTAGGTGCTAGCCAAGCTAGCTACATCTCCAGTGTTCGGGTGTGGGAGGGGCTGTAACATGTGGCGGCCCGAGTGCCGTAGGGCTAGGGGCAGGACGCACAGACTCCTCCAACTGGGACGAACATTTCTTAACACCTAAAGACACAAAGGCACTCACACTTATCACAGACAAGAAGCATGAAACGGTTAACGCAAAACAAACACGATACACAAGAACACATCTAACAGAACCACATTACATTTAGACATTATGCCGACAATAACCAACACCCTGCACACTTTAACATGGGTTTATATACATTAAGACGAACGAGGGGCAAATGTGCGCAGGCGTGGTTACAGACAAGACAGTCCTCCCACTGCATGTGGCGGGCCGAACCACATGACTCGCGGGAGGCGAGCATTCCGTGACAGGGACCGACTTTATCTCCCAGAGAGGTGGAGTTGATAAACTCATGGCTGGGAGTGACGAAGCAGAACTGAGGTGGTAACACTATGGGCCATTTCTACAGTATCTATTGTGCACTTGTCAGTCTCACAGTGCTGTCTAGTCTGTTTGGCTGCTTGATTTACCACGAAGCAGGCAACCATGGCTTTATTATTAACCAAGGGCAGCTTTTTCAAAAGAATAATTTGCTTAACACTACAAAAGTGCTTTCATCTTCATGAAACACAAGCACTCTCTAGTGGGATCTGAAACTGATATCCCCTGCTTAAGCCTACCTATAGTCAAACCAAATCAAGTCAGGTTCTACTGTCATTGCTGCGTGTAGCTTGTATACACTGGAACAAGATGCTGCTACCTCTAGTTCATAGCACACCACCCAACAACAGTATGCAGGACTATACAAAACAATAGAAACAATAGAAAATTCATTTCTAAGGACAAACAAACCAGTCACGCAAACCAGGGCAAACTGGCAAATAAAACATAATATACATGTTCTGGGAGTGGGGTAGGAGGGGTGATTAGTAATGCTGGAGGCATTACATCTGCAGTGACTGGCCTAGCAGGTAGTAATGGTGGGTAGAGAGGCCTTGATGATCTTTTTGGCTCTGCTCACAACCTACTCTAGTGACTTCTGGTTTGAGTCAGTGCAGTTCCCATACCAGACTGTGAGACAGCTGGTCAGGAAACTCCGTTGTCCTCCTGGACAAGGAACTTGAAGCTTTCGTCTCTCTCCACAGTCCCAGTGACAATGACATGCAGTGCAGATGGTGTACTGCACGTCCTCCCAAAGTCCACAATGATCTTTTTAGTTTGAGCAACACAAAGAGACGGGTTGCTGTCTCTGCACCTGCATGTCCGCTGCTCCACATCCCGCCTGTGTGCTGACTCATCGATGCTGCTGATGAGACACCACTGAAGTGTCATCAGCAAACTCGGTGATGCGACTTGAACCAGGCTTTGCAGTTCCTGGCGTGGGCGGTCGCGAAATGGATTCTACTTTAAACGGTGTTTCTGATGGCTGTTTCCACTCCTCCAACACCCCAAAGCGCTTGTGGTGAAAGCCTCAGAGTTCATAGTGTCGTGCCATGGCATGACCCCAATTTGACATCCGAGCAATCGTGTTAAGTGCCTTCTGCACACCTGTCCAGAAGCCTTGCACAGACCTAGCTCTGAAAGTCACAAGCTATGAGACTCATACAGACGTACTCGAAAAAATGTGACCATACTGGAAACACTACCTATCAACGTTCCCATGGAGCATTAAATAATGCACATTAACTACAATTACATCCATATCTGGTTTTCTTATTTAGTAAGTGATTACCTCAATTAAAATGTTAAGGAGTGCCCATATTACACATTATCTCCACAAGAGGGAGCCAGCAACCAAATTATGATAACAGAGCCACACTAATGGGGTCTGACAGTAGTGAAAATGTAAGTATTTTGATTTATAGTATGATAGAAAAGTCTCATGCCCTTTAAGAGTTCACATTCTACACACATATACGCCATTCTGTTGGCCAGGTGTCTTTGTCTCTCTTCCCTCTTTCTTTCTCAGTCTACACACACACACACACACACACACACACACACACACACACACTCACACACACTCACACACACACACACTCACACACACTCACACTCACACACACTCACACTCACACACACACACACACACACACACACACACTCACACACACACACTCACACTCACACACACACACACTCACTCACACACACACACACACTCACACACACACATACATACACACACACACACACACACTCACACACACACACTCACACTCACACTCACACACTCACACTCACACACACACTCACACTCACACACACACACACACTCTATAGCCTATGCTTGCTACTGCAGTGTATATGTAGCACTGCATAACTGCATATCTCTCGAGAACATTTTCCTGTCTTTTGGCCATGTGCTTAAAATACCCTGAGCAGGAGGAACCTTCCAGCTCTACTGCTATGAATAGGCTCGTGTGCTCATGTTTTGCTGTTAAAAAAAAAAAAATATATATATATATAAGCAGCTTGTGTTCTCTTACTTTGACTTAGTTCTGACAGAATAATGAAATAACTGGTGCCCCCACTGGAGGGCACATGCTGAGGGAAGCCTCCTGGCATCGCACTAACAGCTTCTTAATGCTTCATCTGTAGTTCCCGTTCTGCAGATAACGATAATAGCTGGCATGGCTGTCATTAGGAGCCAGTGTAGGAACATGTTATTGAAAGCAGCACAATGGAGGTTAGTTTGATACAAAATCCAAACGGGTGGTTTCGTGAAGTACTTTAGAAAGCAGTTTAGGAGGCAAAACAATGTGGTAACGGCAGAGCTGGTGGGTGCGTTGGCAAACTCCATAACTTTATGGCCGTCTGTGGCCTTGGGGGAGAGTCTATTTTACTGGCACTTTGTGGCAATCTAAAAGCGAACAGGGGGAAAATGTTTCTCACCTTCAGCCACAACATGGTACAGTGATGTACGTAGTGACACTTTATGACATGGTGTCGGAGTTTTATGACACCGCGCCATCCTTCTTGATATGCTGCGCCTATGCCAATCAACTGTGCGCAGGTGGGATTCGGGAAAATGGGGCAGGATTTGGTTCGCACAGAAGTGAGAGATGACTGGAGCTGTCCATGGTGCTGGAGAACTGGGCGTGGAAAAAGGGCAGCACGTGTCCCCCACGGTTGTGAATTTCTGTACGTTCTCTGAGCTGAGTCTCAGGAATGGGAACGTGCCTGTCCTTGGATGTTCCGTAATGACCTTCCGATAGTATGAAGACCTCCTAGTTTCTTCGCCAGACGAATCTCAAATAGATAACTGCTTTTACAGGTTTTGTTTTATTTGAATGTCCTCAGTTTTCCTTCTAGAGCTGATGACGTGATCCTCTTACAGCTACGATCTTTATTAAAACCAAGTTCCTTCAGGACTGCAGTTTCTAATAAGGAAACAACAACTGGCTAAGCTTTGTTACTGATCTGACGTAAGGCGTTGGTTCCTTCCTACACCACTAGGTGGCAGTGATGTATTATAAGTAATTTTACTATGGAAACCGTTCCTACATTACACTGATATTAGACATGCAGGGAGGCTTGTCTTTACTATTAGAAAAAGACAGGCACATGACCAATGGCGGCAAAGCAATCAGAAGTCTCATCACAACATACGGGTCACACACAACGTCTCTGGAGAGAGCACACATTTGTCGTTTTTCACCGCGTACAGATTTTGTGTCACTATCTTTTATTCCAGCATCAGTAATTATTTTCAGAAGTGGAAGAGGAACTGCTCCTCTCTGTCACCCTTACTGGGGTTTTGAGCAACATTGTTTTACTCCTATTTGTGCCGACGGTTCAGTAAATTCTTGTCTGTGTGTGCACATGAGGAAGAAAGGCCTGTACGCATATCTACACCATGACTATTGTCTGTGCAGCAGGATGGCATGAATTTGCTTCTTTTGCGTGTGTGTATGTGTGTGTGTGTGTGTGTGTGGGTGGCTGTATGTGTGTATTTCTCCAGAGGAGGCCCAGGTGCAGCTGGAATTAGAGAATAAGAGGCGTGAAAGTAGCAAAGTCATGGGAGCATGACGGTCGCTCAGAGGGTAAGGACTATGAACGTGTTTGACGGCCTGTATCTCCTGACAAACCCACTCCTGGGTCCACATGAAACACTTTTATTCTGCACACCACGACTAGGTCTATCTCTTCATCTTGCTCTTCCCCCAGATCTATCTGCATGAGCTCATTCTTTTTGATGGTGTCTGTTTTTGATAATTCATTCACTGCCTAGCCTCTTCATGCTGTCTGGTATTTTTAGTCATTCATTTTTTATTTACCTTTCATGGGGACTCACACATGGGCACGCGAACATCAAACCTTAAACATGTATCCCCAAACCCGCGAACTTCCACCCCACGCCACCCCAACGCTTAACCATGTGGGACAAATAAAATAAAACACGTAGAAATCAAGTACAGGAATACATGCACATCCTGAAGTGGCACAAAGAATCACGACCCTCACTTAAGCAAAATGACCGTCGCATTCATCACTCCACCCTCCCGTGTTCGAATCGTCTTAGACGCAGCAACCTAAAAACCTCACAAGACCCAGAGCTCAAGATAAGGACTGTCCGATAGCAAGTGCAGTCGATGGCGCGCTGATAAACTGTGGGGAGGTCGACACCCATACACGTGCGCCATACACGTATGGGAAGTCCAGCACGGTATACCCGAAGGTACCCGGCACCCTATGTGGACAGGCAAAACACAAAAAGCCCAATTTACCACAGCAGTCTGGCCTGCATTTCCCTGTAGTGTGCAGCTGGCGCGCTGCTCCTCACTGGAGGCTGCAGTGGTCCTTCGCGGCCCGGGCTGGGGATGGAACTTCTGCGTCGCGCAGCTTCTGAAATGGATGGCGTGCCATGACTGATTTCCCCTTAAAGAGGAGGAGTACACCGAGTGGAACAGGCCATCAGACGCGAGCGGATGCTGCCGGAGCAATGATGGAGCTTCCCTGTCTGGTCTTTTTCGACCTGCACCCTGGGCTCTTCTTATAGTGTGATTCTTTTCCAGAGGACTAACGGCTTGCCATACCCACACAACTCACTGGCGTTCTGTAAACTGCGGTCAAAAAAACGACCGGTGACTGACAGAGGGAACCTAGTAGCACGTTCACATGACATAGTGACACCTTCGCATCCTGCAGTTAATTAATATGAAACCTGTTACATGGTGAACTTCACTCTTCACACATTCCCATTTACATGTAGAACATCTGACTGAGGCCCTTGTCCAGAGCGACTTGCAGAAATGCTTTGTAGTCTGTATCAAATACATATCCTCATGTCATAATGCATGCATAGATCAATGCTAAGTATGTTATCGGGCCAAATCCCTGCCTAGAGTGGAAAAGAAGACAGTAAAAGATTTATTTGAATGTAATGTGTTTAACCCCATCTCAACCCTGGTTTCCATTTGTGTCACGCTTAACAAGCAAATATGGCCTGAACTGGCTGTGGGTCTGGGCGGGGTAGCAGGGGTGGGGTGGGGTGGGGTGAGGTGGGGTGGGGTGGGGTGGGGGTGGTTAGCTAGCTTGCCTCCGGGTTAAGCATTCTCTGAGGGTGGTGTGCCGGGCAGGGGTTCGCCGGTCCCTGCGCCAATGGTCAAACATGATCTGTACACATTAGAGTTCTGTTTTCTCCTTCTGTCAGGTGGCCAAACAGGGCTATGAGCAACATCACCATAATCAATGGCAGGTTGGGTCCACTGGGGCCAGAAGACCTTTACACAAACACTGTTTGTTTTAGTGCTCCTCGGCCGTGGCGCTCAGGAGAAAGGCTGCCTTCCGAGTGCCCTGGTCACACTATTGATTGGGGTTCGCTTGTTTATTGTTCTTCTTATTTATTTGTTTATTCAGTCCCAAGAACTTTTGCGGTCCGAGACGAGATGCTATCAGCTTAAGTCAATAACTTTTAAACAGTTTTGCTGCACTGCGTTTTCTGTGTCATACCTCTGGCCGGTGAAGCCTTTGTTTCCGGCCAGCCGTGTAGTCCATCCACGGAGCTTTGAACTATTCAATTCGCCATGACACCTTGAATAACACGAGGCATTCGGGTTGGGATCAACTTATCACTAGTTGCCCTTACACCTAAAAAAGACCTTTTCTGTTTTTCCCCTCACCACGGGACAGACAAGAAACTGAAAGCCACACAAAAGAGCACAGACAGTCAGTACACAGCATGAATGAAGAATATTATAGGTAACTATTACTAAAGTACACAGTTGCAGGTTGTTTCCCGAGCTGCACACGGCTTCATCTTAAGCCATCATATTAAACGGTCAGTTTCATCCTACTAGTGTTTTACTGCACAGCCCAACAGGACCAACTCTATTCAAAACCTGTCAGGCTTCTCTGTTGACCATGCGAAGGGTTAAAGGCTCTCCTCTGGATTTGCCTTTCCACCATCAACGCGTGAGATCCAGGTCAATGCAATTTGCTCTGCGGGCGAGTTCATTTTCACAGGGCATTAAAATGCACAGGCGTGCTCACTGGTTGCATCGCCCCAAGTCTGTTTCCTCTCTCGTCACCTACAGCTAACCTTTCGCATGATACAATTGCAAATAATTGCTCGTGATAATTAATCCTTGTGAAATGGCTCCTTAATAAGTGTAACAGGCTTTCACTTAAGCTTTGCTTTTAAAAATCAAATCAGGGGCTCACAATTAAAGGCGTGGTGGAGGGACGGTGCACCCCTGAGAGCGAGTGACATCCGGGCGGTCTGTTAATAGCGCAATTTGCCTGATTCTCGCCATTTAGAGTCCCGTTTAAGTGTTTGTTTGAAGGTATTGATACGGATGGATGGCGTTTGGGCACAGCCCGGCAGCTTGCTGGCTCCCTCTGTTCATATCACCGTTAAAGCCTTTTAGTCGGCGGGCACGTGAGCCGCGCTTTGCCTTCCCGGGGCCGCGGAGGTGAGCCCACACTGATGTGAGATTAGAGGGCCTGCCACAGGCGAGATCTCTGACTCAGAGTCATGTCCTCGGGCGACGAGCGCTGAGCAGAGCTCAGGACGGGGGAGGTGGCGCAGCAACGCAAGGTGGAGGAGCCTGGGCGAGGCGACAGGTTGCTGTCTGTCATGGAGGAGACCTCCGGAGGTGAGCCCCTGCCGACAGTGCCGCAGCCTCCGAGGGAACACACAAGCACCTCCTTCTGTGCAGAGAAACCCTCGCTCACGGTGGACAGGGGACGACACCTCCCAGAGCCCAAACGGCACGGTCCGTCTCCAATCCCCTCCTCGCTGTACTCGTACACACATCAGCTCACACTCATTAGAATGTGTGAGACCAATCGCTCTCATTTTGCCAGAATCCTTTAATGCCATTATCCGACTTAGATCGAGTTTGGCCCGGATGTTTAGTTTGGGGAATCAGATTGTATTTATGGCACAAAACGGCTCTTGCTTGCGACCAGAGTGTTAATTATGATGGGTTTGTTATTGCTCACCAGAGCATAATAAATTGCTATTATGTTGTTTTGCGGAGTCTAATTTAATTGGCACGTTGTCACAAAAGTAATTATCTCTCATTTATATTGATGCCATAAGCACAAGTAAGAGTGCACCTGCTGCCACCAGCCAACGCTAAAAATAACCAGGTGAAGCCAGCCGGCTGGCTTTCCCCTCTTCAGCTGGACGGATCATTTCGCCTTTTTTTAACCCCCCCCCCCCAAAAAAAACCCACCCCACTTCTCCTGGGTCAAATTAAAGTACTCGTGATTCGTCTGCTATTCGAGCTGAACTCTCTGCCATATTAGCAAGGCGGCGCACGGGGCCAGTAAAAAAAATAAAATAATAATAATAAAATATATATATATATATATATATATATATAAAATCATCCTTCCATTTGCCTTATATTCGAGTAGGGCCTGAGATTAAATTAGGCCTCATATGTGTGATAGAGACTGAGCGCCACAGCAGGAGACGCAGCGGTTGTTCGGGTGGCGTGTCGGAAATGATGTGGTCCTTCAGAACACTTTGCTTCGTCACGTCATGACACAGCAAACTTCCACGGCAGCAGCTTTGCAGCGGCTCGGGGGAGAGACGAAACCCCTCTCTCATTTTCCCATCCAAATCCAGGGTGACTTACCGAATATGAATGGCACCTACTTTCCATGTGAACTTTACTATAAAAATAGTTAAAGGCCCAGGGGTCGTCCTCTTGGAGCAGTGCCTATTAGTCCGTCCTCAAAAAAACACAAAAACGCCGGCCTTTTTCAAGTCCTCTACATGTTTCACTGGGAAACAATTTGCACACACTGTCTTTGTTAATAGCTCCATAAGTAGCTCCACCATGGCCCAAAGGGATATTTTAAAGACCCTGATGTATGGAGTAAGAACCACACTGAAAGCCTCCACCAGGGCCTGAGAGCTATGTGACATTAATATGCCACCTACTGCCACAACTACCACCTCAGCTCCTCACCACCCCACCTCCCCAAGGGCCCTTGCACCCACTACATTCTGCCCTTGCAAGACGCTGTCAATAACAGGCCCCGGTCCGCCGGGCTCAAACCCATCTGGCACCGCGGGTGCATCCTTCAATGTTCATTTCATATGAGCGTTTGTCAGGAGCAATTCTCACTCTGTCTCAGTCCGAGGATTGACCGAAGACACTCGGATGGAGCCGTAATGAGAATCTTTAACGTCTTCCTGTCTCATTTAGCTGCAGATGAGATTGTTGTTGGCTAACCCCCCCCCCCACCATCTCTCATGTCTACCTCTAGGCTATCAGACCTCACTCTGAGACCCGAGTCGAGAGACGTCTGGGGGGGGGGGGGTTTTGTTGTTTTTTTTCTTTTTCTCGAGTTTGCATTGCTGGGGAGTGATGGAGAAATAACCTTGGGGGAGGTAATTTGGCTCCGTCACTTGTCTCCCTGTGACAGGCGAGCCGATTGCCACGCCGCTCTCAGAACCAGAACTCGGAAGAGTGTTTGCAAATACAGTATTCACGTACAGTTGGGCTCAGGCAGCCATGTAATCAGGCCCTAAGTGATATGACACTCCCTTGGTGTGGTAATAAGGGAAGGAGATTTCAAATTTTCTCTCTCATCCCCCCCATGAATAACATTAAAAATGGAAACCATCTGAAGTGCAGGGACGGTGATGAAGGCGCTCTTATTAATTATGGCTTTAAATAAATAATGCGGCCCCGTCTGGATCTATTCTCTCCTTCGTCGGCTCATTCATCCTCCTCTTCGGCTCTTGCACCCTCTCCCCACCACACTCTGTAGCCCTCCTGAGCAACCCTTCAGGGCCAGTGCAAGACTAGTTGGTAAAAGCTGGACACTTTGTTCTAGGATTAAATATTTTTTACATTTTTTTTTTATATTTCTGTAAAAGCACTTTCCCTCGTTTCCCCATGGCATTATTATACTGTTGATTCATATCAACTCCGCTGAGTAACACTGGAAAAATTGGCAGTACCGTTGTTCGAGATTCATGGTGTACTTAGACAAGAGTTTTCAAAATACCACAAACTCGCTTAATACCCAGTTAAGTGCCCTTTGTCATCTTGGTTGCAATCTATATTTGAATGATTGCTTTAATATGAATTTTGCATTATATTGGTGTTGTTGAAGCAAAACGTCTGCTGACAATTTGCACACACAAATACATACAAAATATATGTTGTAATTCTAGAAACTGTCTTATTCTGTTACTATATCACATGCTATTCTCTCCTTGGCGGGACTCTTTGTGAGCCGATAATATGAGTGACATATGAGTGATATAGGCCCGCTTAACAAGCCAGGAAGACTGCCTGCCTGCTCGCGAATGATGTGTTGACTCTGCGGCGTTTCCTGTTTCTCACGTCTCCTTCCTCTCTTTGTTGTAATTCTCCTTTAAGGGCTGTTGATGTCGCGCTTTAAATCTCCCTGATTTGTTGTCAGATAAAGCAGACGGGCCTTTGTGTGTCTGTCACTGTTCCCAGCTACGGACACGCCGCGCGCGGACACGCCGCGCTTTCACATCTTTCTCCTTCGGCAAGAGAAGGGCAAAGGAAGATGGAACGAGGCGCACTGTGGGCAGAGCGAGCAAAGTACGAAAATAATGCGGAGGGACGAAAAAAGAAGCAACCGCCCCCTTGCTTTTTTTTCTCTCTGTGGCACTGGTTTGGAATTGGGGGTGATAATCTTATCAGGCTATGACAGTTAGCAGAGAGTACAAAAGAGGCCAAGGCATGCTGAAGGTCTGATGGGCCACTGATTGCAGAGCTGTCCGGAGAAGAGACGGTTGCCATGGAAATGATGAATGACATGTGTCCCGTGCGATACGACGGGGGCAGAGGCAGACTGATGAATAGTTATATCGGTGCGGGTGTGTGTGTGTGTGTGTGTGTGTGTGTGTGTGTGTGTGTGAGAGAGAGAGAGATGATGATGAACAACTTGAAGTGTGTGTATTACCCGGGCACAATGCAAGCAACAGCCTGCATTCTCTCTATTGTGCCCTGCGGTTTTAGTGTAGTGTTCGAGCTGGATTTCTGAGCAGTTCTGTTAGCAGTGTGCGCAGCGCGTCGAGGTTCCATAGTGCACAACCGCTTCATTTATAGAAAGTCTGAAATGTTCATTCAAAAAGAAAAGAAAGAAAAGAAAATGCGACTCAGGCAAAAACTAGAAAAGATCCTGGTCATCAATATGCTTTATGTGCAGGGTGGTGAACGTTTTAAAATAACAGCTAGAACACGACCAAACATGCCTCCACATGCTCATATGTCACCACGAATGGATACATGTGCATTAGAAATGTGCTTAAAGCACCTTTAGCTCAACTGGCCCTTCGTTAGCAGCGTGGTAGAAGGCAGAGGAGTCCCACAAAGCCCGGCGCTCTGATGAGTGTGTCTGCTAACACAATACAGCCAGCATGGCCTCCAGGACGTTCCTCTGCCCTGACTATGATAAATGAGACGGGACGAATGAGCTGTTTCGTAGCAACAACAACATCAAAAAGCCCCCCAAAACCTGCCCCTGCTCACACCTGCAACTCGACGAGTACCATTCAGGGACTTTTTTGTGAGCTGAAGACGCCCCCCCCACTCCGGTCCCTCTAATGTCTTTGGAGACTATTTATCACCAGGTGCGCACCTTGTTTCGCACATTTTGCAGCCTCTTCCTAAAAAAAAAAAAAAAAAAAAAAAAAAGGATGAGCAGAAAAATCATTCTCCTTTGTACACTGTACTGTACGTTAATCGAATTCTGGTTTCATTTGCGAGAATTGCTTTCTTCATTAGTGAGGCTACAGTGTTGTGTTTATCTGACTCTGATTGCTGTTTTGAGCTGCTGCAGGGGCTCAGATTAGCTTGATGAGGAGCTTGTGCTGGGAGATCAGCTCTATCCACAATTAGCGCCGGGTGATTTGCGAGTGGGTCTTTCTCCCGCATGGCTCTTCTAAGGGAACTGGGCAAAATGAGGGACCAATCCAAAGTTTTCATCTACAAACAAAAGCAAGTGCAGACTTGAGAAGCTGAACTCTTATGCCAGTCCCTCAAAACCATGGCATTGTTCACAGAATTATTTGCAAACCTTTTGACAAAAACATTTGTTTATCCAAGCGGAATGGACCCCCCCCCCCCCCCCCCCTTTAAATTTTAATTATGTATTTTGGACTGTCCTGTCTTGACTAGTAAGAGTGCAGGCTGTCAAACACAATGCAGTTCAACCATAAGGATTATTATTAAGATACACAGAGATTGGTGGTCTTAGCTGGGCTCCTAGTATCACACAAATGGAACTGCTTTCTTAGTAATGAAAAATAGGTTCTAATGTAGACAAAGTGACAGCTGGCTATGATTGTGGTTTATTTTGAGGGCAAGCTGAACCTACAGCCTACAGAATATTTATGAATGAACACTCATGGTGAATCATTCAAAGCCTGTGGAGCTTGATTCATATAAAGCAACAGTTAACGGAACTGAAGTAGTAAAGGTACACGGAAAGCCTGCGTGCGTGCGGGTGGACAGATGTGGAGGCGTGTCACCCACACAGTGGAACCTGCTGGACTAACTGGATCAAATATCGGATTTCATCTTGAAAAAGGAGCATTGAAAACTTCAAACGCAGGAATTCTCTTCCAGCAATCGGTCCAGGAGTAGCGCTGTGACTACTGGGCAGTATAAACCCTTAAAAAACCACCTCACCTCATCACACGTGCATCTGAATATGTCATGACAGAAGTCACAC
Source organism: Electrophorus electricus (assembly GCF_041902795.1). NCBI lineage: Eukaryota > Metazoa > Chordata > Actinopteri > Gymnotiformes > Gymnotidae > Electrophorus > Electrophorus electricus. Next base: position 5,794,682 of record NC_137513.1, read on the forward strand.
ATCTTTAACTTCAGAAACCTTCTGTGAACAAGGCCAGATGAGCCATAGGTGTTTTATTTAGCATCCATTGGACACTGCCTTGTCATTTGTTGGCACCGAAGTGAAATACTGCCACACGCATTCTCATTTTTCTCCCCAGATCTCCCAGCAGGGCCCGTGCCTGACCCTCCACACTCTGTCATAACTCATGCGGTCTAGGGCTCAGGATCAGGCTGGCTTATTGAGTATCTTCAGGGCTGATCAATATTTAATGCGGCCTTTAACAAGATCAGATTTAGCAAAGAGTTTCTGCTCCAGCTCTCGGCAGAACACGGCTGTCATGGCCTTGGGCTGGGCCGCGTGTGGAGAGAAGCAGGGGCCTGTTTTGGTGTTATCGGTGTAAGTGCTTAACCTCTGCCTGTCCGGGAACCCTCAGCCCTGCCTCTCCGAGGGAGAGGAACAGGGGTTTTTATTGGTTTGTGGACTGTTGCTTTTCTGGGGAGTTTGTCGACAGAGGAAATGGGAGATGAGCGTTCATATTCACTGACACCTTAAGACAGGCATAAGACGGAACGCGAGCTGGAAGCTGAAAGTTATTTTTTACAAGTTTTCCCAAGGATCCTCAATTCCATATTATTGGTGTTACGTTCTGCCTGTAACAATCATCTAGGGGACTAGCTTATATTTACCTCCTGTAGCACTGTCACACAAAACCGGTGGATGGCCAGCAGAGGAGAGATTCTGGCGTCGAAGTGGCTGTGTTGATCAGAGGTGATCGAATTTGAGCTGCCTCTGTAAACGAATCTTCTGCCTCGTCAATCAGGCCTCTGTACAAACATTACATCGGTCAGGCTGTTGTTTCTCCTCTACCATTATCCCCCCGAGGCGGTCAATAGCCTCAGGCCTCAGATCAGATCAAACCGGCTCCATATTTAATAAAAGCCTCCCAGCAGCCTGGCCAGAGCCTCATTCCAGACCCCCATTCATTTCCACCATAATTACTCACGCCTCCTCCCCCGGCCCACCCTAGCCCTTGACCAGAATCCAATCTGCACCATCGCCCACAGTAAATCTGGGTGGTATAAATAATAATGTGCGTGCAAATGAAATGCGAAAGATTACATTTGGTCACATGAAAGAGGAGGCGGATGGGAGGCCCCCGCGGGAGAGGTCTCAGCGGTGCATCAGGGATCGAAGAAATATCTGAAGGTTAATTTGTTTTAACGCCTGTAGCAAATCTGTGGGGCCCATCTTATCACGGAGCGCCGCTTCTGTCGCAGGGGGTGTAGGAGCTGCAGGTTAATGGCAATAACGTTTGTTGATTTCACAACAACAGGTAGCATGTTTAATTGTAGAACAATAAGAAAGCCAGTGATGGAGCACTGAGCAGAATTAGTTGTGTCTATTCTCGTAAGGGGGGGGCAGTTCTTTCTGAACCGCACATGCATGCTTGCTGCGTCTCCATGTTGCTTTCTTTGCCTCTCTTACAGATCTGGAATGAGCACACAAAACAACTAGGAGACTGAAAACTGCAAAACTAACTCTGTGCCTGAAGCTATTGACGTACGCGGGTGAGGGCTGATCAGTTTGGGTAGGCTTGCTTTTCTGTACTGTGGGAACTTGGTGACATGGGATCAGTAACTGGAAACGGTATGAAGAAATGGGTTCAAGGCTAATTTGCGGCACACGAGTACAACTGAACTCTTGCTTGCTGAAGAAATGCCAAGTTAAATTACAGATGATGTCCAGAAAGCATACAGTACAGCCTTGGGTGGTGGCATGGGAAATGTCCTTTGAACTATTGCCCTTTGAACTTTCTGCCTACCAATCAAACTCAAGAGTAAAGACACTTAACCTGAAGTTTATGCAGTCGTGACCTCTGACCTCTCCTAAGTCGGGCATGCTCATAAACGAGAATATGCTTAACTTCAGAACGTTATGACAAGCTCACAGGTAGACCAGAACAGCAAGATGCACTAACCTTCGGATTAAAGTTCGGTGCTTCCCTAAGCTGATGTTCTGATGTTGCTTAGGGATACTGTTGTCTACTGAGCCAGCATCCTGGCATACCATCTGCACTCGGCCCAGTAATTCTGTCACAGTGCTGCCAATGCGAGACCTAACTGGTTTTTCCATGTACTTCACGGCCACTGAGGTGCCATGAGAGTTATTCAGGCAGACCACATTAGATTTCGTGGATACGGACATAATGGTGTTTTTAAAGCACACTTTGAGCTGCAGTAATGGAGCATTTTAAATGTACCTTCATAATACAGGCCGGCAGCACTGCTAGTCATAGAATATTTCATTGAAATTGCACTCCAAGTAAATGTACAGTCACTTAAAGCGCTGAAAAAAGTACAAACTCCAAGAAAAAAAAAAATCCATGTTAGTAGAAGCACATGAAGTCCTTTACTTCCCACCACCAACATAAGCACTTTTGTTTATTAAGAGTTTTTCTCTTCTTTGCTCAGCAAAAACACGAGGAAGTCAGCAACGGCCAAGCTGCAGGCACCAGAGAAGCGCGGCACGGTTAGGAGCTGGAACCTGTCGCCATCATAACAGCATGCCGACGAATGGCTTTTGCTCTAATGGTGCAGTAGATCTACAAATCTTTTATGAGTGTCTGGAATCTTAAATATGCAGTTTTCATCATTAAAAGGAATTAGAAATATTATCGGCATATTTGATGACATATTTTACCATCGTATAACATTTTTGACACTGTTTGGAATTTAGTTAGTCATGTATGTCTTTAGTTAGTCATGCATGTAAAAATTGTCATTCAGACCACGTTCTTGCCCAACCGCTTGACATCTGCAGTGGCACGCGTTTAAAGCCCATACACACTTCTGCTGGTTCAGGCTGTGGTTAACCTGTGTAAAACAACATTAACGTAGAGCATGTTTGATACGAAAACAGCTTGTTTCTAAGAAAAGTGTTACACAATAACTTGCACGGACGCTTCCTTGTGCTTTTGCTCAGGTTTCACAAGGTTTGTATTTGTAATACGTACACAGAGCAGGATCGGTTATGTTGTGCACGAGCGAGCCTGTTCAGTGTATATATTACAACTCAGTAATATATTCTCAGTAGGTGATGTACAAATGATTTCCCTCTGATCTCCCTGCCTTTTACTCCTCACCTTTGGTCTTCCACCATGATATTAAACACTCTTTCAAAAAAAATATGATAAATGAAATGGCATTTTGCAAGCAAAGTGTCTTATAACTTTATGTTTTCCTTTGTGGCTAGCTAATGATGCAGCAAATCTCCAGGGAAACATGCAGTCGAATGATAAAGGAACTGGGCTTTATATCTGCATTTCATGGGATGTTACAATCAAATGCCAAATGTGATTAATAGCCTAAAAGAAAGGAGAATGCAGGAAGGAGAGAGAGAGAGAGAGAGAGAGAGAGAGAGAGAGAGAGAGAGAGAGAGAGAGAGAGAGAGAGAGCAACCAGAAAAGAGGGGGAAGGGGGGTAGGAGAGAGGGAGAGAGAGAAAGAAAGAGAGAGAGATTGGGAATGCTCAGGATAATATACTTGAGGGACAATTGAGGTCTATTCAGGAGGTAACTCTGGATTAGTGGAAGACTTGTTTAATTAACAGTGACACTGTGCAACTGGTTCCATACGAATGGAATACCAAATATTTAACTCCCTGATCTTATTACAGGAATAAACACATGCCATGCATGCCGGAAATGGTAGCTGACAGTGCCAAAGAGGCAGCAAACCATGACTCTTATTCTCAAGACTCTGCATTCATCTCCTCCCTGTTCAGAACGCAGCCACAAAGCATAGACAGTGTCTAATTATTTAGCCATTTTAAACAGGAATCTATGAATATGAATTCCTCCATGAATTTTTACCTCCTTTTGGCAAATTCATTTGGAGCACTGATGAGAATGTGGACTACGTGGGGCATTTTGTGGTTACTTATGACCAGGAAACATTATCAAGCGTGTCTGTAAGAAAATATTATCACATTTTCAGAACAAAAGATTTCATTTTTTTGCCCAGTTGTGTGTGTATATTATTATACACACACACACACACACATACACATATACACACACACACACACACACACACACACACACACACACACACACACACACACACACACACACACACACACACACACACACACACACACACACACACACACACACACACACACGTGTGTATTAGGTCATAAAAATCGGTACCAGAATTCAGGTTCATGTTCAATTCTATTTTTTTAAATGACAGCAAAGATATGTTTAATTGAGAAGGAAATTAGGCTTGCCAGCACATCAAGCTGTCATATCACGGCTGTTAATGTATGCTGAGGAGAGCCTGGGAGGTCTGCGTGGGGTCCAACGTGCCGACTGCGAAATATGCAAACTAACCCAGAGTCAGGAGTGCATCGGATTGGCCACGCACGACCAATTTGCATGCAAGCCCAAGCTGCGGTGCTCCAGAGTTCCAGCTCTGTCACCCACTGTGTCACCGCAGTCCCAGAGAGTCAGCGTAGCTTGATTACACTTCATACTCGCCAAATTATAATGCAAATAACGTTCCAGCCATTAAGCATGCAAACCGCTTTAAATGTGTACGCGTCCCTGCGGTGTGTGATATAAATTGCTATGTCACATTAAAACTGACACCGGTAATTCTGCGCATTGTGAAGTTATTGGATGCCAGATCTTATGAGGCATTCTGACAGCTATGCAGATGAGTGCATTTTGCCGTACCGAGTCAATTTGACACAGTCACAGGAGAGAGATTGCTTTTTTAAGGCATAATGAACCCACAGAAATTAAGAAATTACCTTTGAGCAAACTCACCCCCAGCTCCCTGGCAATACTATTCCAACTCTGTTTCGGCTGAGGTGGAATAGTGGAATAACTACTTTAGAGTCACACTCACTCATTGCTCATTAAGTGACCTTTAACCATAACAGAATTATTATAATATAACCAGCAGAGAGGTTTTTAAGATTCAGTTGACGCTGTTTTTATTCATGGGGCAAGGCTGCGTGCAAAATCCCCTCCCCTCATGTTAAGAATATAAGGAGAGAAATTTTGTACACATTAAAAAAACCCAAAAAAAACTCAGCTTACAAATCGCATTAAATCAGATTCTACATTGAAAGCCACACTGGGAATGTGAAACAATGTTAACTGACAAAGGTCAATACAGACATGAATTATCTGAAGAACATAAAATATAGTCCTATCTAAACCCTTTAGACCCTTTAACAAGACGGTTCATAAAAGAGTGGCAGTGTGGCTCTTGTCTCAGCAAACGCGGGTGAAACATCCATTTCACTTGACTGCTGAAATTCAGCAGCTCTGGTGTCTGAGTGCAGCCGGCACCCTTGTTCTGTCATTGAATCCCACAAGCTAAATTAGTCAATGAGAGGAATTAAAATATGTCATAATTATGTCTTCCTAGATGTTCTTATGAACCAAATCCAAGTGTTTAGGAGCTCATGGGTTTCACTAGGGTGTGATTATGAAGGAACACACTGGCCAAGCACACTTAATTGTCCATCAACACGAAGGAAGCTCGGAGAAACCAAAAATGAAAAAAAGAAAAGAGAAAAGCTTGCTGACCTACATATAAAGCGACGGCTACAAAAATAATTTCCCGCCCAAAATACCCGTCTCCACTACCAGGGCAATAATTAGTACATGGAGAACTGGGGTTGTGATGAACCTGTGTGAGAAACCACAACAGTGTTTGCTCCCACGTGCAGTGAGGGGAGGGTATGGGAAGTATCCGTTTCTCCAAAGATCACAGTTGGACCATCCCCAGGTCACCTCAGTGCTGACAACCTCTGAGTTTTCCAGAAGAAAGCCTGTGCTATTGTTAAGCCACAAGTGCCTGGAAGTCAGTAAAGATCATTGGAACACTCTGGTTCTATGGTGAGGGAAAAAAATAGTTTTTGGTAACAAATACCAGAGAAGGGTTCTTCCCTGAAAAGAATGTAGGTCACGCATAAAAGAGCGCAACTTCCACTGTGAAGCACAGCGGCGAGTCCGTGAGGTTGAGCAGCTGTTTTTCATCCAGAGGTCCTGAAGACCTTAAGAGGACACATGGCATCACAGACTCAAATACCACACGATTTTAGAGGGAAACCAGTCTGCCTGTTCGAGGAAACTAAGACTGGTTTGCGGTATGATCTTCCATCAGGACAGTGATCTACAGCAAACCTCCAAATCCATAGAATCAAGCTTTTGCACTGGGCATTCCAGTCCCCTGAGCTAAATGCCATTGAAAACCTGAAGAGTGAGCTAAGGAAGAGAGTTGATAAGTGTGTACCATGCACTGAAGAATGGTGTCAGATCCCTTTCTGTGTGTTCTCCCACCTAACCCAAAAATTCAAAAAGAATTTCACCTCACTGAAATGTCAGATTTCTCAGAAATATTTAGTGTAAGACTAAGGTGATTGACAAAGGCATTTTTTCAAATCTGCGTTTTTGCTCATCCTTACCGATGGTACCTTAATAATAGAAGGTCCTGCATGTACAATAAGTAAATTCGAGAAAGAGTCCACATGACAGGTTATCTTGCACCTTTAAAAAAGCCCAGAGCTTCCACACAGAGCCATTCCTGCCCGGTCTGTCACAGCTCTTGCATCAGCAGGTTGGGGGACCTTGCAGTATGCCATGAAGTGTGTCAGCTAACAAACAGCCATGCAACCAGCGCTGAGAACTGGCCACCTCTGCTCTACACTAAAACCAACGTGGGCAGATCTCTCTGTATGATGGTGTAACTCTTGGAATTCTGGCAAGAACAGAACACATTCATGGGAAAGCAAGTTACCTAAGGGAAATTCCTACATGCATTATGGCTTTCAAGAATAAACATACTCACTACGTAAATTATCTGAAAAAGATCCGAGAAGTGTTTTGGTTCACAGCTTTTGCAGAAGGTGTCACAAAACGAAAAGGTCACATGAATTCAGGGGAGGCCCTCATCTTCATGTTCTGGTACCCATATGCTCGATTTCTCTGAACTTTAATGAGCCATGGTACTGATGCAGCACTGGACATCTCCTGCGGTCCCTCTCATGCTGCAACGCTACGGCGCGGACATGGTAGAGACGGCAGAGAAGAACAGAGGAGCCCAGTCAGAGAAGGCCTTGGCCAGTACCGTAATTCTCCTCCATCTATCTCGGTTGGAGCCCAATGGCAGGGTTACAGTGCCTGCAATTTGAGCTGATCCCATCCACTCCATGCTCCAAACACGCCGCATGCTGAAGAGGACTCCTGAGTCGGCTGATTGGGGCCTAATTAGGGAGCTTTGTTAATGACAGGTAGTGTCAGATGCTAATGAGCCCTTGATTGGAGTGTGGGAGAGTGGAGATGATTGGGATGTCTTGTAGCTAAAAGTCAAATACTCATCAGAGCAGACAAGGGGCTGCACAAAATTCACATTCGAAACCGCCCAAGCGCATCGTGTGTATGCAATAGCGTCTGCCGTGCTTGGTGTTAAGGTCTGATCATATTTTTATTGCATCTCAACCATTTTTACAAAATTATGGGGCAGAGCTGTTCAAATTAGTAGCTAATGACTCGGGTCATTTATGAAGATCAAATATTGACAATAGCTACAGTGTATTTGATATGCAACAGTGTCCTTTTTATGAAAAGGTGCGGCTATAGTAGCTGTTAGTTTGACACATAAATTACAGCTTCATTTGTGCTAAATGCTGTTTTAAGCAATTCACTCAGCGCAGCGAAAATAGCAAACTGGATGGTAAAGCCCTGCACGGGACACCCGCAGAACATGTTTAGGAGAATTACACTACTTACCACCATAGGCAGGCTTTGGGAGGGTTTCCTGTGATATTCCTCAGTACACACAAACACAACAGAAGATGTGAAGGCCAGGGCACCTCGGTCTTAAATACACGCCAGAGAACACCGAGTTCTCCAAATGAGCTCTCCAGAGACAGCTCCCAACACCTGCAGTCATTTTTCAAACAATTTAATTGGTTTACTTAAGTCAGGAGATACCTACAGCACCGCTTTGCTGCTTGTTGCCATGACACAAAGGTCTCCGGATGTAATTACCCCCATTCTGACACACCGTGCGGAGTCTTTTTGGGAGGCAGCTATATGAGGAGCGTAACTTGTCAAATGATGGAATTAACTCGGCGACACCATCTCTGGGACTCCCGCTTTATAAACATACAAGGGCTGTTTGTGTTCTTACCTTCAAGAGACCAACATTTTAAAAGTAAGACTGAATTTTATAGTTGCCACTGACGGCGACTATTTCCTGATCTCTGGCGCGTACAGCATCGTACGCCGTTATAGAAATTAGCGGAGTGGCTTTCTCTCCCCCCCCCCCCCCTTTTTGTCTTCTCGGTGAATCACACGGAGCTCTTCTGTCTAAGAGGTCCTTCAGTGAGAAGGGAGGAGAAAATTCCTCACGGTATTTCTATCCTGCCAAACACGGAACACAATGAGTCATGACACTATCCAAGGGCTCCAGTGAAGTGTGTGGGTGGACAGCTGCTGTGATGGTGAAGTATATGAAGAGAGCTTCCTTGGCCGAGTCAAGGGAGTGAGGGAGAGAGAGAGAGATGGTGGGAAGAAGGGGGTGGGGGTAGGAGAGGGTGAGAAAGAGAGTGGAAGATGGATTTCCACACATTTATAATAGCTGTCACACCTTACATTCTCCGAAGCAATTTCATATTTGAGAATGGGACAGCAGCTCAAATTAAAAATGACATTAATTTCTGCCAGCCAGCACACATTGCATTTTTCATCCCAGGTGAAACACTTCTCGATTAGGTTCCAGGATGGCATAAATGTATTTCATAACAATAAGCATCAGTCAGGTGGGAGTCCAAATTTATGGGAATGCACATATGTTTAGGATATATTAGAACCTGTCTCAATTCACATCATGTATTCTTATTATTTCATTTCCCTTAAAAATAATGTTTATTTCACCATTATTTGCTTACCGCATACTGTTATCTGACATAACTTAAAATGGCCTTATTTGGGTAAATCTGACACTGCTTGACAGCATGAGTTGGTGGAGTTAACAAGTACTGAATGGTATTTAAAAGTGTCATTACAAGAGAAAGATGCAAAGCTAAATCTAGATAACTATTTTGGTTACTATGATAAATATGGAATTTGAATTGTAATCATTATATTGGCTGAAAATTCTAAGATTTTTCTAAGGCATTTTTACAAACTCTTTACAAACCTACAAATTTTGTTTTATAATGACTTAAAACTGAGCAAGACTTCGCTAAATCATAGCGGAGCCTCCATTAAACTGTTTCTCAACTAGTGTGACAACAGTTGCAACTCACCTATAGCAACACCTCAAACTGTAACTGGTTTTATACCAGAGCACAAATGCTAAGTCTGTCTTGACACTGCAAGAGCAACAAGAGGACATGTGCAGGATTTTAGGATTAAAGCTCATTGCATTAACCACAAGAAAGGATTTGGTGAGTCCAGTAAAAGAAATGAACCTACATGGATCAGATAACTTAGCTGCCTTTGAATTGCACAGACAGTGGGACAACATAGCTTGCTGCGATTCACAGAATAAAACAAACTTACACAAACCTTCCAGCTCTGTATTCAATTTTGTGTATTTTAATCATTGTGCATATCTAGGATACAGACTTTTGCAGATGTATTCATATTTTGAATCACACATCATTTGTCTGAAAATGTTAATTTTAAAATCAACAACCAATGAATGAAATGTTTCAAAACAGTTTATTTTATTTATTTATTTTTTTTATCTTTTCCAGACAAACACATTGATTTCTGGACCACAGTAGAGGATGGAAACCTTTCACAAACATTTTTATTATTATTATCATTATTATTTGAAAATACAAATATAAAATTATACTTTCCACATCTGAGATGTGAGAGACCCCCATCCACTTTAGTTTATTTTACAACAGGGCTTGAGCAAGCCATACAAGAAGACCTGAAAGATGCTTTCAGACGACAGTCCGTTCAGTCAGTCCATGCGGTAAAAAGTCCGTTAAAAAATGGGCAAGTGTTAGGAATGGACAAGGCAATCAGGGAGGCGACGGCCTCCGGAGAAAACAGGAGAGCCAAAGTTTCCAGAGGAAGTGTCAGAAATCAAACCCTTCCCCTGTGACACCTGCCATCCCGTCACTGTGGAGCAGGAGGGCCTTGTGTATGCGCAAGGTGTTTGGCAACATGTCCCGTAGCTAAGCTAACTGCTCCCCCGCCCCTCCGTACGCCTCAGTAGTGCCTACCGTTACGCCGTTCGAGTGTCTCCGTGATGACTGAGAGTATCAGTGTTGACTACTGAACTGGATGCTGATTGGCTGATTCAGTTCAACTAGAAAGATGACCAATGAGCATGACGAGGCAGCTTAAAACAATTTAACAAAGATATATACACTATACATATATATCCTGTATCTGTATACAAGTATATACATATGTCAGTATGTGTACATATGTACACATATGTGTATACATATGTACAGTATGTGGGTTGTTTAGCGTGTATGTTGGGTGCGAAAGCGTGTTCCTTCAATCATGGGATGATCGTTTTGGCCATTACCTAGCACTTGCCTCTAGATTCAAGTTTAAATGGATACGGTAGTTCACTCCCAATATCACCCAACACCTTCCAGGTCGTTTATTTTTTTTCTTTTCTGTTTTTTTTTAAACCAACAATTATCCAATGGTTTAACTAGTCTAGCAAGATGTGTAACATTCATCTGCTGTAAACTGTCAATGAAAGACAAAATAATGGCATCAGAGCCATGCTACCTTAAAGTCCAAGCTACAAGATCAAATTAGGAAGAAAAAAACCCCCAACAGAGAGAGAGAGATCATAAAGACTATTAAAAAGGGTTGCCAGCCTTCGTTTTAATCAAGAGCCAGGTTATTTTCACATTTTAAGTGGCCAGTGCATTTTACTATACTATTTTGAAAACGTATTGATTTTTTAAAATATCTGCATTTATTTTCTGTCGCTTATTGTATTTGCTCTGAATGTGAAACAAGACCACTGCAAGTATAAAGCCATTTGTATTACTCTTGATACACTACAACACTGGGCAAGGGCTTACCCGCTAGCCTGTGTAGCAGCATCTGGCCAGAGCAGTTCAGAAATGGCCAGCAGTCTGACTGTTCTTAACACTCGGTCTGAACTTCTCGTTGAGAATCCTAACGCGGATAAATAAATATAACGGGCGCCACGGGCGAATCCCACGTCTGAGCGCTTTTGCTCTGGGGGTCCAGCTCAACAGCAGCTCACACTTAGCTCTGGCCTATCTGAAAGGGTTTGGATGGCGTTTGTGTCTGAATGAAATCTGAGAGCACACATCAGAGACGCAGGACCCACAAAGCAGAGAATTGTTTTAGCTAAATCACACAGTTAGAGGACTTAAGATTAGCTCATATTCACAATCCCTGAGAACAGATTTCATTCAGAAAATTAGCTATCGATTTAAATGTGAATTCTGCTGAATCCTTTTACTGTCGCTAGAAACTACACCTATCTTGAAGATGCCAAACAGTTGTTTATCAAAAACGGGATAACAGCATGCAAACGTCATCTTTTAAATATCATATGAATTCTTTCGGGGGTTAAAAGCATTCATTTTTAATTGAGCCTCAGCTTTGATTAATATGAAGAACTGGCACTATGTTTACAGAGTACAAAAATAATGTAATGTTTCAGATAACTGAGAACTAAAGTGTATGTGAATCTATGCAGACATATTAAAAAAAGTATTCAAAAATAGTAGTGCCAGGGGCCACTGGACTTTTTTAAGAGTATAAGTATCAAAACCTATTACAGTTTTATCCATATCTATAATTATATAGGCTATATCATCATTACTCTGGTAGAACTTACTAAAAAAATATGAATTTTTCATTCATGTAATAAAATCATCCTTTCCATAATTATAGCTTATGTCCCTCTTAAAAAAGAATGAAAAGAAAGGTTTTGCATATTGAGCATTAGCATTTAAGGTAGTATGGCACACCCCTTTTACAACATTCAAGGGTGGAGATCTAATTAATGCCTTGTTTACAGTTCTGTCTGACACCAATTTCTTTTTCTGGATTTCAATGCGAGAGCTTTGGTTAGTTGAAACCATGTGTCATCAGAAAACAAATGAGAACAGAGATCAAATGAAAAATATAATGGCAATGAAAACAATGTTCAGCATTTTGGGTTTTTTTTGTTTTGTTTTTTTTTCCCGTTTAAATGATTATCAAGAGAAAGTTCTATCCTTACTGGTCCTACATCTGCTAACAACTAGAGATCTATCTTAACGTTGATTACATAACATCTACGACTATCCACTAAGAGAGAGTGAGACAGATATAGAGAAAGAGTAAAAAGACTATGGGGGGGATGGGGGGTGACCCAGGGTAAGAGAAGGGGTGAAAAGTAACAGAGAAATGTATAGAACACTACACTGGCATCGAAGACAGCACTCTTTTACAAGATAATTTCTTTTTCCTGTTTTGTACACACTACCGAAATACAATGATCAACATAAGATTATTGTATGATGTGACAAGGAATGGAGAGATATTTTCAAATGATAAATACAGTACATAGTAACCGCAATATTGTCATCATATTTAACATAATTATTCACTTCCACAAAAATATTGATTAAAAAAATCCCCCGTTTATATTTAAACCATGTTGGGGATCGCATTGTTTTGTTTTTTATGAGGTTTTTTTTTTTTTTTAATATCTATATTTGTTTTGTGTGTGTAATTTTGTCTTTTGAAACAGTTTAAACAGTCACCAGGAAACGTTCTTTGCTTTTCTTATGACTTTCAAGACTCCACATCTAAAAAGAATTCAGCATTCTGTATCGCGTGTTAGTAGTAAATTCGCAAAAAAAAAGAGAGAAAATAAAATAAAATACATTTGCGAGGATGAAAAAACAGCATACATCAGTGGATTTAATATTTCTTAAATATCACTCTCAGCTCATGAAGCATATATCTTAGCATCACTTCTATCTCATCAAATCCAGTCTCCACATGTACATTATACGTGTGTAGCAGCTATGGGTTTAATTCAGTTTCAGTGTTTGAGGATCTGAACTATTGCTACCAATAAACACATCTGTAAGGTTGGCAGATCGTATCCATAGAAAATAAAATCCCAGGGAAGTGATTATCCAGAATCCCAGGGTTCCGCTTCACATTAGTGAAGGCTGGGATCTGTGAGAGTTATCAGGGAAAAATGTTTCCACACCCATCCTTCATATGACCCATGGCAGAGAACATCCTTTAGTGTGTGCAAATAGAAAATAATAAATTCTTCTCACAGTGCAATGATTTAGTTTAATTTCAAGACAATCTTTTTTTAAATCTGTCTAAAGATAAAATAAATTAATTTGTTAAGTCCTCTAAAATACATCCCACAGGACTGAGGTAACGGTACAAAACTGTTGCTTTCCCAATTGATTAAGAGAAGTCATAAATGACTTAAAAAATCTTGAAATATTGCCTTTTTTGTTTCCGAAATCAGGCATTATGCGTACAATTTTTTATGACCGGAGACGTCAAGGAAACACTATAAAGTCAGAGAGAAAAGAAGCAGCCCGCTCTGAGGAGCGCTAGCCACGAAACAAACGTGTGCTTTGGATTTCAGTTACATTTCTTTCGTTCTTTTTTTTTTTTTTTTTTTTACAACGTTGATTTCTGTCTACTTTGTAAAGTATTTTGTCTGAAAGCTGTGCACGTCTGATCTCGCTACGTCTAGCCAATATGCTGGTATGGCACCTGCACAGTTATAAAGCCAACAGTATTTACAGAGCAAGGTGACAGTGTTTTATTGGGTTTCTGTCTGCAGTGTGGTTATGATGGCCTTTGTGCTACGAATGGATTTCAGTCTTCGCACTGAGCCCGAAAAGATCTTTTTGCATTGAAACATTTCAGATATGCGCACAGTACGTCCTCTAGAACACCATCACAAAAATATGGTTCTCTCTCTCTGAGATGGTTCGATGCAGTGAACGGCGTAATATTTACAGTTTCATAACTCTTTTCTTTTTAAATCCCATTTCACAAAGTATTAAAAGGAAATGTTTTTTTTATCGACAAAAAAGAACATTTATAAAAAAAGGACAGTGAAAATATTGTAGTCCTCTTATTGCCCAAAATAGGTAATCATGATTAACGAGACATCGGACAAAATGAATATGCAACTACCATGTTTTGTGGGAGACCCTCTTGTTGCTCTTTGAAAGAAAAAAAACAAAAACAAAACCTTTCTCTTTTTGAGAATTTCGGTTTTCTTGCCTGTGTGAAATGAAACCTGAAAATGTGCCAACCGAGTACCAAGAGTGATGAGACAATCGTAGCAACATTATTACACACACACACACACACACAAAAGGAAAGTGTACATTTACATAGTTCTTCTGATCAGAACATGAACAATGAAAAGTATTTCAAAACTGGAACCAACCTTACAGGCTGATGAAAAAAAAAGATAAAAGATGTCAAAAGAAACACCCTCTGGGGGGGGGGGGGGGGGGATTGGGGGGGGTGCTTCAGCATTCCCCACCTCAGTTACGGGAGATACAGCAGGTTAAAAAGAATACGAAAGCCAGGTGTTCACTATAGTACAGCAGATCGATGTTTTTAGTCGTGGTGTTGTTTTTTTGTTTTTTTCTGAGATGATTCGAGTGGTGCCATCTCAAGCTCGTCTTCCCATTTGACTCCGTGGTACTTGGAGTTGGATTGGCCGTTACCTGTACACAGAACCGATCAGAAACTCCGGCCTGCCTTTCCCGGACCTCCTGATAAACTCTGCTGAAGGAAAACAGGAGATCCACAAGACTCATGAGTGGATGTTCTTGTCTGCATTGGGGAGACGGGTCTCTTTTTTCAGACGTACTGCATCTGAGCCTCAAGGCTTCCGGAAATTTACCAGTTTTCAGTGCTGTATATATACACGGATAAAATAAAAGTATTTTTTGGAATAACAAAGGGAGAGTTGAGAGAGACATCAAATGCCATTAACTCTCATAAAACAATATAGTGTTGTCTTTCTTGTTAAAATAAATGATTAAACATCCATTGCCTCCCAGGGACGTGGCTAAGCCAAATGCACTGAAACTGTTAAATGCACTGAAAATGTTAATATGAATATGGGTGGAAGTTGTAATTTCTGAAACTTACCCCTGAAGCTAAGGAAATTTAGAAGTGCAACGGTTCACATCGTAGGAGCAGTCGACTCGATTAGTCAAATACACGGCGTGTGCGCATAAAGTGATAAGTATGATAAATGAAAGTGTGTGGTGGTTAGCTCTTTCCGTCTGGGCCCTTAAGGAAGCCCGTCTCTACTGCAGAAGCCCAGATGCAGAACATACAGAACATCATTTGAAAGGTTGGAGCATGCACTAGTGTTTTCAGCAGGGATGAACATCTACTGGTGGCCATACACCACCAACACAAGCCTGGTTTACAAAAACTGCACAGATCTGTTGCTTTCTGTGGGAAGGCAGCGTCATTTGGACATATCTAACAAGCCAATAAATAAGTCGTTCTGTGAGCCCAGCGAACTGTAACACTAACATCTTTTTTCAAAAATCTTTCTGTTAGGCATATTTTTATCCCTATTATAACCAAAAATAAATTCTGTGGGACAGAGAAAGTCTTGTGACCTCCACACACAGCCTACGATGGTTCCTTCTGATGTCTTTCTGTCACTGTGACTGACATGGATAGGAGGAGTTTAGGGCACTCTTCAGAAGGATTTCAACACGGCTCGACGACAACAACTGGCTGAACCGCGCGTGCATCCAAGGAATTACAATGCGCATGCACACACGTATGCCGGTGATGAACCTAAGCAGTGACTGTGGGGAAGAGGGAGAGACACAGCTCAGTGCACCCGAAATGAATGGACAGTAATTGGCTTCATAACTGCAGTCAATGTGGGGAAACTTTGCATTCTCTGCAAATCAAAAAGAAAAAAAAAAACAAAAACCCAGCCACATTACAGCAGACCTGCAGTTTCTTTTTAAATGAGAGTCATTCTCTGACTTCAAGGGTCCAGCAACTCCAGGTGCGCACGGATCAAAGGCCTCAAACACCTGTGCATATTATCCGAGTACGGCACTTCACAGAGGCTGGAATCAAAGGCGCGCAGCCTGCTAAGAGCGTGAGAGACCTGGGCTGACCGAGCACGGGATTCACCTAACATGACTTTAGCCATCAAAGAAAGCAACAGCACAGTTTGAGTAGACCGAGTGTCAGGGACAGACAAGCAGGGGAAAGGTTGGGGTAAAAAAAACCAAAAAAAAAAACCACACACACACACACACACACGCACGCACGCACACACACACGCGCACAAACAAACACATTTATTCATCCGGTTAAAACAGGAACCACCAATGGCAAAAGCTTTTAAATGGTTTACGACGGGCAGCTTTCGCCACTTGCCGCTAAAATGGAAGCCCGCCAGGACCATGTGAAAGCTTCGCGCCCTGTGTGTGGTACAGACAGACAGACAGACAGACAGACAGACAGAGAGACAGACTAGCGTGCGACACACATCTCCGATCAGCACCAGGGAAAGTGAAGAGGTGAGCAAGCAGGGAAAGAAGAAACTACAATGTAGTCATAATAAACGCATAATGAAGAGCTATCACAGGTCATAAATTGTTTAAAATATCTACCTCAAATGAGATGGCAACCGACCACCTGTTAGGTTTCAATGGTATCCATTTGTAAAAGCTGTCGCAATCAACGGACCCTAAAAATGTACAGTTAGTAACGATGTCAGTATGTGGTCCATGGACAAAGGCTCCTGAAGTTATCACTGGTCAGTAAGCTGGATTTCACTCTCTATTACCAGCATAAATTAGCATATTTCTTTGTTGTTGCTGTTATTGTTTTTAATCAATTTTTTATTGGTCAATCCAAAGCATATTAGTACGCATCATGTCCTAGTATCATTTACATTGCGTTACATTCTTAACATGTACTGTTATTTTTTCCCCAAACATGCTAAGATAACACCATAAAATTTCTTTGCTCGGTCAGGACAAAATATTTGTGATTCTTATATTCGTGCTAACAGTCGCAACATTAACATTATCGTCAGGAATTCTACTTCATGCACAAAATTCCAAAGAAATCATGGAATGAGGAACAAGCCTCCTGAAGAGCGAAGCCAGGCTTTTACTTTAGCAAGCAAACTGTGAACTTTGTCACCGGGCCGGAAAAGACGACTCATAGCCGCTAATTTGTAAACGTGAGCGGAGGGTTTAGTCGGTGCGCGGTGTACAGGAACTTCACCCGATGAAAGGCTCGCGCAGGTAGTGCCGTCAATCACGAGCACAATTCAGCCAGCGTTCCGGGCCGGCTTACACTCAATCCTGTTTAGGTTAAGAATTCCGTCTGGAAGTCAATTGCAAGGTGACAGTTACCCTGAACGCTGGATCTGAAGTTAATGAATGGCCTGTCTGTTTTTCCAACTGTACTTAAGGAGAAAGGAAGAGTGCTGAAATTCTTGGTCGGGTTTCTCCTGGAGAATTCGCAGCACGCGAGGGCGGCGCACAAGCACAGGCAAGCCGCGACAAGTGGTGTCCGTGCACGCGAAGGGCCTTATTTATCTCCCCCCACCCGCAGACCTTGAGGTCGATCGCCGGGCCGCTGCTAAGAACCGGGGCCGGGGACTCTCCGGGCAGGCCGCGAGCGATCCCGCGCCTCCCCGTGGAGGCCTCCCTCCGGGCTAGCCTCCCCTCGCTCTGGCCCCCAGGTCTCCATCATAGCGCTCCACAAAAGGTTAAAATCCAAAGGGCGGAGGGAGCAGTGAACGTCTGCCCGCTTCAAAGGGCAAGACAACATATTCTTATGACAGACTTTTTCGCAAGGGTTTATTATTGCCTTATTGATTTACATATGCACTTTGTACCGGGGGGCATTTCAAAGGCTGTGCCTGGTGTCCCCGCAGCCCAGCCGGAGGAGAGAGGGTTGGCTCGCGCAGAAGAGGCGCTCGAGCAACAAAATGGCCGTTTGCAAACGAGAGAGAAACTAATTGTGAGACTTCTGTCCCACTGGCTGGCACGTGAACAAACGCACGCCGACACGTCACGCAGCCGACGACAGGCAGCACAAAGTTCACAGTTTGCTCTAGGGAAACTGACGGGGGTGGGTGGGGGGGGGGGGGGGGGTGTTGGAGCTGGGAATGTTGGCGATGCAAAAACCACACGGTAAAGCTTCCGAGCTGGAGCACCTGCTTGGCGCTAATGAGAGCATGATTCCACATTTCAGAGGCAAACTTCAGACAAAGACATTCTTCTTTTTTTCCCTCACGACTGTTTGCAATAATTAGTATCAGTAAAACATCTTTATCTTCCTCTCCTCCGACTGCGTGCACCGCAGCAAGTACGCGTTTTGAGAAGATTTCAAATATTTAGCGTCACCTCCTTAAACTTAAAGTCTTTTCGGGATAGCAAATCGTGAGTCATTCTTTTAGTCTCGGGATCTATCATCTGCAAGGCCCATAATTAGGACTGCGTGTAGAAGGAACAGGAAAACTTTCAAACTCCGAAAGCATTTCGTCTCATGCGAAAAACACACAGGTGCCTGTACAAAGGCGGCACCCGCCGCGTCGGGATGGGGCACAGGGTTTCGCGGGTGAGACGGAGCAGAGGAAGAGGTTGTGGCGGAAGGGTTCCCCGGAGGGTACTTACGGCGATGCTGTGTCCAAAGCCGGAGCCGGGCTGGGGGCTAGCAGCGCTTATGTAATTGCCCACGCCGGAGTCCTGGCTGGCGGGGCCGTACAGGTCAGCCACGGGCCCGGGGCTGCTGGCTCCAGGGAACGCTCCTGGCCGCGGGGGGTTGGTGCCTGCCAGAGAAGCGGAACGCGCCAACACTGGGGTGAGCGACGAGCCTAGTCGTGGCATGGGAGCGGGACGGTGAGGGGCGGGCACAGCTACGCACGCTGAAACCAAGCCTGGCATGCAATAGTTCTTGCCAAGACAGGACACCCAAAGCGCTATAAATCGACAGCTCTGCGAAGAGATAGGAGAAGTCGACCGGGGGAAGAGAAAGCAGCGTGCATGTTGTCCATGCGCCAGACGGCCGCACTTCACAGATGAACTGGGAACCGAAAATGTTTCGCCAGCAAACACCTTACAGTAATAAAACGTGTTTGGGTCTGTGCATAGACATACACATGACAGCCTAGATGACACTACCCACAGCCCGTCACGTCTACAGTAGCCCACCAGTGCCAGCTGCTCTGGTTTTCATGGCACATTTTCTGTCAGTCATGCAGACAGAATCGCTTGCTCATGTTGGACACATCTACTAAGCATTCACTTGGCATGCACACTACAAAAAGGAGCTGTGCTAGGTGTTAAGTATGCAGGAGGAGGTGCTCCTTAGCGAATGGAGGTGCTTTTTGAAAAGGCTGAGGACTTCCCTCCAGGGGCTTCTGTGATGTTAAAGACTACCAGTGAGAGTGAGTTGCTGACTTGTAGGTCTCTTTCATTATCATAACCTCTCTCTCTCTCTCTCTCTCTCTCTCTCTCCTCTCTCTCTCTCACACACACGCACGCGCACACACACACACACACACACACACACACACACACACACACACACACACACACACAAAGCTCTCTGATCTTCCCCCAATCTCGTACCAAGTGCTCTCTCTCCGTTCGCAGTCGTCAAATTTGACTGCCAGTTCTTGAGTCCTTCTCAGAAATTGCACGGGGGATTGTGCCACAACACCCCCTATCTAATCAACACCTGTCACTGTGAGAGGGCTCTCCTTCTCCCTCCCCTCCTTTTTAAATATATGATGGCGATTATCTGGCCGTTAGCGTCAGGGGGCTACTGGGTCTAGCAGTGGGCCTGCCAGCCAGGAAATTGTGGAGGGTGTCTTGAGTAAAGCGTGTTAAAGACTGAATCATTGAGTCATTTCCACAGAGAGGGTACAGTTCATCTCTTCCTGGAGCTCAGTATGACACAGACAGCAACTGCCGGGGCTGCCGGAGCGCGGCAGATCCGATAGCTGGCTGGCAAAAATGTAAATGCTAGCAAAACTGGGAGAGGGGGAGGCTGGTGAGAACAAGTGAAAACACGCTGTTCGGAGGAAGGGAGGAGCCCGTGGAGACGGAAGGAAAAGGAGATGACCCCTCCGTATGACTGCCACTGAAAGACAAATATGTCTAAACAAACACACGTATTGAATTAAATGGAGGTTCTTGGAAACTTTGCGGCCCCGTGCCGCGCGGCGCTCATCCGTCTCTCTCGCGCGGCCCTGATGACAGTTCCATTAATAAGCGAATATTAAATCAAGTCGCTCCCCAGCCGGAAGCCTTCACGTCGCCGCCCATTGGAAGGGGAGTCTATTAATGCGGCAGACTCCCAAACGCACCGGGGTAAAAGATATCTGCGCGAATGAAATATGGACGAGAGGCCTCGCGGGCTAATGCGCAGGAGCAAGCCTGGCAGACAGGGGGCGCCCCGGCACCGAGGGAGCGTCCGCTTTACGGAGAGACGGCAGGTGAGCGGAGGACAGTCTGTCAGTCACAGCTCCCACTTTCGAAATGTCAGCCTGGCAACGCAGAGACAGCTACTTCCAGAGGAGAGCAGGGGAGGGTGGGGGTGAGGAGGATGAGTAAAGGAGCATATCTTCACTGGTAGATCTGAGCACAGCTAACAAAAGATGGATATCTCAGACAGGCTACGTGTCAGTCGGTAGAGGAGAGTCGAGGCTGCTTCTGACACTTCAATGTGACATCTGCCGCACGGGAAAAAAACCGAAACAAACAAACAAAAAAAAAAACCCACCCCAGCCAGCTATTGCCAACAGGCAAATGGATTTCACCCGTCTCTTCAAGCACGGAAGTAAATGTCGGAATTTGCTGGCAACGGCGGCAGAAGAGGTGAAGGCAAGTCTTTCCGGATGTCAATCGAGACGGCGTTCTGCGCGCGCCTCCCTTCAACGTTTCCCTTCTGCGCGCAAATGTGTTCAAAGTTTCCCTCCTTCGTACAAAACGCGCCCAGCTCACAGTCCCGACCAAAAAAAAAAAAGCCCGACACATCCGATTTAGCAGCAGCACTTACACTGGCATTCGCAAACTCCTGGGCCGCGCTGCGCCCCGTGCGTCTCAGAGAAAGTGAAACCCTGTCCTGAACGAGGGGTACAGAGGAATCGGTTTACTGCTCTTAATCCTGTGGAAGTGACAACGCAGGTTATAACATTCCGCCCGGCCCCTATGTCTGCACGTGCGGCTCCCGTCGGGCCCAGGCTAACAAGGCTGCCCGAGGCAATAAGCGTCTCGCTGTATAAACGGCGAAACCGCGCGGCCCATAATCGGCCCGTTCTGCTGAGCAGGACGGCACAAGTGCCACTCTCCTGTCGAGAGGATTTAGGACTGCGTTCACGTCAACAGTTCCTCTGCGCCACCTTTAATCTGAGGTAGATTAAGACCCCTGAGACGACAGCAGCTTCCCGCGTTATGACCCCGGCTCTCTCTCGGCCTCGCCTCGAACCCAACGGCTCTGTTCCTTTCACCTTGACACAAATGACTAGCTCTTGTGGTAATCCCGAAACCAGCGGCGCGGAGGACGCACACGCGGTACCGGGGGAGGCGTCAGCGCCGGCTCCACACATAGAGCGCTGAACTTTAAGAATAGCCTATCAAAAAAAAGATGCCAAAATTAATTGTGTTTGCTTTAAGCAGGCTGGGATGATGAAGTGCCCCGGTTCCATAACAACAGGCTCATCTGCTACTTAGTAATAAAACCGTGATGCAATATCAGGGAAATAAAAAAAACCACACACACACACACACACACACACACACACACACAAAAAAAAACCCAGCCAGGTTTGTAAACGATGAGGTGAAATCATCATCAATGTACCATGCTAGTAATATATACAGCTACGGTAATACATCTAGGTCTAGATGTACTGCACTGCATATCCCTACTCAGTTTGGGTCACTAGGGGGTTGAGGAGGAACAGAAGCGGAAGCCTGTTATACCCCAACCCTGCGCACGGAGCCCAACATCTGCACACACACACACACACAGGAGAAAAACAGCGCCAAAGGACAGCGCAGAAAGAGAGAAAACAGCGCGTAAAAAGAGCTCAAATCGGCATGCAGCTCACGTCAGGCAAACGGGCGGGTCGCGTCGCTCCCTTCTCGTCCAGGCCACGCGCTGCTTGCTTTCGCCCCCCCCGCCCACCCTCTCGTTTCGCCTTCAGGTCGAATGAATGGCTGGGTGATGAATCAACCGCATAAATCAAACCAAACCACTGAAGGAAGGAGAGGCGGTACACACCTGGGCTCTTATACTGATCCGGGCTGGGCAGGTGCTGAAGGGGGGAGTTGCAGGAGGAGGTGGCGTGCTCGCTTTGCAGCAGCGGTGCCACCTGCGGGCCCAGCGAGCCATAGTCCGCAAAGGAGAAGGGAGGCCCCCGCTGGTCACTTGGCGAGGAATAGAAACCGTAATCGGGGAAGCCTGGGAGATACAGGAGTATAGGGGAGGGGAGGGGAGGGGAGGGGTGGGGAGGGGTGGGGAGGGGAGGGGGTGACTCTGTCATTGGGATATACGATGTTGTACACGTTATGTCATGACTGAGTGCTTCATTATCTGTGGCGTGGCGTAAAGGTGGAGTGGTGAGGAATGTGTCAGTTTGAGTGGATTCCTCCTGCTGTTTTAACCCCACGAAAACGCGCGCGGCCGCGGCCTGGCCAGCCTGACGGGGGACACGCCCCGTCTCACCCCTGCGGCCCCCTGGACTGACCTTCCTTCCAAATGCCCTATGCATCCCTGCTGGCCTCTCAAGCGCTGAACCTTAGCGAGTGACTCACTCTGCGGGGTGACATTACAAGGAGGATAAATGCCTTCTTATTTCTCTAGAGGAGCTTCTCGAGAAGACGAGAAAACAACAGCCACGGCAACCGTGGCTCTTGAACCGGTGGGTGACGGACGCCCTGCGTCACCTCCGTATGTGCGTCTAACGTTGAGTGGCGTGCGCAGGAGGGCCCGGAGAGGACAAACGAGGTCGCCGCGCGTGGGCAGCAGACACAATCGGCCAGGCCAGCCTTCAACTCTGGCTCCTCCAATAACGCGCTAAGAAGAAAAGCCAGTGGGTTTCGGAGATGACTGTGAGGTTACCTCACTCGCGGCGGCATTTCGGCGATGACTCTGAGGTTACCTCGCTCTCCGCGGTGTTCTTCAATCCACTAAGCTTTGAATTAAAGAGCACCTGAACGCTTTGTGCACGGGACCTCGGCGCAGTGAGTCAAGGCGCGCTATCTTTAGGCGCTAGTTAGAAACGTTCATGACTCTGATCCTGGTCTTCCCACACGCCAGACATAAACGCCTCATTTCCACTGGCATGATTACAAAATCATCTGCACAACTGGAAATAAGCTTCTTGCCGATTTAGTTGGAGTTAACAGTGCACGCGTTCCAGCGAAATGGCGGAAGGGGGTGCGTGATGACAATAAAAATGGATTTAATGGGTTTAACTAGATGCATAATTTACTGGAACCACATCTTTGGTGAATTCACAAATAATGACAAATCACATGACCTTAACATAAAGCTCGTCATACGCAGATCTTCCGCTCGGAGAACAGCACCTTTGCCACCGGTTCTCGACCTCACCTGAGGGGTAGAGTGCTTTCCTTTGATCTAAACTACTGCTTCACTGGTAATTAGTTAAAGAAGGAGCGATACGCGAACTGACAGCAATGCTTAAGGTGAAAAGTCGAGGGGCAAACATGAAAGAGGAGCGATCCCCGCCTGCTGAAGTGAGGACTCGCCCGCACCCCTCTTCTCCTCGCTGGGCTGCCAGCCCTGTCCACCAAGCTTCCTGCCGGACCTTCTACCATCTCAGCACGTCTCCCTCACCTTGCGTGGCTCCAATCGGCAGTCCGAACCTCGGAGTCGGTCGCAGTTGAGCGAGGGCTCCGCTCTGAGCAGCGGCACCACGTGAGCTCTGGGGCTAACGCTTCTTATTTCAGGGAAAGTAATATTAAGGAGTTCAAGGGCATTGTGTGTGTGTGTGTGTGTGTGTCAAAGGACACTTGTGGTTTTTCCAGGTGACTCAGCCATTAGGAGTAAATTATCATGTCTTTAACAAGCTAAAGCGGAGAGACTGTCTCCCCTGTCTAGCAGCGAGAGCGTGACTAGGCATCGTACCGATCTGTCTGTCAGTTATTCCAGTGTCCAACGCCTGACATGCCGATGTTTATTGTCTGCTATGTTACACTACATGCCTGCCTGCTATAGTCTTTACAGAAAATCAACTCTACGAAAGAGGAACAGAACTTTTCAAACCTGGCTCACAAACAGCTGGCTCAGTACATTTGACTGAAAACTAAGTTCCTTAAGAATTTATATCACCGCAGTTTATAACTGCAAATTAGCAGAGCCTGTGTGCCCCATCGATACAAATATTTGCATGTGTTCTCAGGTAATGCTGCACAAGATGCATTCCAATGTTCAAGCTTTGTGTGTGTGCGTGTTTGTGTGTGTTTGTTTCCATTAACTGCAGCTACTGCATGAAGGAGAATACTGAGCTCAGTATGACCCAAGGCTCGGGAGTGGGGGAATGCCCGCTTAAACGTCTTCAATCATTTAAGGAAGAGAGACCCCGCAAACGCCCTCGGGCCGAGCCCGCCTCTGACGGGCCACTGTGACAGACGGGCGTCCTTGAGGTTGAGCGGGAGCTCCGGACTCGCCTCTTCATCAGCCGATGTCCCGTCCTGCTCTTTCTCTCATCTCCCTAATTAGATCTTTAACAACAAACAAATGAAGACCTTTTAACGGCAGCCTGCGGCGCGGTGCGGTCGCCAGGCGCTGCCGGAGCGGGACCTCGCTTTTGTCCGCCGCCCCAGGCCCACTCGCCCTGCATAATGCTGCGCTCCCGCCGCTGTCTGCATGAATATTCGGGGCCTAATTTAAGCATGGCGGGGGGACGCGGGAAAAATTAACGCGTGCACGACAAATACACCTGGTCCCTTTGTTTTGCGCCGACACGGCAAATTAGCACCGGGGATGCTGTTCGTTTCGCCGCTGTGACAGCGAAGGTCTTATCTAATAAAGGTCTGTAGAAATGACTTTGATTATGCAGGTAGATCATTTCTAATGATAGCACTATCTGAAGCAGAAATGCGGAATACAGTGCGGTTAAAAGCACCCATTTACTGACTACAGAGAAAGCCATCTGGCAGAATCGGGTGCCTGATTACCTCTGCCAGCTAATTCTCTCTTTCTGAGCGCATGCAAATGATTCACTTTGACCAAGTGGAACTGGGGACGTGGTGGGGGGGGGGGGCGCGACAAAAAAAACAAAAAAACGGAGCTGAATTAAACATTGTCGTTTTTTAAACATCAAAAAAGTTGCCGCAATAATGGCTCAGCTCAGATGTGCTCCTCTGCCAGTCAGCTCCGGAGTGACACCACGCGTGTTTTATGCTGCCGTGAATAACGTAGTGATAGAGGAGTGTGTGCGCGCGCGCGCACGTTTGCGTGTGTAGCCGCACGCTTGCATATTTACATATGAATTATTTCCTCGAAACTACAACCTTGTGGCAAGACAAAGCCGCAAGCATTCAAACGAATCACATTCAGACGAGTCCCATTCAGAGCGAGTGCATTCTCCCACGAAAGCCCTGCTCCGTGTTCTGCTTTCTATTGGGCCTTGTCCTCCTGCTCAAAGCCAAATCTAATTACTTCATAATGGCACGTTCTTGGGGGGGGGGGGGCGGTCGTGTGCATCGTTGACAGGTGATAGATGCACAAACTCACTTCGGCGGACTTGATGAATAGTGCCACTGAAACGCGGGGCGGTCGTGCGCGTCGGGCAGGCGACGCGGCCCCGTCTGTTCATCATCCTGCCGCTGCCGCGCAGAGACACTTTGGGCTCGTGTCTGAGCAGCTGGGCGCAGGTCATCCAGATGCGGCTTTGGCTAAGCCGCTTCTGCACGGAGCCCGCCCACCCCCCAAGCTGGCTTTGAAGGGCTGGGGTGGGGTGAGGCTGGGTGGGGTGGAGTGGAGTGCGGGGGTAGGGGCGATGCACAGAATGACTGCACTCTGGAAGGTTGTCAACCGCGCCATTAGAGGCCCCATCTGGGCCGCTTCGGCGCGATTGCCTAGATGAAAGCCTTGCGTGCTTTTTCCGCCCTGCTCTGTGCTATTACACATAATGCCTGATGAAACAGCATCAAGAAAAGACAGATAAATAGATGAATGCATGAATAATATGGTCCTTTTATCAGCTGTTACGAAACAGAGAGCAGCAATTTGTCACTACTCCGTGTGTAATGTGAGTTGGTTGGCCTCTCTGCTTTAATGCAAGTTAGTGGTCTCTTTACTATTTATGCTCAGCTGGCTGTCTTGGGGATTACCCCAGGGGCCCATCAGGGGCCCATCAGGGGCCTCACAGTCTGAGGCCTTTAATTCCCTCCGTACAGCACCACTCCTCTTACTACCTAGAGTACTGCGCTATGGCTACATATCACACCAGCCCTCCGTGGTGCTGCTGAGCTCTGGGGGCAATGGCCCCTCTCAACAATAACACCTACCGCTGTTCTTTGTCTCAATCCACTATAGCCGAATTTCGAACCACAGAAAACGCGGCCTTATCGCTGGAGAAGAGCCGGGGTGGTGGGTTCGGGGCGGTAAAAACCACACGCTGGCAAAAAAAAAAAAGTGCCACTCAGAACGACGCCGATCGGTAATATTGCGCGTCTCGAAATATTGCGCCGCAGGAGCGCCAACTGAAGGGCGGCCACCGACGCGCTTCTCAGTTTGGACTTCTGGAGCTTTTGGATACACGTGAAAGCAGGCCACTGTCATGGAAATAAAGTTCACAGTCTGAACCCCAAATAAGTAGCACTTAAATCGTTCATATCCGCCTGGAAAAAAAGCCAGATTTGGTTTGTCCTATATGTTACAACCACGTGCAGACTTATTTCTGTTCATCTAGCAGAAAAGTCCTGAGAACACCAGAATGCGTTTGCATGGCGATTTGCTATGATGCGAAGTGCGTTAATGAAGGAGGGGGTGGGGGGCTCCCAACACTCTGCCGCTGTATCCGGCTCCGCGGACCCCGAATGACTCACACCGCGGCCGTCAGCACTACGTTACCACAACCAGCCTGCTGATGCCAGCAAAATATTGCCATTTAAAGTACCTTTTCACTGAAAGGAGGGAGGAAAAAGCTGACATTTCGCACGGTGACTTTCAAACAGTTTTCCGCAAAGCTCAAGGACCACGGCCAACCTCGGAAATAACATTCCAGACAATCACCCGCTGCCGAAATGTCAGCCACGGTAAATACGTCGGAGCGGACCAGAGAAGGAATCCACCTGCGGCCGAAAAGCGAGAGGGGGAAAAAAAAGAAAAGCAAAAGAGAAGGAAAGGAAAAGAAAGGAAAAGAGGAAAAGCGTCTTTAAAGAGCAGCGGAGCAGCGGTTCCTCGCGCAGGTGTTCCCTCGGAGAGCTCCAGTCCCTTCCAGGTTTTCCCACTTAAACAAAGCCAACTTCACTCGGAATTCTCCGGAAGTGTGTCGGTGAACTTGTCAAACGTTCTTCTAAATTAGCCTGGAATTTCAGAACATGTGGAATTAGCTCCCCCCCCCCCCCCCCCGTTTCTACCTGTGTCACCTTTTTAGAGGAATTGCTAGCTGCCTTGACTGCCTCCAGAGGGCATCATTCTCTATTCTTAAATGAATTTTTTGTAGCCAATAGGTGACTAATTATCATGACCAAATTTCCTTCTTAGCCACAGGTGGCAGGCAGCTCATAAAGAGTCTATAGATAATGCCTCATCACATTGTGGTTTGGCTAGATCTGGGAAAATTACATTTAATGAAACTAATCAAGCAAATATCTTTTAGAGGTTTAGTCTTAGACTCCATGTGATGATAGATCTCTTCGTCACGCACGCAGGCACGCAGGGAAGTGAACAGCTCGCTGCGATATGGAGAAAACACACATCCGTCTTCATCAGGAGGGGTGACAGACGGGTATGAGGTGCGTTTCTCATACATCCCTCGTCAGTGTGACGGCTGGCGCAGGGCCCCGGCCCGGCCCGCGTGCACCTGCGGCCAGCTGAGCTCCCGGCGAGCTGCAGTGACCTGCCCGTCTTTCTGTACGCAGCGCCTAATGGAGAGTGACATAGCTCCTCTGTGCTGTGAACCCCCCCAGCACGCTCAGTGCTGCTCAGCCTGACAGCAGAAGAGTACAGAAATGAGACAGTGTGTGTGTGTGTGTGTCTGTGTGTGAGTGAGTGTGTCTGTGTGTGTGTGTGTGTGTCTGTGTACACTCTGTGTAGGTGTCAGTGTGTCTGTGTCTACTTTGTTTTGTTCTGTTGTGTGAACCAAAGGTTCCTATAAGGATAGAGAAACATGAAAATTTGGACTTCCTGAGGACATTCTGTATTTCCCCACCATGGAAAACTAAACCGCATTTTTTACTAAAATACTAAAATAGCCCGAGATATTCTTTTAGTTGCTGGAATTAAGATTCTGTTTGGCTCATTTTTCTGGAGGTAAGGTTTGGGCTGGAGCTACAGTTGTACATATTTGTGACTGTGTGTGTGAGGGGGTGACGAAGGGGCCCGTTTGCCTTTAGCCCTTCATGTTGGGCCCAGGTGAGCAGAGGGCCCCCCGGGCTCGCCCACTCGCTAGCTCCGCGGCGTCTGTCGTCCCCGGCAGACGCAGGGGAGGCAGTTCTCAGTTTGGAAGAACCCCCACCCTGAGACCGTGCTGCAGGTTCGTCGGAAACGGGGGTTGGACACAGCGGAGCAGGCTGAGGGCAAACGAGAACGAACCCGATACCGAAGATGTTTCAAGAAAGCAGAAAAAGTCTCAGGAAGTGATCGACTCTTCTGCTAAAATATCATAATGCCATGCCATCAGTTTGGACGAGAAGCACGAGGTCAGCACACAGGAAAAGAAAACCATGAGGTACATGTGACTACCGTGCAAGTTCAGACTGCGCTTTAACAAGACAACAGGAATATTCACAGGCTTTACCAGGTACTAGATGACAGACAATACCATCTATCGGATCTACAGCACATCTACATTCATCTCTACCAAGAGCACTACGAGAATAGCATGCAGCTGATCTAGCCAGAATCACAAACAGGTCTGGGAACAGGCAGAGGTAGGGAACGTAAGGGTTAAAGAGAAGAGTCTGCAGAGATGGGGAAACCATGACACAGAACTCAAATATAAATAACATAAATGAACTCATTTAGAGAGCTGGAGAGAGTGGAGTACTCATGGAAAGTAAACAACTCGATGAAATGTGGGAATAATTTGAAAAAAGTAAAAAAACAAAAGGGGGCTCACAAGCAGAAAAAAAAATGTAGCGTTGCAGCAAACAAATGGTAGAAACTGAGAATAAAAATGAAAAACGTGGCAGTTGGGTGTCACGGGGAGGCGGGAGAGAGGGTTGGGAGGGGTGGGACAAACCTTCCGGTGGAGTGCGAGCAGAGGAGAGTGTGTAGGGAGGAGCGCAACTCCTAGTGTCTCAGAGTCACAGACACTGGAGAGACAAGAGACACAGCCAGCAGGTCAGCGTCCATCAACACACCAGCACTTCCTGACTACGTGTAGAGAGGTTTGCATGCAGCGTTCCGGGGAAGTGTTCCCCTGTTCGCCCAGGTCACGTACTGTCAGCACCGCGCACGCCATACGTGTAGGCGTGCGTCTCGGATCCTGAGTCCAGGAGAAACATTATTTTGTCTCACTGGGTACTGCACATTGTACATAGCTGTGACGATAATAAACACACATGTGACGTGTCGCTCTCTGTGTTTAACCACCAATATCTTGCTGCATCAGCTCAGCATGCTGTTTAAATGGATCAATCAAACACCTCCTCAAATAACTACTCTTCTGCAGACGTGAGTGCACTATGGAGTGTATATTTATAATTATTCAGAGGTGAGTACACTATGGAGTGTATATTTATAATTATTCAGAGGTGAGTACACTATGGAGTGTATATTTATAATTATTCAGGACTAAGCACATTGTGTATTTCATTTCACATGGCCAAAGCTCACATATCGTCTGTTTTATGACCACATCCTTTATAAATGATAATAATGGGATCTCCTAACACCTAGCGCCAATGAGCGCAAAGTGACTCTTTTAAAGAGGCTTTATAATCCATGCAGTAAATGAGACCAGTGTGTCACTTATGTGGGCCTAGCCTTCAACTAAACGTCCAATAAAAGGTGGGGGGAAACATGAGGATACTGGGGTTAACTACTCTGTAGTGGGCCGTGATGGAGAAGATGCTGAGAGACAACCTGAACACGAGCGCCACGGTCCATGCTGAAATTATCATGAGATAAGCCACAGCACAGTACCATGTCCATCTCTTTTAAGTTTATTCATTCATTCGGTCTTGTTTATTTTCAAATAAAATTGTTTATTTATTTCTTGTTGCAGGATGTCTGGCTTTATGTCTGGCTGTCACATTTCCAAACTGAGGGGAATCGGGGACAGCGCATAGCCGCGCAGGCCAGTCCTGTGCCTGTATGTTCCTGTCGAAAGCGGACATGTTTCGGCAACGCGGGAGCCAACCCAGCTGTGCTGGGCACTCGAGGAATCACATGAGATATTTGTGGGGGCCAGAAGCCTGCTTCCATCAGCGTACTGGAAACCTGGCCGGCCATTAAAGCGTCGGCAGCGCAGAGAAGAGTGCCGAATGCTTGTGACCCGGAGGGCAGCCGTCAGTCCACCCGGCTTGCGTGCTCGCTTCTCGGCGCGCAGCCCACACAGATGCCTCTCACCCTCCACCCCAGCAGTAAATTCGTCCCGCCGCTCGCGTTGGCCGGGTAATGCATGATGAAGTCCCATGAAAAGGTTAGCGTTAAATGTCAGTGCACCGATCCTGACGGGGAGACCCTGGCGTGAGTTGGTTGGGGTGCGCCCAACATGTCAGCTTCTGACTCAGAGAGGACGGGAAGCCCGCTGTCACGACCAACCCACGCCGCCCCCTAGTGGACCCGCTCGGTATGCCCCGTCATAAAGCAAACGGTCACACTCTTGAATTTCACAGTCTAAGGAGAAGAATGAAGCCACTGAAAACCTTACGTTGTGTCTCTCTTAAGTCTTGCCCCATGACATCATAAAATAGTTCCTAAAGCACTTGTTCTAGCCGAACCACTACAGTTAGCTCTGAGATATTCATTTCTCATGAGAGTCTCGATTTAAGCCTCCTGGCATTCTCTGAATGAGCCTGGTGCAATTCATGCTTTCCAAAATGGAAAGCAGATGTGAAGCGTGGTGTTTCTCTCTCTCTCTCTCTCTCTCTCTCTATTCTTGCGGGCTAAGTTCTTTTAGCGGGGCGCTAATCAGAATCAGACATGTCTGATTGAGTGGAGAGGCATGACTGATTGGCTCACACTCTGTCGTCGCCGTTTGGCTGGACGCAGTGCGCACCCACTTTTCCGCCTGTCTGAGAATTCCACCGGGCTAGAGGTGGCTGTCTGCTCGAGAGCAGGTGCTCATGGAGTGCGCTTGAGTGTGCGCGTGCGTGAGTGTGTGTGTGTGTGTGTGTGTGTGAGAAAGAGAGAGAGAGAGAGAGAGAGAGTGGGAGAGAGAGAGAAAGAACAAAAGAGAAAGGGTACGTAAGAGTGTTTGTCTGTAAGCAAAAGTCTGTGTGTGTGTGTGTGTGTGTGTGTATGTACGCGCATGTGGCAGCTGTCAGAATCCGGGGCCACATCACACTTGTGCTCAGACCCCACTTTTTGACAGCCAATTAGACAAGGCCATCATTTCCTGCAGTGCTAAAGGCCATTCACTGCAGTAAAGGCCAGGGAGGAAAGTGCTCCCCCCACCCCACCCCCTCCACCCCAACCACTCCACCCAGGGCCTCCGTTTATTTATTTACGCATCCTCATGGCTTACGGGCAAAGTCAGATTGATTGATTAAGCTATCTGGCCTCCCGATCGATATCTGTGGTCGGAGGAGTCGAGACCGGGAACTTCTGAATGTGCAGCCTCACTATAAGCAGCCACTAAGGACCAGAGCCGGTCCCGGCGAGTTCGGGCCGGACGCTCGAGTGATTAAGTGTGGATGAACTCCCTAAAAACCATGAGAAATGAAGATACTCAGTCACACGGCCTGTGTTGGATGACAGTGTGCAGGGTTAGGAAAACAACACTCCATCTACAGCATGGTACATGGGGAGTGGGAATGCAGCGGGCAGCCCTGAGGTCTGATCTGGGACCAGCTTTGCCAACACCAACCCTGGCGTTTGCAATTATAACGTAAGGCAAAACTGTTCTCAGGTCAGGTGCAAGAGGCAACCTCTGCTATCACGATTAATCACACCTACTGTGGGTTAGGAGAGCAGGAGGATAAGGCAGAGGCCTTGAAATCCTGCTCCTTCCTTCTAACTGCACAGTCTCGGTGTGTGTGCGTGCGTGTGTGTGTGTGTGTGTGTGTGTGTGTGTGTGTGTGTGTGTGAGAGAGGACAGAGGCGGCTAGAGTTAAGAGCAGCATGGAGCGCGTGGCAGGCACACGGGAGGATGGCCAGAGCGTTTACCTGGCCCTGCGCTCTGTGGATATACCGCATAGCCGCCTCTTCCACGGGACGCCCTACCTGAGCCGCGCACCGCTGCCGCTGCTGCAGCTGCTGCCACTGGACCGTACGCCGCCGCGGGGAAGCCTGCGGACGCGCACAGGGTTTAGCAGAGGAGGGCAGGGGAGGAGGGAGGAGAGAGGAGAGAGGAGATATGAGGAGAAGCAGACAGCGGTTAAAAAGAGAATTGCATGCTACAGGTTCGACTGAACTTAAGAAAACCAGCTCTCTGTCACAAACTGAGCACCGTTCCAGTGAGATCCGCCACCCGTTGGTGCTGCAGACCTGCCCTCTAGAGTGCACTGAGAACAGCAGCGGCCTTTAATGGCTTTAGGAGGGTCCGCTCGCCCCCTTACATGCGCTCGAGAGCTTCTGCCGGGACGGACCCCTCCGGTCCCTGCTCAGCTGTCAAGAGCCCTTCGGACTCCGGCCAACTTATACACCCAATTACTACGGTAAACAAGTCACGGCTTTGAGAACCTGCGGCACCGCGGTGTCTCTGTAAGCCATTAACAGGGAGGCAGTTAAAGGGTTGAAAAGAAATCAATAACAAAATCAAAAAAGATAAATATACAAAAAGAAACAAACAAACAAGCAAAGAAAGAAAACAAAACAATTTAAGAGCAGTACATCCTTCTGAAAAATCAATGACGCACTCGCCAAATGGGGACATTTTGCACGCTGTTGCGTAATCTTTTGTCTAAGTATCATTTACGCTCTGTGTGCCATTGATTTCGCAGCTCCAGAAGAATTATGACATGTTGCTTCGGTCGTTAGTTAATACTGTAAATCAGGCCAGGAAGACGTTGTATTTATAGATATGCAGTTATGCTCTCCGCGGCTCAGCACAAAAAGCCGCCATAACAAGCCGAAGGAGAAACACGGGAGCAAAAGGCTGGACGCCCCGGCGCTCCTCCATCCAGAGAGGCAGCACCCAGGCCACGTGGAAATGGACACGCGCTCACAGCTCTGCCGTCCACTTTGGTCCCTTATCTTGGCAGCGCTGCTTATGTCAGGGTGGGGGAATTCAGACGGGGACAAAGGATAAAGAGCAAGGCAGATAGAGGCAGAGACCGAGAGAGAGACATGAAAGCGGAGGGTCATAAAAGCAGAGTGGGCGAGTCTTCCTCTGTCGTCGGTCATGCCGGGTTTATGCTTTGGAACTCAATCAATCAGGGGGGTAATTCCGTCTCCAGGCGGCGTGAACAGCAGCGCCGGCTGTGGCGGGCTGGGCGCCGCACGGCAGGGGGGTCTGGGACGGGACCCTGGCCAGACTTGCTCTCCCTCCCAACTTTAGTGGCCCTTTATGCCGTTATGAGCAGATTAGGCATCTGGGATTAACTGCTCGCTTCCAAGTGCTCGTTAATTCACTTTAAGCATCTTTAATGCAAGGGAAAGAACAGGTATGTATGGCCCAATGGGAGAAGACTGTGTGTGTGTGTGTGTGAGAGAGTGTATGAGAGTGTGTGTGTGTGAGAGAGAGAGAGAGAGAGAGAGAGAGAGTGAGAGAGAGAGAGAGAGAGTGAGTGTGTGTGTGTGTGTGTGCGCATATATAAGGATGCTTGCACTTGTCTCCTAGCACCTTTAGCACTGGCTGACTGGCCATGTCTCTGCTGCTCACAAGCTCTCAGCCAACCAGCCTTTGTGGCCGATTCTGTGAGCAGAATGCAGGGGTTAGTACTAGCAGAACTGCATGATGAGAGCATCCAAGCGCACCCAATTGCTTTGTGCGTGCGTGCGCACGCGGGCTTGCGTGCGTGCGTGTGTCAAACAGACAGAAAACCACTTGAGCGCCTAAATCTGGAGTGTTCAAACATCATAATTAAATATTATCATTTTAGTGAACAATGAAGGACATCCACTCAAACGCTCTGTCAAAGTCATCATTAAAATATAAATATAATTATACCACAGCTCCCTAATTAAAACACACATCTTTGGCTGCAGTGGTCCGTTCATGATTGAAAGCCAATAGACAATAAGCGGCTGACACTGGCAGATGGTTGGGTTCAGATAGAGGAATGGATTGTAATTAGCCTCGTCTCTTATGGGCTCTCCACTATTCTTCAGCACAGACCCCCCTGTATTAGTGTCCTTAATAACCTTTTATGGGCCGCTAATGCCTAATGAAATGCGGACTTCGGAATAAGATTAGCGACAAGACAGAGCGACGGAACTGATGTGCCGTATAAATAAACGTAGAAATGGCCACATATGGCAAAGCTCCGTTTATTAGCCCGCAGTTCAGGTCATCAATGAGCCATTCGAACTTCTGTCAGAACGGACACAACGCCATGGATCTGCTCGGCCCATAATGGACTGTAGAATTATCATTATTTAGCAGAACTTCTAATCCGTTGGTCCATTTGGACTGAAGCTGCCTGGCAGAACAGGCAGAGAACTGTACGCTTCTCCTGAGTTATTGCTTAAAGTGTCACCTTGTGGCCTCTGAGACCTGAATCCAGACTTTCATGTTACGTCTCTAAGAGAGAAATTTAACTGATGCTTTTATCTAAAGACTTACAATTATGATGAGTACAACTTGAGCAATTGAGGGTTAAGGGTCTTGCTCAGGGGCCCAACAGTGGCAACCTGGCAGTGGTGGGACTTGAACTGGCAACCTTCCCATTACAAGACTTTCCAGTTTATGTTGCTGAGACCGGAATCCAACCTCCACACCCCCCAGGCTAAAGCTCCATGTGACATTAAAGCGTTCTTTAACCCCAAAACCTTCACTTGGCTTTACCATTGCGGCAACGAGTTCCATTAACATCAGTACTGCCGAGGTTTCTTCACTGTCCGTTTAATTAAATGACCATTTGTTTAAAACCCACTCCTCAGCCTCTTAAGAGTCCTTTTCAGACAGTAGTGGACAGACTGCCTTACGCACGGCTGCTGCCAACGTGACTGTGAACAGGGAGGGCTAGCGAAGGCCACCCTCTGCACTCGCCAGGCTCCGCTGGTGTGAGGTCAGGTAGACACCTGCGCAGTGGAACTAGCAAGGCCTAGCAGGAGATTAACTCTGCTGGATTAGGATTAATTAAGTGGGTTAATTAATAGATTGTGCCGGCTCGTTGTTTTGCTTTCAGTGTGGAAGATGCCACTTGGGAGAGACTTGGCAGCTTCAAATCAATTTCATGGGCCTTTTATTCTTGAAGAGATAAAGCCAATATTTAGCTTTCCATTTTTCTTCTGTTTTTTTTTTCTTCTCCTCCAGCCTGTTTGTTCCTGTCAGGGACTGTGTGCTCTGCTGGGCTGTCGTGGCCTGGAGAGCAGACAAGGACACAGCTGCTCTGCACCCTGCAGACCACAGAGGAAACGTCTCTCTCTCTCGCTCTCCCTCTCTCTCTCGTTCGCTCTCTCTCGTTCTCTCTCACTATCTCTCTCTGCTTTTGCTTTTCTTAAGAAGCTTTTTTGAAGTCTTCCTAATAAGAACTTTATAAGCCAACAATTTAACAGACACCCTGTTTGAAGATAAGTGCAAAAATACATTTAAGTTATAATTTTTTATATATATATATATATATATATATATATATATATATATATATATATATATATATATATATATATATATATATATATATATATACACATACACACACACACACACACACACACACACACACACACACACACACACAGGGCATGTCCTGAATATTAAATTAGCATGTGCAGTCTTATTAAAGATTAGTATGTGTGTCTTGCACATGCAAATTATCTGAATATCAGACAGTTAGATATTAGTATGTCAGTATCGTCAAGCATTCAAGCTACGTAACGCTTTTTTTGAACAGAGTATCTGATCTACAGAACATCTGAAAAATGGCATGTTGAATATATTAATACATCAATTAAACTCTAAAGGAAAATGGATCAAAAAATGTGATCTATGGCCCCCTTCATTTCGAGGGCACTCAGAAAAAGCCTTATTAGTCAATTCCACCCCGACAGAAGGTGCGAGGAGAGGGGCGGACTAGAAAGAATAAAGAAATAAAGAAATATATGAAGAAAGAAAGGCAAGAGGGCCAATCTCCCCTGACCATCTTTCCGTCCGCCAGTCGAGAGGGGAGTCATTCTTCTCCTGCAGAAACCCCCCGGCTTGGACTGCTTTTCTTTTGAGCTATCAAAGGGGTGCTGCTCCCGGGTGGAAGGTGGAGGTGGAGGTGGTGGTGGTGGTGCAGGTGTGTGTGTGTGTGTGGGGGGGGGGGGGGGCACAAATGCACCAGCACCGTCGGTGCACCGCGCTGGACACTTGCGCCAACATACCCCCTAATGAGTGGGCAGACGGGTGGCCGAGCCTGGTGCCCATCAGAGCCCGCCACGCTCTCGGCCCCGGGGAATCACAGGCGAGAGTGCCACCGGTTAATGATCGCTGTAGGAGCTCAGCTCCTCTGACTCCGGGGGCGTGAATTTCAACGATATGACATTAATTACGGGCCTTGTGTGGTCGGGTCAATCTCTCAGAGTGTTACTCCAGCTGCAGGAGAACGCAGACAGCTTCGTGTAAGTTAGTGACGGATTTGGCGCCCTGGGTGCATAATTTAAGGCAGAAGCGACAGTTCAAGTGTCTTTTCTAAAGGCTAAAACAAGGAGAATGCAGGAGCCATATTTGCAGTGCGGTCTGGCAGCGTCTGAGAGGTGAAGGCTACGATATATCAGCATTCTCTAAGAACACGAGAATGCGTGAGGAGCAGTGCAGCATCTGACTAACGCTGTGTCTCGGAGACGCATTGCTGAGCGCACAAGGCATGAAGAGATCTCTGCGGTGCCTCGATCACGCCCTGGACACAGTGTCCCGCCGGCTGCATGCACTCTGTGCAGGGCCATCCCACTATGCCCGCCCACTTGGGTAACAGAAACATTCGGTGACGGACATTCCCTGGCTCCTCGTTAGTGGCCTTAGCTTCTGACCTCAAGCCTGTCTGCCATTGGCTGGATCTTTTTCCGAGGCGGAGTTCTCCTCCTCTCCTAACCCGGCAGCGCCACCGACGCTTCCGGACTCCAGCCGCGGTGTGTGATCCACTGATAACAGTGTATCTGAGCCGGGAATGGTCCACCGCCCGGAAAAATATCTGCTCGTCCGTGATCCTGCTGTTCCAAATCAAGTGATAAACGGCTGTCCGCCGCCAGGACACACCCGTAATGCACTAATGGAGTGTCCGGCGAGTGTAGGTGCAAGGTAGGCAGACAGCTCCGATGAAGGGCAGATGGACCTACATAAGGACCCTTATGTAGTCATCTACGGATACAGATGATGTGCAATGTGTGTGCTACGGGAAAAAGCGCAAACGAAAAAACCCCGTGGCAGGAAAGGCCAGGAGAGGCGACCGCTCTACTGGAGCAAAATGGAACCACTCAGGAAAGAGAATGTTCTCAACATGGGGCCAAGTAAGAAAGAAGGTCCCACAGACTTCCGCGGGAGAAAGGGGGAGCCGCTTACACGGGCTTCCTATAAAAACACCACATTTACATGCGGTAATGGCGGGATATTAAGAAAGGGAAAACGTGTTAGGGGTTTAGGCCGCCTGCGAGATGGATCGGGGAGGCGTGGGGGTTGAGGGCACCTGCAGTCGCGTCTGTACATCCGTGATGGGGGTAATAGAAGGTTGGAGTCCCACCGGTTTGTTGAATGCTGTCTGCCACACTAGTCCATGCATCACGCAGTAAAATGGAACACCGGAGAAAATTCGATCGGCCACACCGTCTCCCAGCTGAGAGAGGAGAATAGTACGGCGACATTTACGTACGCAACAGCACGACCCAGGCGCGCCTGCTCTCCGCTCCGTCTCGACTTGTAGCTGATCAGGCTTAAAACAGACAGAGAAAGGAGTATCGCAGGTCCCAGCTCAGTGGAGCCCGCTGGAAACGACGTGTTGTATGGCTGGAGCCAAACAGCTCGCCCTCGTCGCTGATGTCAGTCCTAGTGGGTGGGCACGGGATGTGTGTGTGTGTGTGTGTGTGTGCGCGTGTGTGTGCGCGCGCGCGCGCAGCGGTACGAGACAATGGCAGAGCAGACGGGTGGGGGGGGGGGGGTGCTCTCCAAGAGCAGCCGCACGCCCCATTTTCTGTGATGCCGCCTCCCTGACGAGGGCAATTACCAGACAGATGAGTAGCATTTCACCGGCTGACGGGCGCCAGGGATTAACCTGGAGGGCGGAGGAAAGTCATCCGCCCGTCACTCCCGCTATCTGAGGGAGCTCGTTTGGGGGCGCGGGGTTTTGTCCTTGCGGAGGCAAAATCTGACTCTGCAGCAAAAAGCCAAGGGGGTGGTAGGGGAGGGACGGAGGGATCCGGTGCCGGTCGCGAGATCGCGCGCTAAACCGCGCCAAACCTCGCGGAAGCCGGAGCATCTGGAACACAGCCGAGGAGGCGATTAAACCCCGGCGAGTCCGGCCCGGTCGTGAGCGTGGAGGGGCGCGGCAGCGAGGAGGCGGCTCATTAGAGCGATTACTGCGGGTGGGGAGCGTCGCAGGCTGACGCAAGCATCCATCTCCACCAGGCCGTCGCCGCGCTGACCTGCGCCCTGGATCGTGCTGCGGGCTCAATAATCACACAACAGCTTTTTGGGTGGGGGTGTGGGTGTGTGCCCAGCACGGCAGCCCCTGCTCTGAGCCCACACCACGCCGCGTGCGTCTGTGGCGTGCGGAGCAGGTTAACGAGCCGGCGTTTTAATTGGACCTGATTCAGGTGAAGAGAAGGACGAAGTGCCACGGCTGTGGGAGAGACCATTCTTGTTGTCTTTCCTGTCTCTCAACCCCCCCCCCCACACACTTTGTTGCTCTCTTTCCTCTTCCTCCCTCTCTCCATCTCCCTCAACCTCTCCGTCTGTCTCTCTCTGCTGCTACTGAACAGAAGAAGCTCCTTCCCTCTTTGCGACACGGGTGCGGGGCAGAGGCGTCTCGCCGAGGCGAGCGATAGCCCCTCCCCAGCCCTCCATTTTCCCCTCCCGCTCCGGAAACGCCGGCGCGCCTGCGAGCGCCGCAGCCTCATCTGTTTGTTTGTGCTCCGATGTCCTGCAAAGCCCCGCCGCGTTATCTGTCCGGCAGGCAGGCGGAAGGGCGGGGGTGATGGGCGCGGGTTTTTGCGCGAGCGCCTGTCCCCGACAGCCGCTCCGTTTGCATAACCGATTGTGCCCTAATCAAAAGTGAAGCGCCAATTCCAGCCCTCTCCCGCTGACCCCCCCTGGGGGGGGGGGGGGGTCTTTGGGGCTGACAGGCACACGCCGTCCAATAGGGGCTTATTACACGCGCGCCCCCTGGCTGGAGAAAGCCTGCGACCTTGACGATGGCGCATGCTTCGGCTCTCATCAGCGGCAGCCGCATCGGGCGGCGGTAATCGCAGCCGACCAGAGACGAGACGATCCGGGCGGCCCGTGCGGAGAGGAAAGACCATTTAATGTCAGGCAGAATCATGAGCTACAAGGTGAGCAGGGAGGCTTGTATTCGACGGCGCGCTAAAATAAAGACGGTGATTATGAAACAGGGGAACAGACAGCTGCAGCTTGCGTCAGCGCGGCTGGGCTGGCGGCAGTGTTCCCGTTACCGGGCCGCGCCGCACGCGTCAGGCGGCGAACGCTCTTCGGTGCTTCCTTATTCTCCAGAAGTCGTTTTTGCTCATGCAGTGTTTGCATGCATCCTCATCGGAAGAGGCAGAAAATGCCTTTAAAAACCCATAAAACAAGCTGGGAAGATTACCATGGCGATTAAACTATTACATGCTCATTAAAATCCACACTGGAAGAGACCTGCCAGGTATCCTCTAATTACAAAATAAAACCATCATTACATTTATACCTCGACTTAGCTGAATGCCAGTGATTACAGGTGACTGTTACAGGCTAACAGTGTAGACAAACATGTTCAAAGTGCATGTGCACGTGACCATACGCACGCAAGCACACCCACAACCACACACACAAAAAGCACGCACGCATGCACACACGCACAGGAGAGTGCACGTGCACACGAACGCACAAGAATGTGCACAGATCTGAGGCGCATGCACACGCACATGACACGCGAGCGGTATTTTTTCCCCGTGACCTGTTATAAATCCACTCAGCCATGTGGATTATAAGAAGTGCCTTGAAAAATATTACCTTCCCTCTATTCAACAGTCAATTTGAACCTTCACTGCCACTGAGCCTCTGGTAAATCCCTCGGCGCTACAAGTTGTCTGGAAAAAAAACTCATTCACCCTATATGTTTAACACCAAGGTCACTGACGGTATCTGAAATGGAAGAGATCGGGGGGCTTCTTTCGGAGTGGCGCGGGAAAGATAATTTTACATGGAAAACCGTGGGATTAAGTGCAAGTGAAAAGCCTCTCTTTCGTAGGTGTGAAAACAGAGGTGTCGCTGACCTGGTACACAGCCCTCTCTCTGGTGAGTCTTAGGCCAGCGCTACAAGTAGGAGCTTAAAGGGAGTGTGGTACAGTCCTCCAGTAAACGCCTCCTGCCCTTCACGAGATCAATATCCCCTCTAAAAATACATATATCGAACACGGTCGAGCTTGGACGCTTTCAGGCCGACTCCAGTGGTGCGCCTTGTCTGAGGATGATAAACACTCTCCCACTGCTGGTGGTGGGACGCGGAGGGACAGACACGCTGGGAGGCTTTGGCTAGGTGTCATCTCAGCGAAGCAGCCACCGCAGTGCTAAGATGATGGTAGCACCGTTCCTGCTGACGCACTGGCTAATCTGGGCTCGGGCTAGACAAGACGGGTGCCAGAGACAGAGAGGCCAGTCCTGGTCTAATCCCCCTCCGTAGTTTCTCAGAAACAGGAACATTCTGGAACGTTCCCGTTCTTTTGACACACTTGTTTGAGGTTCCCTGGCATGAAAACATCTGTGCGCTTTGAAAGCAACACTCAGCCGTCTTTACACTTAAACGGTCACATCAACGTAACAGTTCCGTCGTTTGACGTCACCAGCGAGATCATCTCTAGTACGACAAGCACGCAAGCCCAAACCCAGTCTTCTGGGCCCGAGGCCGTCAGAACGACTGTATTTTCACGCTGCGCACATCAACACTTGGAACGATGCGCGAGTCCCGAGTTGCTCCCGTCGCCGCCTCGTTTGTGCACGCAGTCGCCCCGCGAAACCGGAGTGGGGCTCTCGCAGGAGCGTGACTCTGGGCCGAGCCACCGGCTCCCAGGCTGAACAGGCTCGTCTGGCGGAGAAAGGCCCGGGCCAGCGCCTCTTAATCATCTGCACGGTGCTTGGCAGATCTGGATCCATCTGCTCCCGTTTCTCAAAGGGATGAGTCACGACGTGCAGGGGTTACTTAGTCACGCGCCATCGGCCCGGAGGGGGGGGGGAAAGAGAGACACAGCGCCATTACTGTTGGCGTCGCGGGCGCCATCGTCTGAGGCGCGCGAGCCGAGATTCGCTGAACGCGAAACAAAGGCCGTCGTGTTAAACAGGTGCCAGGGTTCGCCCATCTGCAGTCAGCTCTTCAAGGCTCTGTTTTTTTATTTACTCCATATGAGCCTAAGTCCTGCCAGCAGGCTGTCCACGGGTATATGTGTTTATGTGTGTGTAGAGCTTCGGAAAACACGGCTAAGATGCATGCTGTCGTGAGAGTGCGGGCCAGCCTGCGTGCACTTGTGAAAAGGTTGTACAAGCCTGTAATCTCCACGTAACAGTCATACAGCATGGGATTCCTACAGGACGCAGGGTCTGCATATACGTACGTGTGTGTGTGTGTGTGTACTGAGCATGGGGGTACAGCAGGAAGTAGATGCAGGGTGTGTGTGTTTGCTGGCCAGCGGGGAGGCCATTACCAGACAGCAGCAGGCAAAAGAAGCTTCACACAGGGCTTAACAAGATGGAACTTACCAGGGAATTGGTAGCTGTAGCTCGGGGCGAAGCCAGTGTATCCACGGCCGTACGTCGCTACGATGTTCGGGTAACCTGAAGGCAGAGGGGAAGAACTGAGCACTGTGATGAATGGTCCAGACCTCCTGAAGATTCCCTGTTACAGCCATGGATCACTACTGAACTTCCAAGTGTGCAGGCGCATGCGAGCACACACGCACGCACACACATTATATATATAAAAACATACAAGTATGTTTCAATCATACCCCATGTCCATATGTCCAGCATCGCACAGTGGCACCTACTGAACCAACCATATTAGACACCCCTCCCCAGTGCACACGTGCGTGCACACACACACACACACACACACACACACACACACACACACACACACACACACAAAGACTAACACATTCATTCACACTTTTTAAAACCTCTCCCACCTTCCAAACAGCTGCTAGGTAACAGATTAGCAGGCCGGGAAGCTCTCCGAGTTAATGAGCAAATATAAGTACCATAAGAAATGATAGCTATTTTCATCCCTGGAGCTCATCCCCCTTTCCCGTGGCGATGATAGGCAGACATGTCCGCTGCTGTCAACCCCCCACCCCACCCCACCCCCCCACCCCCTCTGCTGTCATTGATCGATAACCTTTCTTTTATAGCCTGAGCTAATCGATCATGAAGGACACGGCGGTGCGAGACAATGGCAAACCGATATCTGTGCCAGGACATGGCGGATTACTGCCTCCCGACAGCCCGTGTCCAACTGACCCAACGGTGCGGACGCCGGCGAGCGATCGTGGAAGCTTTCCCAGAGCAGAAGGAAAGACGTGGGTGCCGCTGGTCCACCACCAGCTCTGAACCGAGGGGAGAGGAGGGCAGAAAGCAACGTTCTTCCGCTCTGGCTTGTACCAGCGAGGAAGCGCCGGCTCAGCAGCGTCTGAGCAGCCTGAAGCTCACTGGGACAGAAGAGTGTGGGACAATCCCCGGCATGCATGCTGGAGATGTCCCCGAGCTGAGGGCCCGGCGGTCCATTGTTCTGTCACAATGCGCTTCCGCAGCAGACATCCAGACACTAATTACCTGGCCTGGATTCAAACAGCAGCCCAAACCGCTTTACGTGAACGGAAACGCTGCCCATATATAGGTGGAATTACTTTGGAGCGCAGAGTCTGTTTTCCGCCTTCCGGAGAGCCGGTGCCTATAGCCAGAGGAAGACCTGAAAACATCTCATCGATGTTGGCATGGGCAGTGCACCCTGAGAAGCAAACGCGAAAGGTCTCCAGAGGCTTATCCTCGGTCGCCGGCTGCAAAACGCAGGCTGGTTTAGTGCAGTGAAAACATATGAAACATACGCAAGACAAAAGGCCAGACCCAAGCCAGACGGAACTCCAATCAATGTAGCCTGACAGTGCAGAGGCTGATCTGAGAGACGTGTCCGGTGAAGAAATTGATCCCATCCAGGTCCCTTCAGAGAGACTTTTCAGTAGCGGCTTAAACGGCGATATGTTGCTTTTAGAGAGCTCAATAACTTTGAAAGGGATTTTTGGTCATCTGCTTCATGCTACTGGATAAGTGCTGGAATTAAAGAGTGTCCTCGAGGAGACAGCATCGGAGATGAACGCATCTGGAGACGAGGGCTGAACCTGGCCAAACTACAAAGGCTCACGGCCCGGCACGCAAGAAGCTACTCTTTAATCTACATCTCAAGCCTCAGACTCGGCCTTCATCAGCCATTTAGCTGCACATGGCTCAGCAACTGTGAGCATGAGCTGGAGATTTGCAGTGCATGGGCTCTGCTATACGGCAGAAGATGTAGATATTTGCTACACAGCGCCTCTCTGGGTGCCGTTCCTGGATCGTTTGTTTACGGATCCCGGTTCGTTCTGCCCCGCGAGCAGAGCTGCAGCACGCACTCTCCCCGTAAACAGGATGCCCGCGCTAAACACACATGTCATGGGCTTTCCCTGTGATATTTAAAGAGCTTAGTATGAATGTAGTGCTGCAGGCCTCTATTGACAGCCGGGATTAATGCGCCGGCGGGGCCAGGGGCTGTCGGAGCATGGGCAGAGAGGAGGTGTCTGCCGCTGGATGCCACAGCCTGGCACGGCGCGACTGCCACACGGGAGATAGCGCTATCGGCGAGCCGCAGACACGCCGGCGCCGAAGGGCAGCTAAAATGGGCAGAGGCAACTGCCGCTCGCCCCGATGACCGCTTCTCCGCCTCCTAGCTGGGCAGCCAGCGAAGTACCCCGGATCTCCTCGGATAGGCTCGACTCGCCCGCAGACGGCAGGTAGGTGGGCGGGCTGTCCGAACACCCCCCCCACCCCCACCCCAATAGCACACAAAGCGAGGTGATGGGCAGGAGGAGAGGCCAGGGACAGGGGGAGAAGA
This sequence comes from Electrophorus electricus, assembly GCF_041902795.1. NCBI lineage: Eukaryota > Metazoa > Chordata > Actinopteri > Gymnotiformes > Gymnotidae > Electrophorus > Electrophorus electricus. The sequence continues at coordinate 5,839,507 of NC_137513.1, forward strand.
CTCGTTAAGCCCTGTCAAGCACTCTCCGTCTCCTGGCAACACAGTAAATAAAGGCTGTCACTTAATCTGGCCCACTGGCGTCGGCCTCTCCCTCTTATTTGCGTTATTAATATGCATGCTAATGTGCCCATTTTATGGCTCAACAGTTCGGATTCACTTTAAAATCAATTATCCATCTGGTAAAGCCGCACTTTGCGCAGGCTGAGATGTGTATTAATTTCAGCAAACATACATGAGGCTTAACACAATAAAGATAAATGGCTCGATTAGGTGTGGTAAACACGAGCGCTCCGAGTGCAGCTCTAATGAGATTTTGGCACATAAGGAATTACAGTTCCTTGAATAATGAGCCTTGTTGATTTTTGTATGCAAATTTCCAAAAGGAATGTTTCGCTGTCCTGCTTTTCCAATTTCATTTAGATAAGAGTGTGTTGCGAGCGAATGAGCTCATACACCCTTAACCGCACTCCCCTTCCCTCGGAGCCGCCACTTTGTTCATTTCGTCTCTTCCGTTCATTCAGTTTGTTCAACACTGGCACACTGATCTGCTATAATTCCTAATAAGGTCAACTTCCACTGGAGTCGAGTTGAACTGCGGGGTTGATGCGGCAGCCGGTCTGAGGCTGGGTACCATTGCCAAATGTAAATAATTGTCAAGAGACCACAAAAAAAAAAAAATTCTGTGGCAAAAGTAAAGTGGAGCTGGCCGTCTGGTGGGCGTGGCTTGGTTTTCTGCTCGCTGCACTAGTTGGAGGACATGGGTCAGGGACTTGCTGGGTGTGGCTCAACTGGCCTGGTGTGTATGGATCAAGGGGTATGGTGGGTGTGGCTGAAAGGGTCCGGTGGGCGTGGCTGAAGGGGGCTGGTGGGCGTGGCTGAAGGGGCCTGGTGGGTGCAGTGTGGGGCTAGCGGGAGGGCAGGCTGAAACGGGACAGCCTCTCCTGCAGCTGCCCGCCATTAGCCGCCGCACACAGTCAGCACCAGGCGTCAAACGATTTATTTGCTTCAGTTACTTTCAGCAGCCGATCAGTCTCGCGGCCATTATCTCCCGTCACTGGAGCAGGGTGTGGATGGAGGGAGAGATGTCGGGGGTGGGGGAGGGGACGGGTGAGGGTTCGCAGCTGCATGTCCTGTCCTCGGAAACCAACGTCAAATCCGCAGGGGTAAAAAAAAAAAAGAGAGAACCCTGGAGGATGTCAGGTGGGCGGCTGTGTGTGACGGGAGAGAGAGAGGGAGGGAGGGAGAGAGAGGGGGAGAGAGAGAGAGAAGGAGAGATAAAGAGAGGGTGGTTGAGAGAGGGTGAGAGAGAGAGAGGGAGAGAGAAAAAGAGAGAGAGAGAGAGAGAACGTATGTGTGTGGGACATTTCAGCATCACTCCTCCCATCACAAACGCTAAAGGATTTGGACTGGCATGGCGACAGCGAGTCGCCAGCCAAGCGTAGAGCAGTAAGCAGCAGACGGCGCCAGCTAGCGGTGTGTGCGCCGCCGGGCTCTGAGGATCACGTACACTGGCCTGCTTCCTTCCCCCACCTGCCTCTTCCCATGCTGTGATAGTCCAGCATGTACCTTGTGTGGGAAGCGAGGAATTTAACCTCTTCCAGCACATCGCACCAGTGCTGGCTGGAGGGGTCTCCATCGCAATCGTGTGGGCGCGAAACAAGCAGTTCGGCTCTCGAGTCTTTCCCGACACCAAAATGGCTCCAGTTGATTCATTACTGAAGCAAGGAGAGCAATGATACAATGCTGATATGAACCATATTTTTGCACACATCACAGAATATTGATCCGCCTGGTAGGTAACCAGTGGTGCAGTTCTTATACAAATGCATGATTTAAAAGAACATACTTTGTAGTGGCAAGTAGAACTGATAGACAAACAGACAGACAGACAGACAGACAGACAGACAAGCAAGCCTTCAAAGTTTACTCTCTAAAAACACACAACATGTCATAGCATATCAGAACAAGCCCAGCCAAAATGACTCTGAGAACAGATTATTGTGATTAGCGGTGGACGTGTGCGGGAGACTGAGGACGAATTATTGTGATTGGTGGTGTCCATTTGAGTGAGACCGATTGGTGGGATTGAGACTGATGGCAGTTTAATGTGATTGGTGGTGTCCACGTGAGTGAGACCGATGGCAACAGATCAGTGTGATTAGTGGTGATGTGAGTGAGACTGGATCATTGTGCTGGTACCTGTGTGTGTTAAACCCAGGATGGATCGTTGTGATTGGTGGTATTTGAGTGAGACTGATCACAGGCCATTGTGACTGGTGGTATTTGAGTGAGACTGATCACAGGCCATTGTGATTGGTGGTATTTGAGTGAGACTGATCACAGGCCATTGTGATTGGTGGTATTTGAGTGAGACTGATCACAGGCCATTGTGATTGGTGGTATTTGAGTGAGACTGATCACAGGCCATTGTGATTGGTGGTGTCTGGTTGACCGAGACGGATGACAGTTTATTATGACTGGTGGTGTCCATGTGCGTGAAAATTACGATGAATCACTATGACTGGTGGTCTCCATGTAACTGAAAGTGACAGTGGAACTTTGTAATTGGTGGTCGTGTGAATAAGACTGACCACAGATCAGTGTGACTGTATGTGGTTTGCGCATGTCTGTGAGTTGTAATTGTAACTGTATGACTGAGACTGGCAACAGTTTATTATGATTAGTGGTGTCCATGTGAGTAAGAATGACAATGGATCACTGTGATTGGTGGTGTTCCTATGAGTGAGGCTGGCGGATCACTGTGATTGGTGGCGTTTGTGTGAGTGGTGGCGTTTGTGTGAGTGAGGCCGGCGCATCACTGTGATTGTTGGTGTCGGTGTGAGTGAGACTGGCGGATGACTGTGATTGGTGGTGTCTGTGTAAGTGAGACTGGCGGATCACTGTGATTGGTGGTGTCCGCGCCCCTTACTTAGCATGCCCATCCCTAGCATGAACGCGTCCATGGTGTAGGGCAAACCCCGAGCTCGGCCCCGTGTCCCTGGGGGGAACATCACCTCCTTGGGTTGGGCCTTCTTACATTCTACCTGTGGACAGAGAAAATAGCAAGCTTTAGGCAAAAGGTGTGTGTGGTGGTAGCCTCGAACTCCCCTGTTCTAGGGATAGGAGCTTCTACCAGGGTTTTCTGCATCAAGACTTGACCTGCCAGCCTAGCACAGCATCGTGGACCGATACAGTGGGTGGAATGCTCATCGCAGAAATGAAATACCAATAAAGGCTATGAAACCGAACTCCTCCTGTGTGGCTGGAATTGCGGCGTTTATATTCCTTGGACGGTACTGCAGGGGCTCTGATGGCCCTGCCATGCTAACAGTGAGTTTATATGGGGATCTGTTTGCTGAAGCATGCCAGGCAGTGTCTCCAGGCAAAAAGTTTGATTCCCCACCCCCAACTCCCGTTTTTTTCAGGGGGGGGGTTGTTGTTTTGCTGAAAAATGTTCCCATCTCTGTCTCCGTCTCGCTGCTCTCGTCTGCTCCTCATCAGCGAGCCAACTCCACCCGGGGCGCTTTCTTCTCCGCTGACCCCCCCCAAACAACCTGCCACTACCTACCCCCCCGCACCGAAACCACTGCCATCTCGTGCACATTTCTCCTCCTTTGCGTGCGGCTAAGCGACGGCACGGTGGAGCACCACGAAGAAGAACCACGAAGCCGCACTACAGGAACCCGTCACGGTGAGTTGGGTGGAGGGCACCAGCATCCGGCCTGGGGGCGTGGAAGCCGGATGTCCAGCCTGATAGGCACGTGTAAGTTGACGGTTTTATTTCACTGCTCCCTTGCAAGGCAGACCACAGGCGGCGCAAGGTTTCCTGTGCTGGCTACCGCTCACAGTTCTGCTTGGCGGAGGAGGTGCCCTGCTCTGGCCTTGTCCACCAGCACGTCTCCAGCCCAGACGCATGTCTGCCTCTCAGTAAAGCTGCTCCCTCACCGACACACTCTGTCTCACAGTGCTTCCCTCCGTCTCTCCTCCTCCCAATCCCCCTCTCTCTCTCCCCCTCTCCGGATTTTAAATAAAATGTCGCAATTTGTTCTCCATGCATCGTTGCTGCCACTGTGGATGGATAGTCCATCCTCGCCTCTTTGTTTCGCAAGCTGACAAACCGGAGAAGACACGGCAAAGCAACTGTCTCCTCAAACCCACACCCCAGACAAACCTTCTGAAGCTTACTGCTCGAGTTTCAGAGTATTAGCATGCATTCATTTTCTGGCTTTGTTTGTATTTAGGAGAACAGCATTTAAGCAGTTTTGACAGGGAAAAGAAAAGGTTCACATTTCACTTCCGTAGAGACACAACCTGAACAATCTGCATTCTTTAAACAGCTCGAAAACCTTGTAAATTGTTTTTTGTAATTGTTGTTTACATGGAAGTTACAGCGCCAGTTCAGCACTGCTGTACACCAACTGAGGAGCTCGCATGACACCAGGCGTGCTGATGTAGTCCTGGAATGAGCCATAACATCGAGCGCCAGCCAGCACGCAAAAAGACAGTCGTCCTTCTTACAAACACAACATGCTTTAATTAAACAATGAGTCTGATGTGAGTGTGAAAGCACGCGTGTAAGAGGAGGGTGACGCGTGTAATTATGTCAGTGTGTGGTTTCGGCGACGGTGCCGGGCGCTCGTTCCTAATAGACACGTAAAGGCCTCGCTTTTGATCTGCCAGAGCCATCAACAAGCCGTTAGGGGGCACGACTGCTGTTCCACATTATTACTTAACTAATTACTGGTTGAGGTAAGCCACTGTGGAGCTCCTCCGCTCGTTAATGGACATATGAGGCTCGCGCCTAATGACCTGAGAGGGCGGCACTGGCCTGCCACCAGGCTGGGGATGGGTGGATGAGCGGCTGGGGATGGGTGGAGGAGCTGTCTTTAAGGTGTTTTACTTCAGAGGGTAAAACGCAATTTTGATGCATCAGTACAGCTTTGCTAAAGTTTCCGAGCAACTATCAGCCTTCTAAAGCCGCGTTTCTATGTTGACCCCAACACAGATGCTCTCGTCTGGTCTTCATACCACCTTAAAACCCGTGGATGAGAGGGAACCAGCAGGGACTCCAGGGACCAACCCACGTATGTAGGCACAGCGCTCTCCAGAACGCTAGTCCTCAGAATAGGAAGGATACGAGCGCAGCAGAGCTGGAGCAGAGCTAACACGACCACCGTCGCGAGCGCCCTCAGCAGCGAGGCCAAGGCGCGAGACTAGACAGCAGGGTCTCCGGTCCATCGGCGAGAACGCACACACATGCACACACGTGTGGATAAACATAAGCGCGCAGACGGCTTATTAGCTGGCTGGTAAGGGATGGATCGAGTCCAATCTGCTGCTACCTATGACGCCACCTCCTGACAAGTGATGTCACCGGCGGTAAAGCTGCTGGCAATCTGTTTGACTTTGCGGCACCGTGGGAGAACACAGCGAGGGGACTCTCGCCAGACTGCGGGCAGCTGTCTCGTACGATCGCACATCCCCGTTCAGACACCTTCAAGCATGCAAACGCAGGTCCTTATGAAAAAATGTTTGCAATTCAGCACATGTTCAAACTGAATAATACATTCCGAGAAGAAAAAATGTAAAAAACAAATGCTAATAATTAAAAAACACTTAATCACTTAAAAACACTTAAACAGGAGGCATCTGAATGTTGCTCCTCAAAGTACTTTTGGTGCTCATTCGCAAGTGAGACGTTGAAAAAGGACAGAGGGCCGATTGATGGGTGGCGAGTCTTTTGGGCTCAGAGGAGCGCAGTGCTGAAAAACTCCAGCGGAACCGGGGATTCAGGAATGGCCAACGTGGAAAAGCCACTTCCCTGGCCCACCATAAATACCCAGGTCTGCTGGCAGAGGGAGGACACCCTCGGAGGGCAGGATGACGGGGGTGTAGATTCCTAGAGGAACAGCCACGCGGCATGTTGGAAGGCAGGCGGGACGGCCCTCGCGTAGCCATGACTCGTTCCCGTGTGGCTGTACCGGTGCAGAGTTTTTAGAGTAAAGGTGGATATGTAGCATTACCCACAGGCAATAATGAAAATCAACTCAGATTAAGCGACGGTTTGAAGGATGGTGTGATGTATTTCCACTATCACCACAACATCTGACCGTGGGGAGCAATTACGTGGTAGCTACCGTCACTCACCAAGAGCCGTGAGGAACCATTACATCCTGCCCAAGAACTGAGCCCTACGCTGTCCCAAGAACTGACCCCTATGCCGTCCCACGAACTGACCCCCACAGCCGTCCCAAGCCAGTCAGCGGGTTCTTGGTGCCGGCACAGGTAACAACCCTCCTTACGCTGTAGCACATTTGTGACTCGCGTCTTTATAGCCCCGGAGGTTACGGGCTGGAAGCCGTTAATAAACTCCCGCAACACGCGTAACAGGAAGTGGCACGTGGCACGGGCGCGTTCGAGTCCAATAACAAGAACCGCCCGAAGGACCGCCCGCAAAGGCCAGCGCCGTGCAGCTGGGCTCCAGCTGCTGCTGTTGTCCTCTCTGCCGGATCGGGAACGCCGCCGTCGTAATCCCAGCTTTCCTCGTCATCCCGGCATCCCAGAACAGAACGGCTGCCGTGTTCGCTTGAGCGAGGTCAAGCGAAACACAGTTCGCTCTAGTTTGCACGGCTCCTACAGATCAAACTGATGCGAGAGGAGAGGATGAGAGGTGAGGGAGGCAGGCGGATCCACGCCTGCTTTTATGCCTAGAGGCGGCCAAACCCGCGACTTAGTGTTGAGGCATAATTCATCGCAACTTGAATGAAATTGCATCGGAGACTCCCGTACATTATTGATACACTTACAGCTCTTCCATCTGACACAGAAATCTATATTCGGCAGCGGAAAAGAAAGCCTGTCAGTGCCTATTTATGGCTCCCAAACAGAATGTCTGTTTCAACTGAGCATTACATAAGGAACTCTGGAAACTATTCCCAGATGGGGGAGGGGGGAGGGGGGGAACTAGAAGTCTCAAGCATTTAATCAGGACTTTCCTCTGCTTGTACAACCAAACCCACAAACACATATGGGGTGTGGATATGAGGGATTATTACAAAGCACTTTTTATTGCCTGCTTTTTTTATGTGCAGCATCAGCTCCAGTTAGCAAGCTGTAAAAGCCCCGTGATCTTTATGATATCATCCTCCATCAATGTGCTGTTTTAGCAAGGTCAGTTACAGAGGGAACATCACGCTTCTGTTCTTCCTCTCAACCCCTCAACCTTTCATTTTTCTCCCTCTCCCTCCCCCCCTCTCTCTCTCCATCCTCTCTCTCGCTCCCTTTATCTCTCCCTTTATACTCCCCGCAATTTAAGGAGAGAATGCACTGAATGTCCTCCTTTCTCTGTTTTGACATTTCCTGATCTCTGAGAGCACTCTGGAAATACCATGCTCCATTACAACTGGCTAAATTACAGTGATCCTTTCAAATATCACAGTCCACCCCCTCCATTAGCTCAAACAACTCTTAAGACACCAGCACGAGTGTGTAAATACACATACGGTGGCCGAAGAGGGCCGCGGCAATAAACAGCAGATTAGATAAAAGAGCTGAAAGGATTTGGGGCGAATTGAGGGGCACAAATCAACACATTTGTTTCTAAGTGGCATTTAACAGCCTTTTTTTTTTTTCCTTCTTCTTTTTTTTTTTTTTTAACATAAACAAGTGGCTGCCTCGGAGGCCCGCCGGCGTCCGACTCGTCCTGGCCGCCGCCTCGGAGGGCGCTGGCCTCAGATCCCTCCTGCTTCAAGGTGAGGATGGGAAGGAAGTGGGTTTTTTTCCCCCCTCTCATCCTAAACTGCTCCTCCAGTCTCACCTCTCCTCACAGCAGTAGATTATGTTCCGGCGATATTTCAGGGCCGGAGCCACGGCAGGGAGGGTCTGGGCCCTAAATTGGCAGGCAGGCGTCATCGTCACTTATCATACATGCTAATGGGCAAAGGCATGGAGGGGGCAGGAGCCCTGGAGAAGACCAGAGCGGCAATCTCAGCGCTGACGGCGGGAGCCGGGGGCGGCGTCGGGGAGGTCGCGGGCACATGATTGGCATCTTGTTGGCACGGGCACGGAGAGATATATGCGACGTCGCTGCTCTTTATGAGAGGCGGGGCGGGGGGGGGGGCGGCCACTGAGCGGCGGATTGCTTAGTTAAGCCCCACTGTGGGAGGGGAGGGATGATGAAAGCATGGCAATGATAAAGACCATGGTGGAAAATTAGATAGAGAGAACGAAGAAGAGGTAAGACACGCGAGGATGAGGAGAGAGAAGCGGTGGAGAGAGGGAGAGAGAGCTATGACCACATGGCCGTGAGGACTCCCGGAGGAACAGTTTATTCCGGGTCAGGGTGCAGTCACTTCTTCCATGGTGTCAAAGAACTATAAATAACACTTCCTGATTTGTGAGGCCAAGCTAAAATTAGCCAGCTAGTGAATGCACCCCCCCCCCCCCACACACACACACACACACACAGCCATGTCTATGGTCATATAACTGGGCGTGAAACCTCTCCTTCTGCTCCAGGGGGGTCGTTCTCCTTTAGCCCCGTGGGGCAGAGAGAACAGTGTGGCGAGCCACTCAGGAGGACGAAAGCAGAAGCGCGCCAGGAACATCTGACCGAACGCCCGGAAAGTGACGGGAAACGTCTCGCCCTTCCGCGCGAAGCAGGACGCGCCGGATAACGGGAGCGAGGGAAGGGATGTGGGAGAAACATGGTTCATAGTGTGGGAGAAACATGGTTCATAACATGGTCCACATCGCTTCTCTGGGACTGCAAACAACCTTTTACTGCAAACCTTTAACCGCAAAAGCGACCTCCTGACAGGGGGTGGGGTGGGGGGCTTCCTGAAGGTTTAATGGTGGCCTGCGTGTCCGGGCCAGATATCAAACACGTTGATCGGCAGGCCTGGGGGTCTGAGGCGCCTCGTCCTTCCTGGGCCCATGACCGTTCAGGGCCATTTAAGACTCTCCGGAGGCCTGGCAGCTTTGGTGTGGTCTCTCGACGGAGCCAATCTAAAAAAAGCGATCGCCTGCTCCTGCCCGGGGGCGTGGGGGGTCACAGATGTCTCTTCCGGAGATGGCCGCGGACCAAGCGGGTGGCATTCACTTCTAACCGAAGCCTGCGCTGGCAGGAGGAGGCCATTACTGCTGTTCGACAAAATATTCATCCCAATAACAATATTACCCCGGTCAAATTAGCAAGTCAAATGAACGCACGGGGGCCTGTGGGCTGACGACGCCTCCGAGGCCACTCGAATCTTTCTGGCGAGCGCAACCCCGCGGCGACATTCGACATCGCCAGGAAAGAATCGGGGGATACGGGGAGTGGGGTGCGGGATTAGGGGGTGGGGGGTGTAGCTCGCTGCTTCCAAACACCGCATTTCTGTTCCCACAGCTCTCTACAGCCGCCGGTCGCTCAGGGCTGTCGACCACCTCAACGGCGGCAGCGGGACAAAGTTGTCATTTAGAGGAGGAGGAGCCAATAGTGGACGGCATAATAACGTCAGCTGACTCCCTCGCCTTCCGCCCTCTAAACCTCCCCGACTGGTACTAACGATGCATGCCATCCCCCTGTGGCCCAATTTGACGCTGCCAGTCGATGGACAGCCAATGTCCTGCTTAGAGGGATCGAAGGGAAGCAACAAAAAAAAAAAAAAGAGGGAGAACGCAAGGACGAGGAAATTCGCCCGGTGCTCCCCGAACAATGAGAGCATTTGATGCAATATTATATAAAAATCAATAGCAAGCTTAGCGGCACATCCGGCGGAGTTGCGGGGAGCGTCCAGGAGAGGCCAGTCTACGCGTGGTGCCCCCCGTACCAGGACTCTGGGCTTAACAGACGCTGGCGGTAGTTCCTCCGTCGGAGCAGTTAGACCTCGTCTGCAAATCAGTTGCTATGACAAACCTGACTGGTGATATCCGAGGCCCAGGAGAGGCAAAGCACTGGCCTTCATTAGTGATTCTTTTGGGTGGCGCTAAACCGGAATGGGACAGAAGCACTCATCCTTGTGCCACATTTAACAGCAGTCGGTACAGACCGAGGGAGCGCGTTTGCTAGTCAAAACTGTCCTTACCGCCTCGGCTTCAGGGTCATAACCCTGTCCCTCACACAGCCGCCATTCTCTGAAACCCCAGGCAGGGCACTGAAAAATCAAATAAAAAATTCAGCAGAAACCATAAAACAGCAAGCAGGGTGTCAGGTACCACGCTGCTAGCCTCGGCAAGGCTGTGATTTTAAATCTCCTCGCAATCTTTCCACCATGCACTTTTAACAAGGTCCCCGAAAAAAAAATGAATGCCAGCTCCGCTTCCAGACCCCCTCAGCCGAGGCGTCAGCGACCAGGCGCGCCGCTTCTCCCAGTCTGGCGGACAAGGCTCCAAGACACAATTTCATGCTTTGTGGCCAGTGTGCACCAATAACACGGGCCAGTCCAGGCCCAGCACGGAGGCGAACAGGGAAGACTCCCCTGGTGCCCGCCGCTCGGCCATCCGCCGATGCCACCCCCCCCACCACGGCCCCCCCTTGCCAGCCCACCTGTACTCCTGCTGTCACATATGAGTCCTGTGCGCGGACTGAGAAATTGAGGTGAGGACTGACTTACCATTTTATTATTGATTTCGTGAAAATGAATCTCACAGACTTTCTCCACCACATCCTCATTCTCGAAAGTTACAAAGCCAAATCCTGTGGAGAAGGAAGAGGAAAGATGAGGAGAAAAGGGGAGGAGAGAGAGAGAGAGAGAGAGAGAGAGAGAGAGAGAGAGAGAGAGAGAGATGGAAGGAGGAAAAGGTGGGAAAAAAAAAGCACATGATTGAAGTGAACGAACACAGAAGCAGTTAAATGAACAGGAAAAGCAACAACTATCTATTGATTGCTAATATGGCACATGCTGCAGACATGAATGAGTCATCGAGTCACGCAGCAATCTACATTTCATTGGCTCCTAATGACATACAAATTATATCTATTACAGCACAGGGGCTCTTTTGCTGTTAAAGTGATGAAGACCTGGGCATTATTAGAATAGCTATGGGTCTGCTTCTCAGAGAGGCGGGCAGTTCAAAGCCTGTTTAATGAGGTTCGTCTAGCCAGACAGCCCCTGCTCCTGATTGCCGTCTCTAAATATTCGCTGCGTTTCCACTGGCACATTTCCCTAAATGTCTCAGTTCTGTTTTCCTGCCATACACAAAACACTGTATCAAAATCCTGCTACTGGAGTAAATAAAAATCAGACACAAGAGGCAACAGAAGTGCGTTCCCAGCGGCCCGTTAAAGGGTGGGCTGGTCACGGGAAAAAAAATCCCAAGGGATAGGGCGGTCGTTGCTGAGCCTGAAGCAGGCAGTGGCCTACGCGCGCCCACCGCAATAAAAGCAGATAAAAAGCAGGCGCAGAGGGCCGATAAGAGGGCAGCAGGTAACCCCGGAGGTTTGCTCCACCCCAGGTGACCTCAGATCGATTACACGTGCAGTCGTTCTTTTTTGTAAGGGGAGGAATACATACTGCTGAGGAGGCTCCTTGACTCCCTAACCAACCTCAACCCAACTCCCTTCTGCGTGGGGTAAGCGCGGAGGTTTGGCGGCACCGGACGGCGCCCTGTGGGAGTATGCAGAGGTTGCCAAAGCTCAGGCTCACACGGTAACATCCATGCCATGACTCACTACCTAAATACACATGCCCTTCATGTTGTGATGTGGGGAAGGTTTAACGGAGGTCATTCGTTGGATGTGCAGATTATAAGGTGAGTCACGGTCGCAGCCTTAATATTGCCTGTGCAAATTTCCATGTTGTACGAAGGGGGGGGTCTCCTCCCCTCCATCTCCGGCCACAGCCAGGATCCCTGAACTTACAGGGCAGCAGCTGAACACCCCTTCCTAACCCCCACACCGCCCCCCACTGACCCAGCTCTCACGGGGAGATACAGCAGCAGAATCTATAGCCAATTACCCAGTAACCTCTCCTCTCCTGATGGCTTCCTGGACGAGGCCGTCAGGGTGTCCTGTTGCAGCCCGGGGCAGGCGCTCAGCCGGAGCCTGGGCCAGCCCGCGCTCCGGGCTCCTGCCTGAGATTTATAACCCCCGATCTGTCCCTGTCCTCCTCTTATTCCTGCTCCACCTTTCCCGGCAAGCCCCTGGGTGAGGGATGTAGGCCAGAGATACCGCCTCCACGACGCCACCATCTCTCTCTCTCTCTCTCTCTCTATTTGACAGATCTACCCGTCTGAATCTCCACTGGCTTGGGGCTATTTCCACATCCACTGCTTTTATACCCTTAAACACTGCAGAGCCGGCCTGCTGCGTCAGCTAATCAGAAAAGATGCCACTGTTTCCTATCTGCTGGAGCAGTTCCCGTCTCTCAGGGCCTGATTAGCCCCGGTCCTGCCCTGCCTCGTCTTTCTGCCTCCGTTTGTTCTCTGCTAAAAGCAATCAGCAGCCATCTATGGACGCGTGTGCATCGCCAGTAATGGCAATAACCATATGCAATAAATAAATAAATAAGGTTTTTTAAAAAAAATGAAATAAAATACATTAATCGGCATGAAATAACACGGCGAAGGCAGCAAATTGTAAACGTATGCTTACGAGTCACAACTCTCGGACGCGACAGAAAATGGAGCGCGTTTGAATCACGTACGGGGGCGGGGGGTTATGTCCCTCTTCTGCTGGGAGACATTTACATGTGTCCGCAGGGCTGTGTCCTGTGATGGGCTTTTCCTTTGAAATCATGAGAAGCAGTTAGTTTTCCATCTCGGGCCTCCACACCCTTATCAGCTGCACAGCGACCACTTCTGACAACCAACAAATCAGCTGTCAGGAGCAATTTCTCAGCAGGCAGGAGGGAGGGGGTAGCTCTACCTGTACGCCAGCAGGATACTCCCTCAACACAAACACAACGAAATTACACGCACGCCAAGCCAAATGAGCATCATTTGTACGCTGCAGCACAGAAATAGGTAATATATAATAATCTATACCGAGTATAGAGCGTGCAAATAGCGCGTTCGCTATTTCGTTACTAATATAACTGTCATGAAAAAAATATATATATATAGACAATCTGTCACGAAGTAAAATGCGCCGCCGTATATCTTTATTACATCATTGGAGGCAAAGTGAGATCGGTATTTTCACGTGAGTAAAGTGGGAGAGGTACCAAGAGGCGCTGAAGTGTGAGCTCATTTTTAGATTTACTAAGAGCCACAGAGAACAATCACCCTCTTGCTTCCTCTTAGCGCACTCGGCTCATCTACAACCTTGCGAGACGGATCAAGTAACGATCTCGCCGGCCATCTGTGTCGGGGTCCGGGGCGGTACCGGCCGAGCGTGCTCCCGGCCCGGCGTTGAGGGAGGCAGCAAATCAAAACCGCTCCGGGCTGCTTAATGACAAGGGTGACTAACACGATCTGCTGATGAACAGAGCCGATACAAAGTCATAAGAAGGAGAGAGCTCGACGGTGCAAAACATCCGCCTCCGAGCTATGGCTGCATGCTGGTCTGAGAACGACATTTAGCCACCCAGCTGGACCAAACAAGCTGCTGGCAGCCACCGGATCACGTTCCTGCCATAGCTTTCTAGCTAGCAAAATGGACAGGGCATTTATAGAGCACAAAACAAGCTCCCACGTCCGCCTTTCTCCTGTAGCTATATTTGATGGGGCGGGTGTGATTTATTTTATTTTATTTTATCTATCTATCTATCTATCTATCTATCTATCTATCTATCTATCTATCTATCTATCTATCTATCTATCTATTTATTTATTGGACTCTGTTTTTACCTCCTTTAACTTTTTCGTGAGATCCCTCAATGACAACACATGGATTTCCAATCTCGGGCACGATAATAAGTGTTAGTGGCTATTACTGAGGCGTCTCACACTTATTAGGTGGAGCGCGAGGCCGGCCTGGTCTCCGCAGACACCAAGACATTCACAGCCTCTTACAAAACAAAGCGCCTCCGCCAAGCTTAATGCCAGTCCCCCTCGGAGCCCCAGCACAAATAAAATTAAAATGCTAAATCAATGAGTCTTCCACTGACCTTTGCTTAAACAGCTGAGGGTGCCTGGAGCAGTTCGATGTATTTGAAGGGAAGAGGTACACAACCAAATCAGATATTATTACCAATGCGGCGTATCCTTTCCAGATGAGAGATGGGACATAGATTGCATATTGCATATTAAACATGGTAGGATGCGTTGTTTCCCTGTCGTAGCCTCCGGTCTTTCTCCCAAGCGCGTAGGCTGGAGATCAGGTACACAAACGAGTGTGTGAGCATGCATTCTAGGATACAAATATACATAATAAAATAGGAAGATTTGAGCCCACGTTACAGATTACCTGACATGTTACAGACCAGATATTTGCTTTGGAGCTCTCTAGAGGAGAGCCCAGCAGCTGGGGACTGAGAGGACAGTATCCAACATATCTGGCAACGTGTGTGTGTGTGTGAGCAAGCATGTATTAATCTGGCAGAACAGGCTGAAATGTACGCACTCACACACACACACACACACACACACACAGCAAAATCTCTGCAGCAGAAAAACAAATAGTGATATACTGACAATAAAATCAAAAAGGCAGTGCCAATTAATCTCTCTGTACTCTGATAAATGGACCCACACTCTCATCCATTAATAATGAGCGCAAAAAGTAGCACAGGAAAATCTGTCAATGTGCTTCACCCCCCACGACTCCACCCCCCTTTGGTCGGCTGGGGCTCGCGTGTGATTGGCCGAGGCTGTATATTTCAACATGGAGAAGTCCATGAAGAACGGCACGAAGGATCCTCAAGAGTCAATAAATAGATTGGCATGCATTGATGGGAGTTTGCGTCCTTATTTACACATCCTCTTAATCAAAAAGGAGACAGGAGGGGAGAAAAATAGCCTCACTATAAGCTCTGTGGAACTTAGAACCCCTGTAAACTAAACGAGAGCAGACAGCAGAATCGATGGTAGGAGCAGCTATCCCACTACATTATAATGAAGCAGCTTGCACTGAAACAAGAAGCCAGAGGAGAAAAAAAGAGGTATGAAGTAGAAAAGTTGTTGGGAAGGAGTGCTGGCACTGTTATTTCTGTGTGTGTGGCCAAGTACATGCATGGTGCATGAACTGGATTATGAAGCTCAGAGGAACCATAAAGCAGACATGATTAGCTCTTGAGGTGCTGTCGATATTATAAAGCAGGACAAGCCGGACGAGGGCGCGGGCTCCTGTCGTAGTTTATGTTCAGAGGTGAAAGGTAATATCAAGAGGTCAAAAATCAAAGACGGTCTGAGTTTTCAGTGGCCTCTTCGCTTCGCAAACCAGCGTTCTCGAGGAGCGAGGCTATCTCGCGGTGTTTACTGGAGCAGTGGCGAGCGCGAGGCACGCGTGCTCTCTCTGCTGACCAATCACCGTGCTTTATCCGCGACTAAGTCCGCCAAGGCCTGCAAGGGGTTCGCTGTCTGAGAGGTGTAAGGGGGAGGCAGGATCTCAGGAACCTCGCACGCACCTCTGCACCATTAAAACTAAAACAGAGCACCTGCAGCCTCGCAAGTGCGCCAAGTCACGCGCCGTGCGGAGCACGTCGGTCCTCTCATCAGCCGCGCTGCGAGTCAACCGTCAGCGCAGTCAACGAAAACCACAGCAACGGTCAGAAACACCAGCGGGCGTAAGTTCCGTCTGAAGATGCAGAGGTGAACTTTGATTAAAAAACTGTAAATAACAACAGCGTGAAAGTCACTGCTTTACCGCCGACATGCGTCAGGTAAGATTTATAGCGGCATTAGGCAGCCCAAAAGCCGCCTAAAAATCCCAAACACCAGGCACTTGGTCGGGAGGCATTCCTTCCTAATAGCTAATGATCTAAGTCCATCCGCCCTCATTAAAGAAGACAGATGAAGGGGAAGGTCTTGGCTGTGCACAGTCAGCAGGGCCTATCTTCAGGAATTATGGAGCAGTCCTATAGGGGGAAGACAGAGGTCCCCGGAGCACACTGATAAAGGCAACTCCTTGGCTCCACACAATTAGCAAAGACATTACAAATACATACCACAGTCTGTCTGTTCAAGCGGTGTAAGAGGATATTTGTAACTTTTTATGTGACAAGTCACTAGAAAAAGGAGTAAGTCATTTAACTAACATCCTGACTTGGGACTTTTATCTTGCATGAGAGAATACAATAAATTACTATAATTATCATCAAATTGGATTAATTATCAATGTAAATGTGCATTTGTGCCACTTTTCATTGTATTTGCTGTCTGTGGCAGGGTTAAAACACTTTATATACCTGTATTAACTGAAACTCTACCTACAACTCTACAAATGTCTCAGGGAATTAAATATTCCTCAGGATTCTTAGACAAATTAGGAACATAGTCCCCAATAATTTAATATTCACAAATTCTCTCAAGTTTAACAATACTTGTTGACTATTTAGTATAAATAATATAATTTAATAATAGAAAGTAATATAACCACTTTGAAGCTATGAATAGAACTAGAAAGACATGAGGTAACACCGCTAAAACAAACAACACATTTCAAATACGATTGAGCCATTTTTAACTCATGTGTTTGGCTGGCCGTGTCCACGACGGCGCGTTTGGCTGACCGTGTCCTCGACTGTGTGCTTGGCTGACCGTGTCCTCGACTGTGTGTTTGGCTGACCGTGTTGAGGACTGTATGTTTGGCGGGCTGTGTCCTCGACTGTGTGGCTGACTGTGTCCACGACTGTGTGTCTGGCTCTGACAGGCCTGGTAATGGGTCATCATACAGCAGGGAGCTTTGAGCGCGATGCGTTCTGACAGTCCTTTGTTTCATAATCCCCAAACTCCACGCAGGCTGCTGCCTTCTCCAGGGCTCCCCAGCAACAAGTCCAATTTCACCCTTCTCCTCTGCAAAGGCTAATGTGATTACACTAGCATCAAAACAATTTGGGCCTTAATTACAGAAGGCACATCAAGGCAAGAGCCATGATAGGAATTTCTCAAAGGAAGCAACTGGCATGACAAATTAAGAAAGGACTGGGGGGGGGGTGTTTTTTATAACATGGTGTGTGTTGCATGGATGACATTGTTAGCACCAGAAGAGAAGAGCAAGGCACCTCCTACACTAGTGCTCATCCCTCCTAGAAACAGAACCTGAGAAACAACGACACATCAAGGCTGAAGTTTTCGAGTGTATGGTGTCTAATGAGTCATAAACATTGACTAACAGTTCTGGTTATGTCTGCTAAGAGTAATCCTTGTTGGAGGACAGCTAAACGAATATGCTACTAATCTCCAGCCCAGGGGAAAGGTCAAAGTTCAGTCACGGCATTGATACTTCTTCCCAGGAAGTGAAAACCTTTCCTTTTTAACCAATCCCCAGAAGTGTCAAAGACCACAAAAGAGACAGCTCCACCTTAAACGGCTATTGTACAAACGCATCTGGAGCTTCTCACCCTGTTCCTCGTAGCCTTGGCACTGGGCACTGGAGCTCAATCATTATGTCTAATTAGGCGCTCCAAACTCGCCCAACAACCGTCAACGTTTTTGCAGCAAAGCCGATAGATCTCATTACTACACCTCTCTTCTACTTGGCTTTTAGAATTTCAGTGCTGAGATGCTAAAGTAGATGCCCTTGAGACAGATGTGAATTCAGAGAGAGAGAAAGACAGAGAGAGAGAGAGAGAGAGAGAGAGAGAGAGAGTGTGTGTGAGTGAGTAATGAATATGTAAGTAATTATCACTGTTCAAGTTGTGGATGGCTGTATGACCTCTGTCATATACATAGAGCTTACAGCCTATCCGCTGCCATATGAGAATGTGCTAACTGTCCAGTAGTCCATCAGGGGTACACCATTGTTGGTTGGACATGTCTGAGTTGTGGACCACTGTGTGAAGGAGTAAACCAGCACCATCACCGCCACGTCTCATAATCCTGCTCCACCTCTGTGCCACCACCGTATCAGCGTAAACGCTGTATTAAGACTGAGAATTGTCTGTCACCCAAATGATATCCAGTTAGCAAAAGTGGTCCCAAGGTCAGAAACTGGCCCGGGAGTGTAAAGGGATGCTGGTGGATTGTACATTCACAAAAAGCACAGGTGTACTTAATAAAGACAGGTGTACTTAATAAAGCACAGGTGTACTTAATAAAGACAGGTGTACTTAATAAAGCTGCTAGTACGTGTAAGTGCTGATGCATGCTGTGTTATGGTCAAAGATCCTTTGTCAGGTACGTATGTGTTTCTAATCCTGGGTAGATTGTAAATGTTGCATTGCTTTAATGCTGTATATAAATTCAGACACTGTAAACCTCACTACTGAGCTGCACCCCATAATACAAGGAGACAAACAGGATTAATATGTGCTCCAGTTCATGCTACAAACATCAGTTCTGGTCTCTTTTGCACTCCTAAGTGACATGTTAAATTACAGCAGTGCACACCTGTGCCTGGGACTGCACAGGTCTGGGTGATGTGGTGCCGGTTGCATAGTACAATAGAGGGAAGTTATTACAAGTACTGGGATGTGGAGATGACCAAGACGGGTGGAAAACAAACATTTCCTCACGGCTCTTATATGTGTCATTTTGAAAACATCAGCATTTGTAGTAAAGCATGTGTGCAGTCTGGCTCTACTGACTTTCACACCTACGTTGTGTGTGTGTGTGTGTGTGTGTTCAGGGATCTATTTGGTCCATGCTTGTGTATGTAGGTCACCTAGCAGCACTGGGCCCATAAATTTCACTGTCCTACTTAAATAGACCCACACAGTTCGCTTGAAAACTGGAAAAAAAAATGTACTCAGCGTGCCCACAGAAGCCCCTTCTCCTACATCCACCCAATACTTCATCCTCTGGGTTGAGAAATTGGTGCAGAGCGGTAATAAGATTTAAAAAGCAAAAGCAACAAAATAACACAACAATCTAATAATCTATACACGATGAACTGAGTTCTGGTGATAAGAGACGCTAAGCATGAACAAATCCAATTTACAGCGCTCACAAATAAACAAAAAAAATGCCAAAAAAAAAAAGAAGCAGGCTCTGATTTTATCAGTGTGAAAGTCCCTTATATTTTCCTGCCCTTGGTAAGTTGAAAGTTCTGTTTCAATTAATCTATACCTCACAAAGCAAGGAGCACAAATGAACTTGTATCTGGGAGAACCGATATAGCATATTTTCAATGCAAGAACTTTAAAGAACTACCAAAAATACGTTCTACGAATCTCCAGCGCCGATAGCAAACCACGCACAGAGAATAGGCCGAGTTCTAATGGCTTTTCAACTGCCTTTATAGTTTATTTCTTATCTGTACACAGAGGAAGCAGGAAAAACATGACCTACACGTCAGCATGTTAATGAACAGAGAGAAGAAAGTGGTACAAGCGAAGTCCAGCAATAATCTAAACCACAGAGCCTCCAATAGCACAGTCCCAAACACACATAAAAGAGCCTCCAATACCAGTCCCAAACACACATAAAAGAGCCTCCAATACCAGTCCCAAACACACATAAAAGAGCCTCCAATAGCACAGTCCCAAACACACATAAAAGAGCCTCCAATAGCACAGTCCCAAACACACATAAAAGAGCCTCCAATAGCACAGTCCCAAACACACATAAAAGAGCCTCCAATACTAGTCCCAAACACACATAAAAGAGCCTCCAATAGCACAGTCCCAAACACACATAAAAGAGCCTCCAATAGCACAGTCCCAAACACACATAAAAGAGCCTCCAATAGCACAGTCCCAAACACACATAAAAGAGCCTCCAATAGCACAGTCCCAAACACACATAAAAGAGCCTCCAATAGCACAGTCCCAAACACACATAAAAGAGCCTCCAATAGCACAGTCCCAAACACACATAAAAGAGCCTCCAATAGCACAGTCCCAAACACACATAAAAGAGCCTCCAATAGCACAGTCCCAAACACACATATAAGAGCCTCCAATAGCACAGTCCCAAACACACATATAAGAGCCTCCAATACTACAGTCCCAAACACACATAAAAGACCCTCCAATACCACAGTCCCAAACACGCATAACAGAGCCTCCAATACCACAGTCCCAAACACGCATAACAGAGCCTCCAATACCATAGTCCCAAACACACACAACAGAGCCTCCAATAGCCGACATTTATAACAGTCGGACGGCAGACTGAAACGTGAAGAACAAAGATGTACAGGATTACAAGATAAGAGTATGATTAAAACCAACTAATTAAAAACATGAATTAATGAACGAATAAAAGGCTTTACAAAAACAGAGTAACAGATCAGATTTTCCAAAGCAATGACCTATTTCTCCAAAAAAAGAAAAGTTTAAAAGACATTAAAACAAATGAAACGAATCCACTTCGCACTGTGCAAACCTGTTACCTTCAACGCAGAGACCAAAGCAACTTGGTTTGTATGCTGCTTTCAAGCAAATTCACTTTTACATTTGCATTGTAGTCTTCCTGTGGGTAATCATACACTACATTAATCGCACAATATTCACACATGGCTGAAAGAGCAGGACAGATTAGAATCAAACCATCAAATGTGTTTACAGACAGGGAGGCGGCAGACAGATAGAGAGAGAGATATAAAGAAAGAGAGAGAGAGAGAGGGAGAGGGAGAGAGAGAGAGAGAGAGAGAGAGAGAGGGGGAGAGAGAGAGAGAGAGAGAGAGAGAGAGAGAGAGAGAGAGAGAGAGAGAGAGAGAGTGTATGTGTGCCTGTGGAAGACTGTGGAACAACATCTTTAGGAGATGAATAACACTAATAGAATGTAATTGAGCCACTTTCTATGACTATGCCCGGATTTTTAATGTTTGAGCACATATGGCGCATTCAAAGAGATCAATGGGACCGACTTTTCTGTAATGAACAGCGCATGTACAGAAGGTGCAGCTTCCCCAGGTCAGTCAGGCCTGCTGCATCCACTCACAGACCAAACATATGTTTTCCATTCATCCATATCTCCATCAATTCAAATAACGTGACCTGCACATCTGCAACTGTTAATATTAGCAAAACACATTTCCCACAGTTCTTCAGACAAACACAAACACACACAAACACACACACACACACACACACACACACACACACACACAACTGAAGCTGAACCAACGCAAAAAACAGAACCACAAGCTCCTGCATTGCTCGATCGGTCAGCGGCCTCGGTCGAGCAAATTCGCTTTCTCTTTGTTCCCTCTAATGCTTTTTAAATTATTTTTACTTATTGCCTATTTGAGGATTTGATCGATTTTCCCCTGTTGACATGTCAAAAAAAATGACTGTATCATGTCTTCCAGTACACACCAATCACTAGAGCCATAGCTGAGAGACTAGCCAAGTACAGAACACCCAACTGTCTGGCCAACGTGGTGGGTGGGCCAAAGCCACAGGGGGCGAGGCCACCTACATTAGCATATGCTGCATATGCGTCCCTGCTCTCGGCCCTCCTTGGTCCCTCCTCGGCACATCTGAAACTTTATTAAGTGCAACGTAATTGCTTGCAAAATTGGATGTGAAAATGTACATTACTGAGGCATCCCAGTGCATCTCCACTGTTTTAATCACCCGCACCTGGGCAGGAGCCAAGGTGAATTAGCAGAAATGAAAAGGTTCTCGCCGACGCCTCCCCAGACTGCGCTCATCCTGCTGGCCCCGCCTTCGGCTTTGTGCCGGGCGCTTCCATCCGCACCGGTGTCCCATCATGCCGGCCGAGGCACGAGGCGGCTACCAGAGGGAGGAGCGGCGAGCGAAGTGCCGTGACGGGGCCAGGTGAGGCGAGGCAGATGGGCTTCCCTGGGAGATCCCGAGAGAGATTGAGGCCGGCGCTTCGGAGCTTTGGCCGCGCGCGGAATGCTGAATGAGAGGGAACGTGATGATTGAAGGAGGAATCGACCAAACTCTCCTGTGACGCTTCCAGTGTCCACGGCTACGGGATCTTAAATGAAAGGTATGAGTGAATTACCTCCGAAATTCTAGGACGAAGTCAGTGCGCGAGAGGCCGGACATCTCACAGGCACCATTACGATCTTGGAAATGAGGAATCTTAAGTGAATCCAGATTTTCAAGTGTCATAATTCACTTCACTTTGATGTAACATCACTATGCAAGGTCAGGTTCACAATTAAGAGCAGTCCACATATACAGGGACTTAATTGTGAGTTAGTGCCAAAATTAAAGCCGATTCCGACCTCATTGCTGTGGAAAGCGAATCACTACGCGCTGCCGTGCCGTGCGCGCACGGACAGTGAAAACGTAAGTGTTAATAACCACCTTCAGCGAATCAACACAAGGCCAATAAGTGGGCTCCTGATCAGTATTCCGAGCTGCTCCAAGCAGGAAGGAAGAGGAAAAGGCTAAAGGCTCCCTTTTTTAAAAAACAGGTTTTCGCTCCAGGCGTTTTCCCCCTCTTTAATTGCTCTTTCAGATAGGCCTGATCAATCTGATGGCCGGGAGCCCAGCTGAGCGCTGCTATTACCCGCCCTTTGAAGATGCATTCTGAGGGGGCCGCACAGCTGGCCCAGTTGCCTCTAATTCATCTAAAGGTTAGTCAGATAGACTGGACGCCGGACGCCCCCCAGGCCAGTCTTTCTCCTGGACATTTCTTTAAAAAACGTTTGTTTGTTTATTTGTTTGATGCTGCTGCTCGGGGTTTACTAAGAAGATGGGCCGAAGATTTTTGTGGTGCTAGCGCCATGCCTAGCCGCAGTGGCTAATGCTGAAAATAAAATACACAGAGGTGCTTAGTGAATGTCGATGGGAAGGGGCAAACTAAGATACACACACACTCACGCACACACATACTCAGTCACACTCACACACACACACGCGCACACAAACGCGCGCACACACACGCACTCCGACACACACACGTGCGCGCGCACACACACGCACACACACACATGCACACACACGCACACACACACTTTCTCACACACACACACTCACACGCACTCACACACACACACTCACACTCACGCACTCACACTCATACTCACACGCACTCACACACAGACACGCTCACACACACACACACACACTCACGCTCACACAGACACGCTCACACGCACACTCATGCACACACACACATACCCATGCACACACTCACGCACACACACACATACTCACGCACACACTCACGCACACACACACACACTCACATACACACTCACACACATGCACAGACACGCTCACACGCACACACTCATACTCACGCACACACACTCACACTCACACACAGACACACTCACACGCACACACTCACGCACACACACATACTCACACACACATACTCACGCACACACACACACACACACACGCACAGACACGCTCACACGCACAGACACGCTCACATGCACACACTCACGCACACACACACACATACTCACGCACACACACTCACACACACACACATTTGCAGTCACAAGATCAACACAACAGTCTATTTTATCCAGGGAAATGATGTGGCGTTTTTGAAACCACACAGTCCATTGTCAGAATTGCAAATAATTTACAGATTCACATTATTTGTGGGTGATTGATATCAAACTCCTGCCTCTATTAACTAACACGTAACTGAATGTGACACATGCTCTGTTGATCTTAAAAGAAAGCACATCGTAAGCTTTGCGTGAGCATTATTTGCACACAGGATCTCAAATCATACCCCAACACTGATATCGTGGAGGGCTGCCACACCTAATGCATGTCATTAAGAACACGGCGGACAGCTCCTGCTCTGTCAGGAGAGAGGCGATACCTCGGAACGTCGGCACCTCCGGAGCACGGGAACCGCCAATCAGCGAGGCCTGTGGGGAGGGCGAAAGTCCGAGAGAGCCTCCTTCAGGGTTTGATGGCATGCGGGAGGGACTGCATTAGCGTCTTCTCTTGCCATTTATGAGGGCCGAAGAGGCTCTTCAGCCAGACCCTGGAAGGCTAGCTTTCAAAGGGCCACTTCCCACATGCATTCGCATTCACGCGCTCCCTCTCTCCACCTTTCCCAACCCCCCCCCCCCCCTCTAAGGCATATATCCTCGGGCCTTTCGCCCTGGAGGCGCGTCCAGGCGGAGGTCTGGAGATGGCGGGGAGCAAATTACACCTTCATTAATAGACAGCCCTCCTCATAATCTGGCGAGCCCTCCCTATCATCATGCTCTTGTAATCCCCGGCTACGACGCTGCTCTTAACAAGGCATAATGGGGTTGAAAGCCGATGCTTAATAATCTATCAAAGATAGCGGGCAGCCGGCCCGTAATAGAGGATCCCTCGCACATAATCAGGGTGCCCCGTGCTGTAATTCCGAGCAGCCCAGGGAGAAATTGCCGGGGCTGGAGATATGGCGGAAGAGTGGCGACTGATGGAGCCCAGACGGGCCAGCTCTTGTCTCGCGCCCTCCTCGCTCTTGGGCTTCCGCCCGGGCACACGGCTCAGGGGCCGTCCCGGGGCGTCCTGCGCCCCCGACCTCCCCGACGGGAACCTCGCGTCCGCCCACGCGCTCTTCAAAGGGAAAAGGTCGAACCATTTTGCCGGCTCCCTAGGGGGAGCCTTTTTTTTTTTTTTTTTTTGTGGGCCCACTGGGCACTGAAGGCCATTCCCTAATCGTATGCCAAAAAATGTGGAAACGTTTATAGCATTTATGTTCATTACATGCTGGGGAGCGTTTTTGCTGAGGCACGAGTGCAGAATAACAACAGATGGACAGTATCTTATTTGGTGTTTTCTTGGTGCATGATGGGATATGAACCTGAGTGTGTGAATTTAAGGCATTTTAATACATTTGTGTGTAGCTCTGACAAGGCCTTAATGGTGGCTTCCAAAATCTCAAACTGTGAGTACACTGTTTTGTGTAGCAGTTTTACACTGAATGTTGAATATTTGTACTACTATGTAGGTGACAAGTGGTTTTCACACCTGGTAACATACAGGATTTTTTTAGGTGAGATTTAGTGAGTTTGTCGCTCACACAGCTGTTACTGTGGCTATGATTGGGCTTTGTCATTCTCACAGTAAGTGGTGTCTGTGTGTGTCTGTGTGCTGTTTGTTGGGGAGGTGGGGTGTGGGTCTTGGGTAGCTAGAGATGCCCAATTTAGCACGACGCGAGACGAGTGTGGTCATCTTGTTTGTGTGTGCCAGATAAATACGCAGAACTACTTCCACACCTGAAAACAGTGCTGTGTTCACATTGTTACTCTTTGAGCGCGTGCGCGTGCGGGTCTTATCTCTTCAGTTTAATTTAAAGAGCACATCTACCTCCCCTGACCTTCACCGGAGCCCCAGGTTCTGCCGAACCTCCAGCTGTCTGAGCTCCTCTGAGGTTCTGTGTGGCAGCGCCCGGCCCCGCAGACTCCCGGCTGGCTGACCCTTGCCTTGTCTCCGCAGACGATCGGTGCGGGCAGAGCAGATAAAAAAGGCCTGCACAAACCCAGGCGGAAAGGCACCCTCCTGTTCTGCCCCCGCCTTATTTCTCTTTCTCTCTCTCCTTCATTCTCCGCCTCACTTTCTTCCGCTTTGTCGTGTCGCGCGCATAAAGGGATCGCTCGCTGGAAAATGTCACTCGCTGTCATTTTTATAATTTGATTTATACGTTGTCAGAAATCTACTTACGCCTCACAGGCTGCTGGAGTCAAAAAGCCATCCAGGAGACGCTGGAGGTTAAACAGATCATTGTACATATTCTCCCTGCAATTTCCTTTAATAACCCTTTAGAAGTACAAGAAGGAAGGAAATGGAATTTTAATGACATCGCCAGCTCCCGTCCCCTACACCCCTCCCACCACAAATACTTCAACACTCCGCCGTCAAAACGCCTTTTCTCCCAATTTCCTCTTACCACAATTTCCATGTCATCTCATGTACATATTTCTTTTATTGACCTTTCACCGGGAGATGTGGGGTTGGCCTTTCCGGGAGTTGAGGGGAGTGTGCTTTCGATTCGGGCATCCAAAGAGAAAGGTATCGAGAAACCGAGTCACGCTCCTTGAAGAAAGACAAGGATAAGAGGCAGGGGTTTGTTCCTTATAGTAAACGAGAAACTTGTGAGACGGTGTCAGAAGTCTCGTCTTATGAGGCTCAGCCTGCTCCGCGAGTTCACACTTGACTCCTCTCGGGTCGCTTGAGCACGGCTCGATGGTTTCTCTTCCTCTGCGGTTTACTGATGCCCGTAACGATGAACAAGCCAACCAACTGGAGATGCTGCCACACCGGTTGGAGAGAGACGGCCGTGTCCACTAATTGAGCCACTGGACGGTTGAGCACAGCGGCTCGGACTGTCAACAATGGGGCCAAGTTCCACTGTGACGAAACTCCGGTGCCAAAACCAGGCTGAAGTCGAAGAGTCCCAGTGATGATGTCTGTCCAAGGCTAACGACCTACCAAGCGGGTCTCATCAGAGAGCAACATCCTTCCCTGCTCCCCCTCCAAATAGCTGATGTCAGTCCTCATGATTACACACATACCCCCCCCCCCCCCAACACTCTGTTCCCACCACCCCAGGCTGGTCCCCAGAGCAGTAGGACCAAGATTATTGGAACCAACTCAGTTGTCCGCTGTCCACTTCTCTCCTTCCATGTCTCTCTCCATCCTTCTCTGCCTCTCTCCATTTCTCTCTCTCTCTCTCTCTCTCCATCTCTGTGTCTCTCTCTTTGTCTGTTTCTGAGTCTCTCTCTCGCTCTCTCTCCCTCATCCTCACTAAGCCTCGGCAGGGATTTTGCCTGCTCCAGAGGACTCTGATCCCCGACAAAGTCCAGGTAGATCGTCCTGGCTTTCAAGAACAAAGTGGCGACAGGTAGCGGATTCCAGGCAGGGTGCTGCATCTGCCAGGGGCTCCTCTGTGCCGCACCTCCCACGCCCACAGGACCGAACAGGTGGGGTGGTCCCTCTCCGCCGGGGATGGAGAAACACAGACGCAGGTAGTGCACCGAACGCAAAGCCTGAGCATAGATAGCTTCTCAGGACTTCAGCCTGGCCCTCAAAACGGTTGGACTCTGTGCAGTCGACGGCGCCCCGGCGGTCATCGGAGAGTCTGTGACCGCGTTGTATACGGACGGCGCCTTCGTGGCTACGCTCCGAGCGCGCTCCATGGATGTATGCTTTCCAAACCAAAGCCCCCCCCAAAAAAAAACAGAACAGACAGGGGAAACGTGAACTGCAATCTGCACCATCAACACCGGCCCACTCGAAGGCCCCTCCGAAGCCCAGCGCACAATATATACATCATGACACGGCGTGACATAACAGTAAATGGAGCTGGCAAAACAAATCTCCCTTTGTTCCATTCAGCTGGGGGGGAGCAGTTATCAGGCACTTTCTCGCTGTGTGTCTGCGATTGTTTCAGAGCTGAAGGAGCTCTTATCTCCTTGCCTGTTAACGAGGCCCTTCATTAGTGCCGCTTGTTGCCATTCACGCTGCCTCCGTTGCCATGGCTACCGGCCGGCGCTGTCACTCAGGCCGGGGACGTCTTTATCAGAAGAAAAGTAGCGGGCGCTGTGGCAGAAGGTGCTATCTACCCCCCCTCCCCCCACCCGCACCAGACACGTTCAAAAGCCAAACTTGTTCTGACTTCGGCGGCTGTAGCATTCTTTTTTTTTTTTTTTTTTTCCCATTTATGAAGACTTCAGTTTACATATTACTTCAGAGAGGTTGAGCAGCATTCACGGTGATGCATTTCCAGAATAGTTGGCGATATTAATATTTTCACCAAACCTGTTTTTGTGTAGCACAAAGGATGATGTATTTTCAGTTCGGCGCCGGTGATGTTTGCGCTCGGCCTGCGTCGTGCAGGCTGCACTTTTTCCGGGTTCTCACCGAGCTTTCACAGCTAATACCGCCATTACCGTCACCAGGCCCCCACCCCCACCCGCTCCCCACGTCAGCGTCCGTTCGAAGGCTATTACAGCTTCCAAACAGGGCCAAAACTCACGGACGTGTCATTGTAAATCACGGCCGGCACAAGCCGTCACCTCCGACGCTCCTTGCCCCATTAATCTCACTCAGCTCCAGTCTGCGCAGGCTGCCGCGGC
>NC_137513.1:5872500-5877500 GCF_041902795.1 Electrophorus electricus
GTCACTTATGCAGCCGACAGCGTTTATTTAAGCCTAAGCACAACATATGGAGAGCTTATATGGAGGTTATATATGGAGAGCGTCTTTCTATTGAACTATATTCATGCCCCCACCCACACACACACACACACACACACACACACACAGAGGAAGGTGCAGAACAAGAGATGGTATTAAATAAAGAGGGATAAAGAGCAAATCAAAGGGAATGATATTTGGCCGCCCAGTGAGAACACCTCCGCCGCCTTTACCAGGTTGAGCTAACAGAGGGGGGGGCCGGGCTAAATAATGCATGAGCCAATCAGATTGCCATGAAGTCATTATTTGCATGGGGGTTGTGGCGGAAGGTCACATGACCTCCAAAGCAGCTGGTTATTACCACTGTTTTATTATTTATCAAAACCATTTCACATCCAAGAGCCTCGCCTGCCTCTGCAGCTGCTCCCTGCCTCACCAGCCAGAGACCCCCCGCCAATCACACGGCCTGCCAATCAGTTAAATGCAATCACAAACAAGCCGGCCAATCACCAGAGGGAAGGGCTTTTTTTTTTTTTTTGCTCAGTCACTGGTCAGAATAAAAAAGGTCAGAGATGTCAATCAGTCAGGGTTATTTTGAGGAGACTGAGAAGTTTAGTGAGGTTTAGTGAGCCAGTCAGTAATCAGAATGAAGAGTTCACTGGAGACAAGTGTTTTTTTATCTTTGAGGCATCACTTCAGTCCTTCATGACGTGCTGACATTTTCATAAAAGTACCAACACGGTGAATACTCTTATTTGTCATTTACCCAGGAAAACTGTACACAAACTGACAACTTCTGAGCACAAAGTCATCACTTCCCAGTGTTTGCCGACTGATCCGACTGAACCCAGCTCTTAGATGAGGGCCCGAGCACTTGTTCGGAATGCCTCCGAGCTTGCGGCTGAGTTCTCCGGTTAATGATAATTAATGATAATTATGCATTACGCATTTATCATGCGCTGCATGCCACTGGCACTCAGAGGTGCTACTGGAAAAAGTCAAAGAGCGAGAGAGAGAGAGAGAGAGAGAGAGAGAGGGTGAGAGAGAGAGAGAGGGGAAGAGAGAGAGAGAGAGAGAGAGAGAGAGAGAGATGAGGACCAATAAGGCCCCATTTCCAAGTCTAATGCTTGCCCTTTTCTCATTGTGCACGAGTCTTCAGGGTTTGGAGACAGCAAGGAGAAGCTTTAAACA
The DNA here is from genome assembly GCF_041902795.1 of Electrophorus electricus. Lineage (NCBI taxonomy): Eukaryota > Metazoa > Chordata > Actinopteri > Gymnotiformes > Gymnotidae > Electrophorus > Electrophorus electricus. The sequence goes on from NC_137513.1 coordinate 5,873,710, forward strand.
ACCCAGAAAGGCGAGTTATAAGCTGGAGGATTGCGTCGTCTGCACAGCCTCCCTTCAACACGGGTCGAAGCAAACGAGGGAGCGATCAACTGCTATTAGAAGAATTAGTCAATACAGACCACACATTATATTTTGAAAATTCATTCTTATAATTTTATGATTAACTGTTTCCTTGTCATTCGTTTCTATGCAACAAAATATGAAAAACTGTCATCTTGCTGCAGTTAGGCAGCAGTCCATCATGGCCTGTAGGCTACACCGACACCGAGCTACATTACATAAGCCAGAATCTCAGTTTCACTTCTAAAGTGCATTAAGAACAACTCCCAAGTACCGCACAGACATTAATAATGTCAACAAAAACAGGATATTGACATCGATACTAAGGAGCATGCAGACCGGGTGGACAGTAAACACTTCTCCAGCCTAACAACGCAGAGATTATTCATGTGACAGGCCGTGATTAATGAGACCTCTTTAAGACAAGTATATGTAAGGAGAAGAGAGGAAGAGAAACCCTGTCTCGTGACCAGAAACTGTCTAACGTGGAGTTAAATGCTGTGATCCGTCAGCTCCCCTTCGGCAGGGCGGGAGAGGCAGACATTATCGGGGAGAGGCAGGACGCTTTGGCGTCCGGCGCTGGCTTTGCCTTCATGGGCATGCGTGGCTGACCTTCGTTGAAGGCTGCCCGGAATGCCGACGGCCGCGCGGAGGGCCCGCGTGCTCGCCCCACGTGCACGGCCTTTGTGGGCCCCCCCCCCCGTGTTTAAAAGGTCACCAATTCTGCAAGGCGACGGCAATTTGGAGTCGAGGCACTAGCATTGCACGGCTGGAGTCGAGGCACTTTAAACAGGCTTCATTAATGTTCCAGTTCAAATGGGAAGATGGTGTGGGAGTCCCGGGAATGAACAGGAATACATTACAAAGATGAGGGAACTCAGTAATTACAGTAATACAGTAATGCAACACTGCAATACTATTGTATGCTACAAGGAACAGTACTGTAAGCTGGTGTGTGTGTGTATGCACACATTTTGTTTGACCTTTTCATGTTTCTTTGTTTTGCAGGTGGGACTCGTATACAGCTGCCACTGTAGGTAGGATCTACAATCTTACCTTCTCGAGTGCATGGCACCTTCCAGCTGTGCCACCCAAAGGGAGCGTGGACAACAGCCCTCTCCCACTCTCGGCCACGTGGCCATATGAACCAGACCGATGAACTACACAGAGTGCCAAACACAAATTCCTCTTAAAACGGCAGCTCCCCGCCGACGCTCCACGCGACGTGTTCAGACGAAGCTGTGTCGGAAGTTAAACAGAGGTTACTGAGACACTTTAGGCTGTCTCTTCTTTTGTGTGACCCTCAATTCCATTTGCGGAGGCTTCCATTGACCCAGCCAGCACGCCTCCAGTCATATTACAATTATTTCAGGGGGCGCTTTCAAAGCTAATATCAAAGACAAAAACACCAAGTGGACGACTGTGTCTTGGGCCGGGAAAATGAACTGTTAGATGTCCCCTATGGTTTTGCTGGAAGTGACTCAAGGACAAATAGCCTAGAGGCTGTCAAAGACGTCAGGCCTTCCTGACAGAGGTGGAACTGTGAAGGCAACGTCCTCTCTAGTTCAAAGGGATGCTAGCAAAACGTCCTCCATGACCTCCTCCACGGTCTTCTGGGCCCTACCCATAAAACCTACTTCCTTCTGACTCTGACTGCAACTGCAAACGAGCCTCCAATTAAAAGGGGCGATAAAGAAAAACGCACGATTAGCGATGATGTTTTGCCCTGATCGCTAATCGCTATCACGGGCCAGCGGTTCCTACGAGGGAAGAAGCTAAGCGTTAATGTCAGAGAACGGCTCAGCCCAGTTTGGAAGGCCTGCTGGTGAGGGTGAAGGTGTATATAATAAGGTTTACTTTGGGATCTCCATCGGAGGGGCGTGCAGAAATCGCTGCCGCTACGCCGCGAAAGGCCAGAGCAAACTCGGCTAACCTTTAGCGGGCTCCGAGGGAGCTTCTCGTGTCTCGGCGCTGCTTTATATTGTTTACACGCTCTCCACCCCCCCCACGTTATTGCCGTGTTCCGTCTTGCTGTTGGTGAAAAGCGTACGCCGCGGAGAGGCGGGAAGAGGAGATTAAGGGTGGCCGGTCCGCAGGCGGTCCCGGCGTGCCCGCTGGAACAGCCGGTCATGGAAGCAGCGCCGCGAATCCGCTGACTGGCCACACAAGGCACAGGTCTAAAACCCTGATAAGACAGAAGTAAGGGCAAGCAATTGTGAAGCCACCTAAGTCCGAGGGCCAAGGGGCAGCCCCCCCCGGCCCCCCACAGCATGCCCTCCCTCCCCCTGTGAGGAGGCGTTATCACGGGGAGCTAAATGCAAACCCCCGGACTGGAATCACACACACTGAAGCTGCAGAAATGGTGCTTGCAGAACAAGCACTGTAAAAACATAGAGAGATTGTCTTGTGGCGTGCTTTTGAAACGATTCTTTAAACGATTTTCAAACAACCATTAAGAATCACTAATGTTATGTAACAGTGGGGACCTGCTTCATGTAGTATATAGGGGTAGTTTGAAACACTCGGCATAAATTATTTCTGAAGATCTTACTCAGGTCACATAAAACTCAAATTAGAGGGCAACAGATGCTCTGAGATCCTCCAAGGTCAGCTGAAGTGAACGACAACCGATCTCTCCCCTCCCCTTCTCCTCCCCTCCCCTCCCCTCCTCTCCTCTCTCCTCCTCTCTCATCCTCCCCTCCACTCCTCTCCTCCTCCCCTCTCCCATCCCCTCTTCCCCTCTCATCTCTCCTCCTCCCCTCCTCCTCTCCTCTCCCCCTCCCCTCTCCTCCTTCCCTCTCCCATCCCCTCCTCCCCTCTCCCCTCCTCTCCTCTCCTCCCCTCCTCTCTCCTCCTCCCTCCCCTCCCCTCTCCTCTCTCCTCCTGAAATGTTTTGCTGTGCTGCATCTAATCGAGCTCTAATTGCCAGGGGGAGGAGAGTGAAGGGCACGGTGATCTCCACGAGAGCTCAACTCTGTCAGATATCAGAAAGGGAGAGCGAGAAAAGTGAGAGGGGAGGGGAGAGGGAGTGCGAAACAAGCAGAAACAGAGAGAGAGAGAGAGAGAGAGAGAGAGAGAGAGAGAGAGAGAGAGAGAGAGAGAGCTCAGCCAGCAATCACTTCCCATCTGACTTTGTCCTGCTAGGCCTCCTCTTCAGCTCAATCACTCCATCAGAGTGACTCTCCCCGTGTTCAGAGCGCTGGATAATCACACAGTAATCAGGGTAAACAGAGAGGAAGTGCGTTTTTGAGTCAGACACTTCACGACTTCAATAGCCTTAAAGTGATGACTTTAATGTGAGCAAAGTTTTATGATTTGAGATGTTATACAAAGAAAAGTAACATCACTTTTACTAAGAGCTAGTAACTTAGCTCTCAGCTCTAACCATAAGCTTGGAACCATTACCTGCATCTAAGACTCCATTCATTTAGTCAAATCAGGTCAAACTGATTTATGTGGCACTTTTTCCAACATGCATTATCTCAAAGCAGCTTTACTGGGTCCAGATCGTAAAGAGCAAGCTGTAGAAACCTTGGGAGGACCAAGACTCAAGAGGGAACCCATCCTCCTTAGAACCCATCCTCCGTGGGCAGCCCAGCTCACAAAGACTCCATACTATACTACGTTATATATAGCCCATGTGAGTACAAAACAGCAACCTCAAAGAGCATTCCAGAAGGATACATATGTTTAGTTCAGTCCAGTGTAGGTGTAGGAGTCTCGGCTTCTCC
>NC_137513.1:5885000-5902500 GCF_041902795.1 Electrophorus electricus
GTCTCTGCTACCCACGTCTTCCTGTTCCTCTCGGCTCGCTACCTCTCTCAGCTAATCGGAAGCCACCACCCCCCTTTATTAAAACACACCCGCCTTGCACATGCATGGGTCGCTTTCTTCGTCACACCTGTCTTGTTGTCTGGCGTGTTTGCTTTACAGGTGCGCAGCTCCAGTCTGTGGCCCGTCTGCCGCCTGCCCTGTGCGCCCCTGACCGCAGTGCCGCCGCTGACCGCTCGTTATCGGCGGACCGCCCTCGTGCTGCCGGCTCTGCTGACATGGCCGTGGGTGTTGTGTTGTGTTGCTACAGGTATGTCAGGCGCAGCGATGTCACTGATGTCTGGAGAGCAGCCCGACACCCGGAAATATTCAGCCAATGGTGGCGTATAGAAGGATGGCTAATGTATATGCGGCTGGGGGATATACCAGTACATCTACGAGGTATTCCTAAATACACGGGCCTAATAAAGTGGGGGGGGGGGGGGGGGGGGGAAGAATGCACAAAAAGGAATGCGGTGTTATCTGCTGTTAGGAACTTTGTCTGTAGAAACCCGGCTCCTTGTTCTTGACGGTAAGTGCATACAGACAGCGTCACTCTCTATCTCTCATTCGAGTGGCCGCGACCCGTTCACGCTCGCTGGACGAGATTCGCTCGAGACGGACTCTGCCTTCCGGCGTGCGGCTGATTGCAGGATAAGAAGGGCGCAAGTGCGCACGGGCCGAGGGCCGCGCGCCGCGTGGCGTCTGTCCTGACCCCCTTCCCTGCCTTAAGGATAAAGGTCTCTTTAGTATGTAAAAGGTCTAAGCAGCTCTGACAGATAACAACGTGGCTTTTCTGTGTACCGAGAGAGGACAAGGAGAAAAGGCATGTGGGGGGGGGCGGGTTGATTCTCGGCGAGCACAGAAAGCCTCTTTGAGGGCTGGGTGTGCGGTAGAAGATGCCAGAAATGCTAGCATGCTAATGGAGCTAGCAGATGTGATAGTGTCGCATTCAAAATGGACCTGACCTTTACTTGTTAGCTCTCGAGCTGGTGCCCAGAAGCTCAGAGGGAGTGAGAGTGTGTGTGTGTGTGTGGGGGGAGGGGAGGGGTTTGAGCTCCGGGCCTGCGGGACGCCGATCGATGCGAAACACCACTTTAGTCACCGTTTGCGCGCGGTGCTGCGCTCGGCTCCCTCAAAGCATTCAGATGTGGTCAGGAATTAATTAGCTGAGCGGAGGGGAGGAAGGGAGGGAGGGAGGGAGAGAGAGAGAGAGAGAGAGAGAGAGAGAAAGAGAGAGAGAGAGAGAGAGAGAGAAAGAGAGAGAGAGAGCAGGACCCAGTACAGTAGACAAGACCCCTCGCACACACGACGCAGACCCTAGCAGGCAACATCATTAAAAGCCCCTATGGTGGAGGAGCTGCTTCACCATTAAACACCATCACCATTAATTAAGCGAGCGGGCAGTGGCCGGCCTGGTGTCTGCTCCTGGGCGTATGATGTGGGCGCCATGGCTACGGCTACGGACATGGCGTAATGCCTCTTTTATGACGGGCAGAGACGAGGCAGGTCCTGCCCAGGCAGCAATAAAGCTGCCTTTAAACGTAGTTTGTGAAACTGAGGTCCCTCTCGGCCCGAAATTGATGACTGGCATTAGCAGGGAGGGGCCGTGCACTCACCTCTCCCAGATACAGGCTTTTATGTGCTCTTAGTGCAGGACTCTTATGAGGTCAAGCTCAACCGAGACAAATCCAGCACGAACCAGTGACCTAATATAAAAAAACAACATAAAACAATAAGAATTATTGCAATTGCTTATATGGGGACTTGCCCTTTGTCTAACTGCGTCCACCCGTCCCCCTCTGCCTGGGAAAATTAAACATTTGCTGCCATAACCAGGAGAGGAAGGGCCAGACCCAGTCCAAGGTCTCCGAACGCACGTCCCAGTCACAACGTCTGGCAACGTGATTTCATTGAAGTCAGGAATATAATTGGAATTTCGGGGGGTAAAAAAAAAAAAAAGAGGGAATACACGCCGGAATACACGTGGCTCGAATGCGGGGAGATTGTGTTTACTCTGAGGCGTCGGACGGGGAGGAGGAGCGGGCGTGCGGAGGGGAGAGCAGGAGGATCTCCTCTACACCGTGCGACACACGCGCCGAAAAACACACGAGTGCAAGAGGAGAAAGAAGAAAGAGGAAAAAAAAAGACAAAAAGAAACATTTTAATCAGACACTCTGAATTATTTATCAGGGGACAAACGCATCAATATGCCGTAAGAGAGGAAGCGTTTTCCTGAGAGCGAAAGCGCGAGCTTCTGTTTTAACAGATGGATTTATGCAGAGCGACAGCAGTTTAACGGCGCTCTAATCACTTATATTTGCGACATAAGGACCGGGCGCGTCTGCGTGCGTCAAAAACAGACTGAATTTGGAATTTGGAATCTCTGCCCTAAATAAAGGTTTCTATGGAACATTTTCAGAATAAAGGCCTGCAATTAAGAAACTGCATAAAATATGCAGACAACAGTCCAAAAACAAAAGAGGGACCGAGTGCATTCTCAGACTTCAAAAATGCCCAAGAGGACACGCACACGCACACACGGTGACAGAATGTGTTTGTACACAAGACAGAATAAAGGAAGAAACAAAACGTGAGAATAAACGCCTCCTTTGCTTTTGACGGATGACTGAGACACGCTGGCGGATCAATGGCTTGATTAGCTATGAGAGAGGAGTCTGAGTGCATCTCTGACATTCATCATGCACGCGTGTGTGTGTGCATAAGCACGAAGCGTCTGTGTTTGCGTTTCTGTGTGCGACAGTCCAAATAAACACAGTGATAAAATCCAAACAGTAGCTGAGGTGGAAATGGGTATTCAAAAGCGAGTCTCATTTGGCAGTGTGGCTGGGCGCAAGGGGGGAAATATCTGCAAAACAGAATGGGAAGTGACTGCCCGCCTCCCATAGACGTCCTGATCCTCTCGCCCGCCTCCCTCAGACGTCCCCATCCTCTCGCCCGCCTCCCATAGACGTCCTGATCCTCTCGCCCGCCTCCCTCAGACGTCCCCATCCTCTCGCCCGCCTCCCATAGACGTCCCGATCCTCTCGCCCGCCTCCCATAGACGTCCCGATCCCCTCGCCCGCCTCCCATAGACGTCCTGATCCTCTTGCCCGCCTCCCTCAGACGTCCCGATCCTCTCGCCCTCCTCGCATAGACGTCTTGATCCTCTCGCCCGCCTCCCATAGACGTCCTGATCCTCTCGCCCGCCTCCCATAGACGTCCTGATCCTCTCGCCCGCCTCCCATAGACGTCCCGATCCCCTCGCCCGCCTCCCATAGACGTCCCAATCCCCTCGCCCGCCTCCCATAGACGTCCCGATCCTCTCGTCCTCCTCCCATAGACGTCCCGATCCCCTCGCCCGCCTCCCATAGACGTCCTGATCCTCTCGCCCGCCTCCCTCAGACGTCCCCATCCTCTCGCCCGCCTCCCATAGACGTCCCGATCCTCTCGCCCGCCTCCCATAGACGTCCCGATCCTCTCGCCCGCCTCCCTCAGACGTCCCGATCCTCTCGCCCGCCTCCCTCAGACGTCCCCATCCTCTCGCCCGCCTCCCATAGACGTCCCGATCCTCTCGCCCGCCTCCCATAGACGTCCCGATCCCCTCGCCCGCCTCCCATAGACGTCCCGATCCTCTCGCCCGCCTCCCTCAGACGTCCCGATCCTCTCGCCCTCCTCGCATAGACGTCTTGATCCTCTCGCCCTCCTCCCATAGACGTCCCAATCCCCTCGCCCGCCTCCCATAGACGTCCTGATCCTCTCGCCCGCCTCCCATAGACGTCCCGATCCTCGCGCCCGCCTCCCTCAGACGTCCCCATCCTCTCGTCCGCCTCCCATAGACGTCCTGATCCCCTCGCCCGCCTCCCATAGACGTCCCGATCCTCTCGCCCGCCTCCCTCAGACGTCCCGATCCTCTCGCCCGCCTCCCTCAGACGTCCTGATCCTCTCGCCCTCCTCGCATAGACGTCTTGATCCTCTCGCCCGCCTCCCATAGACGTCCTGATCCTCTCGCCCGCCTCCCATAGACGTCCCGATCCCCTCGCCCACCTCCCATAGACGTCCCGATCCCCTCGCCCGCCTCCCATAGACGACCCGATCCCCTCGCCCGCCTCCCATAGACGTCCCGATCCTCTCGCCCGCCTCCCATAGACGTCCCGATCCTCTCGCCCGCCTCCCTCAGACGTCCTGATCCTCTCGCCCGCCTCCCTCAGACGTCCTGATCCTCTCGCCCTCCTCGCATAGACGTCCTGATCCTCTCGCCCACCTCCCATAGACGTCCTGATCCGCTTGCCCTCCTCCCTCAGACATCCTGATCCTCTCGCCCTCCTCCCATAGACGTCCTGATCCTCTCGCCCTCCTCCCATAGACGTCCTGATCCTCTCGCCCTCCTCCCATAGACGTTCTGATCCTCTCACCCGCCTCCCTCAGACATCCTGTAAACGATCGCTGGTGGTCGTGTCGGAAACATGCACTCTGTCCACCTTCAGTCCTGGTCAAACACATGGCTCCGGGCCGCACGTATTTAATGTACACCAGCACAAAACACCACCATAAAAATACTGAACACTGGCAGAGGAGAGAAGTGCACCGCTTCATAAGTATGGCATCCTTTCCGCTATGGAACCCTTATCCTCTATCCTCACAAATCACTGCGCTACAAGGATTTTCCTAATGAACAGAGGCTTTAATAAATTTGTCCTTACACTAGGAGATAGACACTCACCAGCAGATTTATTAGGTAAACCTTGCTGGTGCTGGGTTGGGCCTCCTTTTGTCTTAATCCTTAATAGATTGACCAAGGTGTTGGAAACATTCCTCAGAGATCCTGGTCCGTATTTTCAGCTGTACGTCCATGATGCTAATTTCCCGTTCGCCCACATCCCAAAGGTGCTCTAGTCGATTGAGATCTGGTGACCGTGGAGGACATTTGAGTAAGTTGAACTCAATGTCATGTCCAAGAAACCAGTTTGAGATGATTTGGGCTTTGCGACATGGCATGTTATCCTGCTGGAAGTAGCCATCAGAAGACGTATACACTGCAGTCATAAAGGGATGGACGTGGTCAGAAGCAATACTGAGCTAGGCTGTGGGGTTTGAATGACGCTCATTCGATATTAATGGGCCCAAAGAGCGGCAAGAAAATACCCCCCCCCACCCCACTGTTACCGCCAGCCTGAGCCGTTGATACGAGGCAGGGCAAATCCGTGCTTTCATGCTGTTTATGCCAAATTCCGACCTTACTATTCGAATGCCAGAGCAGAAATCAAGATTCATCACCGCAGGCGATGGTTTTCCAATCTTTTATTTATCAATTTTGGTGAGCCCGTGCAAAATGCAGCCTCAGTCAACTTTCTTAGCGGACACGGACCGGCACCTGCTGTGGTCTTCTGCTGCTGTAGCCTATAGGTTGGCATCAAGGTTCCACGTGTTGTCCATTGACAGGTGCTCTTCTGCGCACCCCGATTGTACGGAGTTCCTATTTGAGTTATTGTTGCCTTTCTATCAGCGCGAACAAGTCTGGCTCTTCTCCTCTGACCTCAGGCATCAAGAAAGCATTTCCGCCCCGAGAACCGTCGATCACTGGATATTTTCCCTTTTCTGGACCATCCCTAGAGATGGTTGTGTGTGAAAATCCCAGCAGATCAGCAGTTTCCAAATACTCAGACCTGCCTGTCCAGCACCAGCAACCATGCCAAGCTCAAGGTCACTTAAATCACCTTTCTTCCTATTTTCTGATGCTCGATTTGAACTTCAGCAGGCCGTCTTGACCACGTCCACACACGTAAACGCACTGAGTTGCATGTGCAGCAACAGACCGAGGAACGTCGAAGCTGTGATTATGTCGTTTATGAGATGATGCCGCGTGTCTCCTTGGCCATGGCGCAGGTTCGCCGTCCAGTTCCCCTGCAGGCGGCCGGGCGGTCCGAGGGAAGCCCACGGGCCGCTGGCGTCTGGGGTGCGGGCCTGGCCCTTGCGCACGTGCGATCGGGCCACCGTCAGCCCCCCGTCGCTCCGACGGCGCTCCCGACGAGCTGAGGTGTAAACGTATGTAAATCCGCTCACTTAAGCGACAGGCTGAAGACGAGGAACAGATGAGATTAGGGAGAGAGGATGGCTCTCTCGCAGGCAGTTCCCTGATAAGCTCATTCATGCCCTTAAAAGGTTTAATTATCGGCACCGTAGCATATGAACGCTGCATACAACGCTTTGGACCGCAATCCTGTCTAAATCCTAGCATGTGGCACCGTCTGTCAGTGTCTGCAAGGAAAGCAGAAACATTCATCAGAATTCCGCCGCTCTGCAGACATTAATTATTGTGTGGAGAAAGACAGCCAGCCGACACGCCTCTAATGATGTAGCGTAACCTTAACAAAAATCTAAACTGATCCTTCCGCGATGCCGCGTGATGCTGCACTAATGCCCAAGTACCGTGCCACTTTCAAAAACGGTCGATTCAAATGCTTTTCAGTCCTATAACTGTGTGCTTGTGACCAACTCTGTCTGAATCTATATTACAGAATCGACAAGAATCATCGTTTCTGCCAATTTATGCTCCTTGGCCTGCTGATTATAAAGACCAATCTTTCTGTTCTTTTCTTTAAAAAAAATAATATCTCCAACGATTTAAACGTGAATGTATAATAAAAGAAGACATAGCCAATAGCCCTTTGGAACAGGGCCTGATGTTTAAAGTAATCATCACCATTGTAAGTCTGCTGTACAATTGCTCAGCCTGCCTGATCAGTGCTGAATGCAAGTCTTAACCACTGCGCGTTCATTTGTACGATTTTAAAAATAAGGGCTTTTCTGCCACTCATAAGACTTTAACAAACCCAGAATGACATCAATGGCAAAAGATCCCGGTTCCTTCATACAGACATTAATTGCTTAAAATGTTAATAAAACTATGTATTTTTCTATGTTATTTTTTATGTTGTTTTAGGTATTTGTATACAGGGAGTATGATGCTAACACTTGCTTATGTAATAAGCAAAGATCCCACTGGTGTATTTGTAAGAATGATGTCAATTACCATAGTTTCAGGAAGCTGAGTGTAAGTTTAGTTATTAGGCTGAGTTAGTTGATTTAGATATTATTCACTTCAGATTCACTTCAGACCAGGTTTGATTCTGTTCTCTAATTATTAGCAGCCAAGAGAGGTAGTTTTCCTATACGGAATTTTAAAAAAAAGACCATCAACATGCATATTTTAACTAAGAACAACATTCATAAGTTATATAATTCCTGTCTGACTGACCAAAGCACTTTAAGATTTAGGCGTCAACATATCACACTTCTCACTCGCTCTCTCCCCAATTAGTGTGTGGTGTTCTTGATGAGCCAACCATGAATAATGAACCAAAAACACACAACTAAACAACTGTTTCCATTCACGTGGCCAGGGCCAGGCTCCGGTTTCACGTTTGAGTTCGCATTCCCCGCGTTTGTCCACAGAGTGGCCGCAGCTCACTGAGAGCGGTTAGGGCTCGTTGTCCTTCACAGGGCCTGTCGAAACCCGATCAGGAAACCCGAAGCCTCGCGGACAAAGATCGCTCCAGGAACCGATCTTCTACACAACAGGTGGCAACTCTCGTGTGCTCCTTTTGGGAGAAATTTTGTCACACGTGACAGGGATCCCGGCTTGGCACCGATCGCGCACGTCCGAGGCCCGCTTTTTTGGCCCAGGAGCTCAGTCCCGCCAGACTACAAACGCTGAGAAAAAAGCAAACAAGCCTTCTTGATGAAACAAAATCACTTGATAAAATAGTGTTTATCAAAACCCAACATCGGACACGCGGATATTGTTGCTTATTTCTTAAAGGAGCCTAGAACAAGTAAGACTGTGTAAACTATGACATCATAAAAAGAGTTCAGCAGTGTGTTTTACTTCCACCGATGATAAAAGTTCAGGAAACATCATGTCTTCAAGTAAGTTTGTCTTTCAGTATATGATGACAGTGTTTCTAAAACATTTTTCCAAATGAGCATCGTTTGTCTCAACACTCACGAGGTCCACAGCAAAGCACCGCTGCCGTTTCACGCCAGGTCTGTTCCAGAGTGGCCTCTTGCCACAATCCTTCGCTTTTGGCAGCGGGTGCAGGCGCAGGCCGGCCGTGGCCGGGCGCCCAGAGCAGGGTGAGGGCCAGAGGGTCCCGGTACGAGACGAGGTCAGCCTGAAGAGAGGCGGGCAGCAGCTCGAGGCTCAGCTGGAGGGGCGGCACTGGAAGAGGCTCCGCGGCTCTGTGGCACGCCGTCTGTGTGAGATTTATCCACGCACTCTGGGCCACGGGTGGTATCGACTGCGTTGCGGTGGGGGACAGTGATGAATTCCCAGCCACTTCTGTTCGCAAGCTGTCCGGAAGTGGCGGGTTGCGCCGGTGTTTTGTTTATGGGACTTTAACACGCCCGGCTGGTCCCTCCACACTGCTTTGGACGAGCAACTGCTCTTTCCAAGGGGACGCGTAACGGCCGGGGGCACGCGAGGTGCGGATTACGTTCCCCTAGCGGGGCCAAACAACGGAGCAGAAAGCCAACGTTTTCAATCTGAAATAGCACTTGGGGAGACCACAAAACTAAGTACCCCAAAGGAAGAGTGTATTAAAGACCAGCCTTTGGGATACTCAGATGGAGGTGTGGCCACGTTCGAGGCCCAGTGGTGCCATATGCCATGCATGGCCAAGGGTGGCAACATGGCATATGGCACCAGAATGAGAACACAACTGTCTGCGCTTTCATTGGATGGGAGGGACGGGTGTGCTCTTCACCGTGTGTAAGCAGAATCACCCAGGCTGGGCCAGAGGGCTGCTCTGTGTGTGTGTGTGTGTGTGTGTGTGTTTGGTGTGTGTGTGTTTGGTGTGTGTGTGTGTTTGGTGTGTGTGTGTGTGTGTGTGTGTGTGTGTTTGGTGTGTGTGTGTGTGTGTGTGTTTGGTGTGTGTGTGTGTGTGTGTGTGTTTGGTGTGTGTGTGTGTGTGTGTGTGTGTGTGTGTGTGTGTGTTTGGTGTGTGTGTGTGACTCCTGTGACACACGGCACACCGAAGGGGAGCAACAGGCCAGGTACCCACACACCTCCACACTGTTGCTGTGAGACCTACAACCACAGGAAGCTGGCTGGGATTAAGTAATAAATCATAAATTACCATGAATCAGTGCTTTTTTAAAGTCTTTGGACTGAAAAGCATGAAACACATTTTATACTTTAAGATGTAAAGTTTTAAATCACTAGCTTTGCGTTAGTTCACAGCTTATTACCTTAATTCAGTGTTTGTTTTTCTTATAAACATACAGCTAAATGATATTAATAACTCGAAAATTCAGTAATTAAACCTCCTAATTGGGGTGTAAATAGGAACTCTGGGACATTGGCAAACCTGCTGTCCAAATTCACAGATTTAAGAATAAATAGGAACCTGTCAGTTTCCATTACGGCCCGTGTGACACGCAGGCACTGGCGGGTGCACACAGGAAGTGCAGCAGTGTGAAGGTTTGCTCCGTGCCAAATGAACCGGGAGCGCAACCAAGCGGGTCAGTTCACTGTGGCAAGACCGCTGACCGGGCTGCTGGCTTTACCCCCCCCCCCCATCCTGCTCTCTCTCTGTCTGTCCGGAAGTGGCGGGTTGCGCCAGTGTTTTGTTTATGGGTTTATGGGACTATCCGTCGTCCACTCTCTCTCTCATACGTCCCTCTTTGTCTCACACTCTCCATGTCTTCCCCGCGCTCGCGTTCTTTCACTCTCACAAACTCTCTGTCTCTCACCTGTTCCACTCTCATCTCTGCTCTCAGATCGATGGTTAAACCGCAGTGGATAGCAGACCAAGAGTGCAAGACTCCGAGTGATTCCGGGAGAGGAGCAATGTCATTTTCAGCATAATGGAAAGGTAAAAAAAAAAAAAAAAAAAAAAAAAAAGCGCTTTTACTCTTCTTGAGAGCAGGTGGCATGAGAGCAGTCTGAGAGCTCACCTTTGCCGGCGTCTTTCTTATCAGGGACGCCAACATCGCCCGCAGACCAGAGGACACGTTTAGCCACTTACTGCGTGGGATTCCTAAACCAAAAAAAAAAAAAAAAACCCTACTGGTGTCCCTGCGCACCTCTGAGCATCCGGAAAAAAGACAAAAAGGAAGAGATGGGAGAACTGCAGGTGGAATAACCGGCGGACAAAACGGGCGCCGAGCGAGGCTTGTGAGGACCAAGGCGAGAAGAGAAACACCTGCATTTCAATAAACAAAATCTCCGTCTTCCCGTAGCTGCTCCCAGCGGCAACAGATGCACGGAGCCGATAAAAATGCATTAGGGGTTACATCAGAGTGCTCATTTCAATTACGGCTCCTGCGAGCCCTTACCCCCTGCTGGCCTTTATTTAGCACGCCCGCTAAAGCCTTCGTAAAGCACATTCAACAGCATGACATTCACCACAGAGGGGGGGGCGGCTACGATCTAATGCCCCACCGCGACGTAAAGCACTGTCGTTCCTGCCGCTTTCTGGTAACTTGCCCTTCTTCTTCTTCTCTTTGTGCGAGGCAGAAATACCAGGGCGCGATTTGAATAACGTTATACATCCCTCTATTTATTAAAGCTTGGATTAACATGACAGGGAGTTTTGTCAAGGGAGTCTTCTCCACAGTCTGGAGAGCGGCTCCACGCAACGGTAATAGTCTGCAGTTAATATATTTGAGTGATGCAGGTTTCCTGGTGTTATAAAGCAGAACAAAAGGGGGTTTATTTGAAGCGTGAACACAAAGGTGGGATTGTAAAGTGGCGGGGTTGAGTCACTAGAGATGAAAGCTGTGTTATTTGAGATAGTGCCGAGGGTGGATTAAAACAAAGGCGGTGTGGAGAGAGCCCTCGGACCCGCTGACAAGAGAAAGACGAGCAGTTTTTACTTCCCTACCAACCAAAGTCTGATTCTTTTGCACCATAGAAGCACAATATTTGTTAAATCCTCATCTTTCTTCCCACAGGTAGCCACGGGTTCTTAGGACAGGCTTTATATTTGGGCAGCTAATTTCAGCGGCCATGCGCCGGGGAGGCTAGATATAAAATTCATCATTCCTGAATACACACTGTTGGGCACAGATAAAAAATTCTACAGGATGTAATTCAAACCCGCAAAAGGTTTTTTTTATGTCTTGGATAAAGAACAAATGACATATTTTATCTCCATATCATTCGCTTTCAACTACAATAAATTCAAATAATCATCGTCTCACGGCTTTCTAGTGCTTTCTGAGGAGGTAGCACTGCCCCGGCGTTGCCACTGGGGGCTGTTCCGGAGCCGGCCTCCAGATTGTCCGTCCTGCGCCTTTCGCTCATGAACATGCATGGGAGGGCGCCTCCGGCTGAGCTCGGCAACATGACTCCAGCGGCGCTCCCAGAAGTGCAGATGAGCAGAGGTTCAAACATCTGGAGCAGTCTGGCAGGCCCCCGGAGGCCCATGGGTCAGAGGAGCGAGACCCGAGGGGACACGGCGGCCACCTGGACCATCTGAAAGGGTGGGCTAGCTGGTTCCTGGACAGGGCTCAGCCGGGCCAATTCTGGGCCTGTGCGTACTCCTAGATGTTGCCTGAGCCAGTCACGCTCCTCTGAACTCCTCCTAAGAGGAAGATGAGACAGACTCGGCTGTTCTTTTACCATTATAGCAGCTAAATGTTTTGCAGAATAACAAAAACAGAGGATTAAAAAAACAAAACAACCGAAGATGGAGGTAAAGGTAATTTAGCAATCCTGGAGCAGAGAGACGCCCTGGCATCATCACAGAGGACTTGGTGCCCTCTGCGGCTCCTGTCATTTTCTTTATATATAGGCAGGAGTCTCAGAAGAGCAAGTGTTTCTCAGAAAGTTGGAGAAAGCTGCAATCGCCATAGCACTGGCTGTTAAGGAGTCAAGGCTGCGTCCCCGCAAATGACTGATGAGAGGAGACACGGTAGCCTCAGTGACTGCAAACTGTTCCGAGACACTTTCAGCGACTTCTGTATGTACCACGCAGCGGGAAACATAACTGTGCCAGTAAATTCACTGAAGGAGTTGTTAAGGCATAGAGTCGTTGCATTTGCTGAATTTAATGCCCCCCCCCACCCTTTCTGCTCATTGTATAAACACAGCCCTGGGCAGAACGTCTCATTACAAAAGAAAGAAGGGAGTTATTATCACAACTATTCCACTTAGCTAGTGGACTCAAATAGTGCACCAGAGATGAAACTACGGCGCTGATATTTCTCAGTCAAAGATATAATTTAAAGCCGCATGGTGTCCTTAACAGAAGCTGGGCTCCAATGCAAACTGGTCCATGCCCGGTACATGCGTGGAAAAGGCAATTGGCGCTTCTGTTCATTAAGTGCTTACACCAGCCACAGTCTGGAAACCGCGTCCGGTCCGACGGTCGTGCCCGTCGGTTGTATCCGTGCCAGCGGCCCCGCAGTGCCAGGGCAGCCGGGCGGGCGCCAGTCGGAGCAGGCGCGGCCGGTCGCGGCCCGTCCCAGACGGGGATAAAGGGCCAGGATGGACCGGACCGTCCTCCCTTTGGCTCATTCTGTGGAAAAAACCCGACACGCGAAACACACCCGGACACGGAAGATCAAACGGAGGGGGCAGGGAGCTTTTCATAGCACCGCGGGAACATTAGGAACGTAACAATCGCTTTAATTCTGCAGGAAATGTATTGACTTGGGGCAGTAAAAAGGATATCTGGGTCAAAGAAAATACCAGAGGCCTAGCAGAGAGACAGAAAGAGAGAGAAAGAGAGAGAGAGAGAGAGAGTGAGAGAACAAATGCGTGCCTCAGCTGTTCTGGTGGGCTTTCCATTATGTTTTTGAAAATGGACTGAGGAGGCAAAAGAGATTCCTTTCAGGCAGAGCGCAGAGGCAGAAATGAGTTATAATGAATGAATGCATCAGGCTGGGATTCCGCAGCCATGCCGCACGCCTCAGTTTTAAAAAGGACTTTCAGAAAAAGTTGCGTGAGGACATAAGGTACATCACTGTTGTCACTGCAAGGGTGTCAGTACAGTTTTTTATTGCTTGATATTGAAATTCTGACTTTCCCCATTAGCTAGAGTTCCTTTTCTCTTTAGATTTTCTTTAATAACACTCGCTCTCTCTCTCTCGCTCCACTTTATGGCGGCCTGAATGACGCATTCATTAAGTCATGCGTGTGCATAGCAGCGGACGGTCAGGAATACCTGCGATGCTTTAGCATAACTTTGCCCACTCCCCCTCCTTAATGCACAAACGTTTACCGTCGTTATCAGGGGGCTGGATAAAGCAAACCTCCAGGTGGAGCTCGCACGGGCCGCTGCTGACTAATGGCACGCGCCCGTCCTGGTTAGCAGCTGGAGAAGACCGTCGGGCGCAGGTGTAACCTGCGTCTGCGTTGAATTACGCCATCGGAGGAGACGCCCAGTCAGAAGCAGTAGCGGTGACCGACGGTGCGGCGGCCTAACGGACGCGCGGCTGCCGTGATGGCGCCTTCGCGTGGCAGGACGACAAGACAGCCGCGGCCGCTGATAGCGAGATCACTAGCGGGATGTGCGAGGAATGCCAGACAGGTGGAGACACCTCATCAGCTGTTAACAATGAGCCTGCACTGCAGCAGGGTGGGGTAGGGTGGGGTGGGGGGCTGCCAGCCTAAAGGCACCTTGTGTGTGCATACTGTGCATCTGGGGTGTGTGTGTGTGTGTGTGTGTGTGTGTGTGTGTGTGTGTGTGTGTGTGTGTGTGTGAGAGTGACCACGTCTAATACTAGATACCCCTCCTGTTTTGCATGCGAGGAAATGCCATGTTTAGGGCAGCAGTACACAACACCAGCTGTGTGAGGCTGTGAGACGCTGGAGGGATCAGACACGACTTCGTAAGTGCCACAGGTTGGAAAACATCATCTGCGGTTCCAATCTATTTACGTTATTTTTGGACGCCACATTTATAAGCAGAATCACAGAGAGAGAAAAGGAGAATGGGTGACAAAACAGTGCTGTTTTAACAGGCCGAAAACAGAGATGACAGCACTGTCATTCACAAATTCATGAATGCAGGGAAGTCGCCTGGTATTGTACGGGAGGTTTCTGCCTCATTCGGCAATAATGGCAGATATCTCTCTCTCTCTCTCTCTGTCTTTCCTTCTCAATCTCTTTTCCCCGTTTCTCTCTCTCTCTCTCTCTCTCTCTCTCTCCCTCCCTCTCTCTCTCTCTCTCCCCTCTCCCTCTCCCTCTGTCAGTCTCGTGCAGGGCAGGCTGCCTCTCTGGGCAGGAGGAGATAAGGAGGTGATTCATCACGCGGCTGAAGGCTACACACGGTGTCTTATCGGCGCTTCACAAGGATTCGGCCTCCCCCCGCAAGGTCTCTGTTTGGAAAGTGACCCGCAGCCTCCCAGCCCCAAATTACCATGACAACATTAGAATTACCCGAGCAAAAATGACAAGAGGCAAATTAATATATTTCTCACACTTCTAACACCCCCCCCCCCCCCCCCCCCCGAAAAAAAAAAGCACAGAACTCCACCATTCCAGCTCAATCTATGTTTCTATTGTGGAGGGGAAATTAATGGCGAGCCAGAGCCAAGCCAAGGGGCTTGAGGGTGGAGTAAGGGTGGGGGTTAATGAATCCTAATGAAAGCCTGGGCTCCCTTCGCCACCCGTAAGAGTCGCGGGCTGCAGCGTCTTCGAAACGACGTTTTGCCAGGTTGGTCTTTCTCTCCGGCGTACGTCACGCACACCAGCAGAGGTAACATCGCACTTAACTCAGTCGAGCAAAAAGCGTGTGCGCGTTTTGCCACGCAGATTCATAAGAGAGGTATGGCACTGAGCGAGAGTAATCGAGTCAAAAAATAAATAAGCAATGGTAATGACGAGATGCCGATCTGTTCAGCGGGGTTGTGATCGAGTCAGTGGAGTGGGGTATGAACAGCATATTCTTCTCTGCTGTCCTCTCTGCAGTCGCAGTGAGCAACAGTGCAAAAAAAAAAAACCCAAACAAACAAAAAATCCCTCTCTCACTGAAATAATATGAATATGAAATTATCAACAAATATCTGGCTCTCTATCCTTTTTCTGACATTTGAAAAATCGTGAGTAATGCACGCACATACACACCCCCACACCCACACCCACACCCACACCCACCAGCAGCAGACACAGTCCAACATAACCTCATTTACTGGGAGAGGAAGATGATGATTTGGGTGACACAGTCACTGTTTCTCTCCTTGTGTGCGTGTGTGTGTGCGTCTGTGTGTCTCTGTGTGTGTGTGTGTGTGTGTGTGTGTGTGTGCGTGTGCGCGTGCATGCGTGTGTGTGTGTGTGTGTCTGTGTGTGTGTGTGTCTGTGTGTGTGTGTGTGTGTGTGTGTGTGTGTGTGTGTGTGTGTCTGTGTGTGTGAGCGTGGAGTTTCTGTGATAGCTGGGGACTGGGAGATGAGAGCTTCTCTGAAGCATGCTTCTAACATGGGGTTTGCCCTCACTCGAGCACACACACTTACGCAGACGAGAAGCGGGATTCCGCAGCTACATGCTCGCGGGCGTTCCCGCGCGACGGAACAACAAACGCTCGAGGTTCAGGATCCCTACAAAGAGCGGTCTGTCTATCGCTGTCTCCGGTCAGCGTTGTATCAAATTCCGTTTTAATTGGGAATATCTGTTTGAAGGAACCCAGAGCTTTGAATCATCTGTCTGCTGAACAACACATGCTTATCAGCACAGCCTCGGACAGGCCTGAGCCGGGAGAGACTGGGTCGCCGTGGTTGTTCAGAAGTTTCCCCCACAAACTATTTGCAACATTGATTAACGGCTCTGTTAACGAGGCAAGTGATAGTTGTCAGCAGGTCGGGCCCCATGTTCGTTTGGGCCCAGGGCCCTAAAGAAGGGCTAGCCGTCATGGTTAACTGGGCAATTTCTTTCAGAAACCGAAGATGCACTCTGTCATGTGACGCCAGTATACCGTTCACACCAGACACTGTTTAACAGATTCCTGTGTGATGGTCGAAAACACACGTTGTCACATCCAATGACGGAGGTTCTGGGCTCTGGGCTCAGTGCAACACCGCTGCTCCTGGCTGGCGCGTAACATGGCAATCATTTACTTCTCGTCTGTTTATTCTCCAGGTTTCGTTTTAAACACCATTATCTCAGCAAGCGACGCGGGCGTGTGCGTGCAAATCAGCGCCGCGAATGCTTAACGCTACGGAGACGCAGGATCCTCGCCAAGAGCGTGGGGGGGGGCCTGGCTCCACCGAGCCACGGGGGCCAGATTGGTCGCTTCGACGGAGACGTAGGAGCCGAAGGACCGGTGGGGCGAGAGGCTGCCCGTGAGCGCTCTCCTGCCCGCCGTCGGATCAGGAGTCCATATGGAGCGAGGGGAGTCGAGAGGAGAAACAAAGCAGCGCGGCGGCGACGGCACTCCCGCCGAACGGCACGCCGAGAGACGGCGCTTGGCAGCTCCGCCGCTATCAGTTGGCAGGCGGCAGCGCTTTCTCCAAATCATCTGTTGATCGTTTAATTACAGTATGTTTCAAGGAGGGAGAGATGTGGGCCCACTAAAAAACAAAAAACAAAAAAAAAACATTTCGGTGACGTATAGAGAAAAACAGAGAGCCAGGCCCGTAACATCCCGATGCACCCCCCCCCACGCTTCGTCCTACGTTTAATCCATTTAGACAGGCAGAGATAAAGACGGCTGGAGGGCCCCTGGGTTTCTCGGGGGTAAAAACAACTCGAGGTTTCGGGCGAGTGAAACAAAATTGTGTCGTCCATTTACTCAGGAGCACTCTCCAGTCTCCGGGTCTAATCTGAAAGCACTCCTTCACTCTCAGATTCCCCCAGAGTACTGCCATCCATTCACCCACACTGTATCTTATCCATCTATTTACTCCCACACACACACACACACACACACACACACACACACACACACACACGCACGCTTGCGCACGCTCGGCCTGACAATCACCGAGACAGCTCCGTGCAGCTGAAGGCGAAACACTCAAGCCACACTGAGATAGATGCCCAGCCATTACTGGCAAATGAAAAAAGACTTCTTGTGTTGTGATAGTGGCCATTCCCATTTTCTTGTTGGCAGCCAGACAGTCCAATATGTTAAGGGTTCAGAGAAGTAAACACAGAGATTTCACATGTCTGATCCTTCCAGCTAGATTAGATATTGTGTATGTGCATAAAAGACAGAAGACCCCATACACGAGATGTATGCATTGTGCATTACGCCCACAGCTATGAAAAGGCATCTTTTAAAAAACACCATTAAAACAACAAAATCATAACACATTTAATCGTTCGCATCAATCAGTCTAACAGTGGAATTATGGGCAATTTGGCATAACTAACTCATATAAATGACAGATTGCTTAAATTTGGATATACTGTCATTGAAACACCTTGCAAAGGTTAATGTGTTTTTCGGGGAATTGTGCTGATTAAGGGAACACACCGGAAATTATGGCAAGGAGCCGGATGCGGAGAGTAGCCGGGCC
>NC_137513.1:5907500-5930000 GCF_041902795.1 Electrophorus electricus
AGTCATTTTTCACCAGTCCGCATGTGCACGGAGTTCACCGTGCACACTTCGTAGCGTCCTCTATAAGCCACGGCTCAGCGGGTGAGTGACAGGTAGCTCGCGTCTGCAGCCCGAACAAAGGAAAAGACGGCCAGCATGCCGTCGCAGTCGGGGTGCCGCTGCTGTTTTGCACGACTGCGATAAAACATATGTGCGGCTCTGACTGGTTGAACCGCATCTCAGTCAGCAGCAGTGGCCATAAACAGGGCTGTCATCTCCGCACAAAGAGCCAGTGGTGCGTCTCGCTTCCAGAACTCCAGAGTTACATGATGAAAATAATTATAGTGTGAGAGCTACCTGTGTGCTTCACACACACACACACACACACACACACACACACATACACAAACAAACACAAACACACACATACACTTTAGTGTGCGCTCATCCCACCAAGGCTGTCATTCAATCAACATTAACTCAACAGCACGGCGAGCACTTCATCTAGATCATCAGCCTCTACCAGCTCCGAACTGTCTACTAATGACCGTCGCTCTACCGGCAGAGTACACTGCACTGTCAGCACAGGTAAGCCTTGCCAAACAAAACTCCCACCAAGAAACACTAAAGAATAAACATGGCTGGGAGTTACAGGGAAAGAAAAACAACTTGTGACCTGTCTGTAATCAAGTGGGCGATCCACGAAACTCCCAGATTCCGTCAAATTTCACTTCTAGCAATGGTGAAATTCTAATGCCAGTGAGTGACAGCTCCATGCCTGGGGGTGTGGCCTCTGATTAACGGCGAACCAGAGCCTGGCCAGTGACATGCTTTTCCATGCTCAGGAGGAAGTGTGACCTTTGCACCTGAAGTGACCTCTTTCAAAAGAGAGGTCTAATACTGAGCGCACGCAATACCGGTGGCCGTGATTCCGGGAAAACCCAAGCCAACAACATCGCCGCAGTACGGAAAGTAAAGCCCGCACGCCTCGTGGGTTCCAAACCGCTTGAAACTTGTTTGTCAACTGAAGCAGCCAGACAGCTACAGGCCTGTGGCTTGGAGTTTCTCTTTATGGCCTCTCACCTAAAAATAATCATCCCGACCCCTCTGAGGTGTTCTATCAATCTGTTAGCCGCGCACGTGGGCTCTAAACCGCGGGGTTATGCCGGGCCAGAGATGCCGGCCCCTCCCCCGAGGTGACGGCAGCATTACCGGGCTACATATGAGGCGGGGAACAAAAATCGGCTCTTCCACTTCTTGGCAGAGTGCTCGCTCTCCGCGACCCGAGGCAGCGAGGCACCAAGCGCAGGCCGCTCAGCCGCCAAGGGCATCTGGGCTTTCGGGCGCGCCTGCCAGATCTCGAGCTCTGCCAGACGCAAATGGAAAATGTCAGGCGCAGCTTCCGCACAATAATCTGCAGCTATTTCGCTGACCTATTTATCTGCGTATTACCAAATCGAATCGAGGGGCGGCCACTGCTGATGAGCAGAGGACTCGTGAGGCCATCGAGGCCGTCTCCTGGGCGCCATCTTGTCACAGGTCCGCCGTGAGCTGGAGTTCCGCCCCCCTGCCTGCAGGAGATGCTCCTCACTGTCCTCGGCTGAACCAGCGTAGGCTGTTAAAGGAAGCGGCTCTTCTGCTTCCTCATGCATGTTCAACTATATATTCAACGACATCGACTGTCACTCCTGGCACAAAAAACCAAAACACCATCATTTTTATTTTATCCTGAAGACATCCTTTTGAAAACCCAAATTAGTTCAATTCTGTAGAAGTAGTTCAGTTCTGTCTGTCAAACCCAGGCGATGAAGTTCTTAGGCATCTTCCGCGGCCCGGCAGCGGCTGTGGAACGCCACTGATGGCTGCACATTGTGCAGCGCTGTGCGCACGGGGCGTACCAGGAGCGCCGAGTCACGTCTCCCGAATCAAGTCAAGGTGTGGAAGCCCAACAGCCTCTTCAAGGGAAGAAAAACCTCCGGTTCCTGCCACTGATGTTAAAGCTAAAATGAGAAGCGCTTAGCGCCTACATTTTTTCCCCCTCCTGTACTTCACAGGAATGACGTTCACCTGACATCCTTCCGAAGACCCACACAAAAACGACGCAAGCTGCTGCCCTCAGAACGGCGAAAAAGGAGATGAACCGTCCAAAAAATGAGCCGCCACCACTTCGGCAGGCGCGACGCATGACGCCGTGCTTTTTCGGCCGTAATTAGAAGAGCGCTGTTTGATTTCCTCCGTGTTGCGCGGAGAGACTTGGCCGTTTAGAGTAAATACTTCAAAAGCCATGGCAGCTGTGCCAACACGCTCACTCTCAGGCCAATTACCGCCTGTCACTATGGTTACCCCTTCTAGCACCTCGGCTCGTGACAGTTCCGGAAGAGGGCTCCGGCGCGGATGAAAAGGGCTCGGCTGTGGAGGCGCGGAAAGCCCGGCCGGGTGGGGACAAACGCGTGTGGCCTGCCCCACCGTCTAAATAAGAGACAATGGAGCGGAACACGCTGGAGGTCAAAGGGTGAATCCCAGAGGGGCTAGGTTTGATTCAGACGTAGCGAGAGGAGCTCCCGCCGCATGGCGCGGTTCTGCGTCTGGTTCTGAGGCGTTCTTGCTTGGAGGAACGCCTGCGCGTCAAACCAGACCGGAGCATCGGATCACAGCCCATAACCTGTGGAGGACTCGTGGAAATGAATCGATTGTGCAAATGTGAACAAAACGAGGACAGAGCCTTCGATTTCAGTGAGCCCGCGAATAAAAACTCTTGAGGCGACCTTGAAAAATATCCGCTGCCTTGGTAGTTAAAAACTTGCCGTATGTTTAAGTACATCATTTGTGAAATTCCCCAGAGTCCTGAAACAGCCAGGATGAGAAAACAGGCCGTTGACGGCTGTCATTTTTATCCGGCACCTATGAAACTTGCAACTCCGTAGAGGAGGACGAGAAGGGGCGAGACCGGCCGCCAGACTCTCCCCTGCTCTGAGTGCCTTTTCAAGCCAGCTACGTTTGAAACATAATTGAAACTTAATCTTCACTGAGCTGGATTCTGAAGGCTCTTTGAGGGTGGAAGCAGGAAGAGGACTAACCGAGGACTAACCCACTCTCCCCCCGGTGAAAGGCCAAGTGGCTGTCTAACACACTGGATGGCCAACCAGAGGCTGGGATCAATCCATGCAGAAGAGGGGGCGTGTTTAGTAGCTATATATATATATATATATATATATATATATATATATATATATATATATATATATATACAGAGAGAGAGAGAGAGAGAGAGAGAGAGAGAGAGAGAGATTCAAAGCACTTTGCTTGCACAGCTGATGAAGGACCTCTGTCCAAAACATCCCATTTCTCTGGAGGCCCTGTGTACTTATACTTCACTATTTTTGAATAAAGAATTAAGGATTTGTCAATTCCAGTGGCAAGGCATTTTAATACTAATGGACATTGCATTAATGACATATCTGTTTGCATTGCCAGTTGCTATGGCAGCAATGAAATTAGGAAACTCAAAAAAAACCAAAAAAAAACAGATCTACACTTTTGGAACTTCAGAACCCCAGTTAATGAATGTTATGATTTAAACATCAACGTCCTCTGTTTCTCTGGAAACTCTGTGTACTTTACTACAATTTTGAATATCTCTACATCTCTTACTACAGTACACTGCAGTTACTCACCTACAATTTCTTCGGTTTTTTTTTTGTGTGTGTGTGTGTGTGTGTGTGTGTGTGTGTCTACCAAGTCAAATGTATTGAGTTTGCTCAAGGGGCCAATAAATCTGGATTAAGGTTTGATTATTTATTTATGTATTTATTGCCTCCCCTCCTCTATCCCTGTCCAACAATGACTACCCCTCCAGGGACACGAACACAGGACATATCAGCGCAATACAGACGTGTGTTTTCTACCACAAAATATCCCCTCAGCTGTATTAATTGCTAATGGTGTATGAACGGTGCCATCAGCTCTGCATACCAAATTTCTCAGTGGCTTTATTTCCATAACGCACCTGGTTTCCGAAATAGACATCGCAACGCCAGACAATAGAGACCAAGTGTCCATTCTGGCCATAGGGCCAGCAGCTGTGGACGGCCCGTAGCTCAGAGAGCGTGAGCACCCGAGACGGTTCACGTGCAACGTGGTATGTGTGGACAGGGGGACCATTGTGCCTCGGTCGTCTGCACCAGTGCCTGGTCTGAAAGGACTGATGAAAGCCAGTACACCCTGGGACGTTAGCTGCTGCCATCCAGCTCTAGTTTCACCCTAGGACAACTTTCAAAAAGTGTGAAGCGGGTTTCCGGCTGACTGCGCTAAATCTGTAGCCAGATCACATGTCAATGTCAAAAGAATTTCGGCGATGGTGTCGCTGGATTTCCGAAGGCTTGTGCAACATGCTACCTGAGCTCTGGAATTCAAAGGGCCCGTGGCCCACTTACAAATGTTCTGTTTTGTTAATTAATGGATGACCTTTGCTGAGTGGAGCCCATGTAAACATCACTGTTTAGAAGTTCATCATTGAG
Organism: Electrophorus electricus; assembly: GCF_041902795.1. Taxonomy (NCBI): domain Eukaryota; kingdom Metazoa; phylum Chordata; class Actinopteri; order Gymnotiformes; family Gymnotidae; genus Electrophorus; species Electrophorus electricus. The sequence goes on from NC_137513.1 coordinate 5,911,997, forward strand.
ATTAATTCTGGATTCCAAGCTGTGGCAACCAGCCGCACTTCAGGAGGTCGCGTGCTCTGTGCGGCTCCCGGGAGGCGTGCTCTTCTCCTGGCCTGGGGGGCCCAGATGGCACAGCGTGGGGAGGCCCTAGGCCGCCAGCAGCCACTGAGCTCTGCCCTCTGGCTGCTTTTGACAACTACCAGATGCCTGTCTTTCTGCCAGCCAGTAGTGACAGAGAGGGAGGGAGAGAGAGGTTGTGATAGAGAGAGAGAGACAAAGAGAGATTGACAGGGAGAATGGATCGGAGCTGAGTGACATCACTGTGGCACGGGGTGTAACCTTCTCTCCAACAGATGGTGTCGTGATTGGAAACAGGGCCCCTCTCGCCTCGGGGACCTTCCGCTGAGAGATGTGTCCGCGGGCCAAGCCGCCACCGCTGGGCGCTGCCAGACCTTCTACCCACCACAGCCACTGGTTCTGCAGACCCTGCCCTGGCAGCCAAAGAGAGGCCCCCCCACCCAGGACGCGGGTGCCGGGCGTCTCCCGGGACTGTGCGAAAGAGCACAGGAAGAGCTAGTAAACACAAACAGGGGAATTTGAGAAAAGTCATCCAGTTGTAGTGCAGAAGAGGCCAGGGGCTCCAGGCGCTGCTGGCTGCACAGGAACAAATGGCAGGTGTCAGGATGACAGCACTCCCCCGTTTGTACGACAGCACCGTCGCTCGGGGACGGCGGAGGCTGAACATGCTGCCTCCGAGACAGTCCACGGCTGCCTCCGCATGCGCCAGCCTCACTGGAAAAAATGATTCATTTTAGCCTTAAAAACTTAATATGGCTGCCTTAAAATTCTTAGCCCACTGACCCACAAAACGTAAGTTAACAGAAGGATGATCCGTTTCACTTTCAGGTAACTAACTACGTGAAGTTTAAGGTGGCCAAGTTACTTATATTTTTTAGGCTAAAACATCAAATAGAGTGGCCAATCTTAAAGCGGAAGGCCAGCTGCTCAGTTTTCGACATACCACACCAACACTACCGTTCGCCGTGAAGAAGAGACCAGCTACGGCCATCCAACTATTTGGACTCTCTTAGGAATGTCTTAGGAAAGTCATTCTCTACGAACAGCACATGGCGCATCTGCGATTCGAACCGAGGCACCGTTTGACTGGTGAAGGGCTGGCAGTTGGCGTATGGATGAAAGCACGGCATGTTGAACAGAAGCGCCCTCCATCCCCTCGTTTCACCCCATACATGCACCCTCTCGCCTTCCTCCGTCCCGGCTCTGAGGACTTAACAGACTAGAAGCTTGGCTGCGTTTTAATTAGCCTCATGAACAATGTGAGATTATGCATCCGGTTGTCCAGGGACTCCCGATAATAAAACAGATGATTAAAAAATAAATACAGGCCCCAAAACTTTGAAACAGTTTGTGCCGGCAGCCTGCCAAACCACATAGGTCTGCTCCCCCTCCCCGCCTCTGCTAGTCCACCTTTTCCTCTCTAGCTCCTTCCAGGTCTCCTCCGTTGTAGTCTGTCTGTCTGGGGCCCTGCTCCTTCCCTTGACTAATTTCCCCGCAGAGTCATCAGGATATGCGGCAGGTTTCTGAATGCATGCACTGCGAGTGGAGGGATATTTCAGATGAATCAGAAGGTTCAAATGACAGACCTAACACTTTATTGGACTCTACGGAGACTAGCTGTCCACCTAGATGTTCAGGTCATTCGCTCTGATGGCTAGGCTTCCATTATATTGGCTGCTTTCTGTTCTATTAGACTCTTATGGTGAGTGGGTAAGAATGCCAAGAACCAAAGAGGCACAAGGTCATACAAGGTTAACCTCAGGCACTTCTTTCCAAAACAGAAAAGAAATAAAATGACAAGGAACAGGAAGTTCCCTCGAGACCCGTGCTGTATCAACCACCCAATAGCTCGGTGAGACAGCCCTCAGGCTCCTCCCACCCCAGTTCCTCTTCTGTTCTCTCTAATAAACAACAGGCAGGTTCAAGAGTGCAAGAAGAATTTCAATGGCTTCTAGTTTGCTCAGGGACAGGAATCCTGCCCGCTTCGATCTTTGCCAGGTCCCTCCGTCGGAGCGGCTGCGCCGCGCCGCGTGGCCGGGCCTACATTTATGGCAGGACGCTTCTCCACGCTACAGCGCCCGGCCAGCTGTTCGCCAGCGTCGGTGAGGAGGAGCTCTTCCACGGGGAGTCCTCGGCTGCTTCAAACCTTTCCTTTTGCGCTCGGCATCAGAGCACAGAGGCGAGGAGAGCCCCCTGCTGCTTCTCCGTCAGGAGCTACCGCACAGGAAAGACTGCAGCAGGACCCGCTGATTCATGGGAACAGAATCGGACAGGCCAGCCAAATCATCGGTACCTTCAGAACCCTGCTGAAACCCCGTATTTGAATGGACAGTTAGAAAAGGAGAACCGTCAAGGGTGCAGCATGAAACGGCGCTCGCTGATTTTTCCGAGGAATGAGCGTCAGCTTGCGTGAAATTCCAGGTCAGGAGAAGAAGCCCCGATTGGCCGGTCAGATGTCTACTGAGAGATCAAGGAGAGTGTGAAGTGCAGGCATCATGAAACCCGGGGCCTCGTACTGGAACAGCCATGCCGGCAGGTCACGTGACCCCGCAAGCCTGCACTGTAGCCTCTGCATCTCCAATCATTCTCAGTGGTACACTTTTCCTGAACGTATGGTCATGAGTGCACACAAACACACACAGACACACACACACAGTGCCCAAGCTTGCCCTAGCCCATCCGCTACACTGATTTATGCCCCCTTTAGGCAATGATTCAAAACACATGGGACTATGCGCTGTCTCTACATGTGTGGGAGGAGCTAATTAGTGCCCAGGCAAGACTCATGCGTGTGGGTATGTGTGTGTTTTATATATATATATATATATATATATAAAACCCATGACTAATGAGCAAAGCCCAGCTAATTGCATTACGGCTCCGCGGAGCTAGAGCCCAAACCCAGGTGACGCACCATCCATAGGGAGATGCGCAGGGTACACACCAACCCCTCAACCCCAACCACCTGCCCTCTGCCACCGTCCATAGACAGACGCGCAAGGTGCACACCAACCCCCCAACCCCACCTGCAGTCCATTTGTTTGGGTTGGTCACACCCTTGCCCATGTTCAGTTTAGCTAAAATCTACATTTGAATCGGTGAGCAGTGACGTCCTCTGAGCTCCAGTGCATGGAGGCCCAGATGGGAACGCAGAGAAGGAGAAGCGAGAGAAAGCCGGAACAAGCGTGTGGGTGCAGAATGGCACCCTCTCCACTTTCCAATTAGAACCCTCTCCAGAAAAAAAGCGCTTCAGCTTTTTTGTCACACTGATGTGCGAATGGCCAGTGGATCCTTCAATAAATCTTTATTAGCATTTTTAAAGTGAATTAGCACTCAGTAAATTGCTGTGACCCTGGAGTCAGGCAATAGAAATTAAATTGCTTCAGTCTATCAGACTTACACCATCAGTGTGATTACATTTGCTGGCTGTGGATTCTTTTAAGCTTTAAGCACAATTATGCCATTGTTTGTTGGTTTTATTTTCTCAATCTATCAAACAGCGGGGGGGGGTGCAGGACGCAGCTCGTAACGGCCAGTCAACGCTTTGGCGAGAGGCACTGGGGGCCATAAAGGAGGGACTTGATCAAAGAAAGAAAAGAAAAATATTCCACTACGGTTCTTATTCTAATCAATTCTGATCAATGAACCGAACCTCAAACTAAGCCTAACAAGCAGGCATTAATACAAACGCAGGGTATCCCAAAACATTAAGTAGCACTTAGCATTTTAATCAAGATATTTTTTGAAGATATATTGCCCGCCTGACTGCCGAATCCCCAGAAGCGAGCGTGGACCTGTCTATGGTAGGAGCAGCACAGGAGAGTGGTCAATGGCCACCCCACGCTCGCGCCGAGACGCAGAGACTTCTCTTTGGAATGAGCAATCGACTCGTTCTCACCCTATACAATCTGTCCATTCTCGCTGTCATTCATCAACCTTTTCTTTGCTCTTTAGCCTGCCTCAGTAATGGCTTTGAACAAGGCTGCTTGAAGCCATGCCAAATTTAGAGCACAAGAGAATCACGGGGAGAGAGAGAGAGAGAGAGGGAGAGGGAGAGAGGGAGAGGGAGAGAGAGGGAGAGAGAGAGAGAGAGAGAGAGAGAGAGAGAGAGAGAGAGGAGGGGGAGAGGGAGAGAGAGAGGGAGAGAGAGGGGGAGAGGGAGAGAGAGAGGGAGGGAGAGGGAGAGAGAGAGAGAGAGAGAGAGAGGGGGAGAGGGAGAGAGAGAGGGAGGGAGAGGGAGAGGGAGAGAGAGAGAGAGAGAGAGAGAGAGAGAGAGAGGGGGAGAGGGAGAGAGAGAGGGAGGGAGAGGGAGAGAGAGAGAGAGAGAGCAAGAGAGAGAGAGAGAGAGAGGGAGAGGGAGGGAGAGGGAGAGGGAGAGAGAGAGAGGGAGGGAGAGGGAGAGAGAGAGAGAGAGAGCAAGAGAGAGAGAGAGAGAGAGAGAGCAAGAGAGAGAGAGAGAGAGAGGGAGAGGGAGGGAGAGGGAGAGAGAGGGAGAGAGAGAGAGAGAGAGAGAGAGAGAGAGAGAGAGAGAGAGAGGGAGAGAGATGACTTTTTGATTATTTTTCTAAATGACACTTCAGTCCTCCACTCAGCCTGTGTAATTGTGATTACTGTGCCTCTATTTTTGGGGCAACAGCAGCACGTGGATGCTGCGGTACATAGCGGAGCTTCTCCCCAGACTGAGGACAGGGGGAGGCAAGGTTAAACGCCAGCCCTGACCAGCCCTGACCAGCCCTGACCAGCCAAGCCCGGCCAGTCCCGTCTCTACCGGGGTTCAGGCGCTCCGCGTCACGTGCCCGCGGGCTTCCGCGGGCGGGACCAGCTCGGGAGGGGCTGGGCCTGTTATTCTCTGCAATTTCTAAAGCAAAACAAGCAGAAGAAACAACAACAACGTGGCACTTCATAACGCGGCAAACGGGGTTTGGGCCGGCAAAGCGCAGAGGAATGAGAGAATTACGGCAGCAAGAGGAAGAGGCAAGAGTCTCGCACCCTTCATCCCGCCGGGGGTGGGTGGTGGTGGTGGGGGGGTGCTCCAGACAGTGCTAGCGTAAGGTCCGCGCCTGCAGAGGGCGCTGCCAAGCAGCGCAGCAAGTCACGTGACCCGACGCGGCCACGGGGAGCCATCGGGTCTAGTGCAGTGGCAGCGAGCTGACCGCTCACCTTTGAGACTTCCCCGCCTCCTCGCAGAGTTGCCACGGCAACCCTTCACCCGGCCATTTAATTACATGCTGTGCGTCTCAAGGCGGACCGCAGCAACCTCGGGCCAGGCAGGACGAGTGAGGGAGAGGCCTTGACCAAATGTCAGAGGTCAAGAGCAGGGAGGGTGTGTCCTGGGAGCTCCCTCCCTCCCTCCTTGAGCAGGTATCACCTCCTCTGCTGCGCCTGTGTCAAAAGGTTGTGACGACGAGAGGTCTGGCCCAGCGAACCCGACCAGTTATGGCAACAGAACGAGAGAGAGAGAGAGAGAGAGGGGAGGGAGAGAGAGAGAGGATGTTGTTGCGGGAAGTGATTCAGCAGTGGCTGAGATTATTGTATCACCACCCACGGCTGTCAGGAGTGTCATTCTGGATTGGGAGCACTGAAGTAGATTAATAGGCTTATCATCCATTTGACAAAATAACACTTCACCTGCCGTTCACCCTCCAGCTGGGAGGGATGCTTCGTTCCCCCTTTTTCCTTCTTCTTTTTTATTCTGCTTCAATCTCGACCTGCATCTGTGACATGATTCGCTCTCACGTGAAGATGGCAAGTTCAACTGCGAAGCCACGGAGGGAGCCAGGTCCTGATTCAGCAGGCCGCGCAGGCGCACGCCGTAGCGGCGGCACGCTAATCTCCAGCGCCAAATAACCGCACTTAAAGCGTCAGCGCTGGGGGAGTCGCCAGCTCAGAAGATGACATGTGAAATTTCAAATGACAATGACAGCTGTCTGAGTGACCGCTGGTAAGAAGCTCGGTGTGTGTGTGTGTGTGTGTGTGTGTGTGTGTGTGTGCGCGCACTTGCTGACTCAGAGGTCTGCACAGGCAGAGGTGACTGCAGTAGCTGATGACTGATACTAGCTGCCCTCTGCCTCGAGTGTGGATCAGCCCTTAGGTAAAACCTGTTTCAAACTTCACAACAGGCCCCAGATCAGGCCGCTCACGAAACCTGCTGGCTATATTAGCGTTTCCCTTGCTTACTATCGCCTGAGCGCACGGCTTATATAAGTGGATGGAACAGCCAGCGCCGTGCACGTCTGGGGTTCGGTGAACTGTGGGCCGAGCTCCTGGCTGCAGAGACGAATGGGGAGCAGAGGTGTGTGTGTGTGTGTGTGAGAGGCGTGCTGTGGGGGTGTGAGCGGCTGTGCATGCAGGGGGGAGATGTTGAACACAATCTAATAAAGCCAACAGAGCCCTGCCACCCCACAGCTGCAGCTACAGTAATTACAAAACACTGCACCTGACAGTCAAGCTGTAAGCTCAGGACCAGGGTGCACTCTCTCGCTCTCTCTGTCTCGCACATAAACACACACACACACACACACACACACACACACACACACACACTCAGGCTCGTTTTGCCACGTCGGCGTAAAATCCCGAGTGAAGAGAAAATGCCATAGAGGTCAAGGTGCGTAATGAAGCGTTCGGGTGGTGCGAATGGTTATTAACTGCTGTGAGAACGTCTGCTCCCCCCCCCCACACACACACACACTCACACACACATAACCACCACCACCACCCACTCCTCCAGCAGAGGAACAAGAGAAGAAAACGTCCCCTCCACAATAGCGTCAGAAGATTCGGAGGCGCGCAGGAGGTGAAGGCGGCGATCTGACTGAAAGCGGAGGCTGATGTAGTCATTAGTCTAAGCAGCTTATAGCATTCACACCGTAATGAGCAGCAGGTCGAATGCTTGTGCCTGGTCGCCCCATGACCAGGGGTCAGGAGGAGGCTGTTCTAAAAATCACACACACACACACTTCTGAAGTCAACACTCGGAGGCGATTGTTTGCAGGCAGTCGGGAGACTGTCTTGGGGAGGAGGAGGAGCACGGAGGAGGAACCGCAGCTCCAGAACTACGCGGCGCATGGCCCGACTGCCAGAGCCTGCTCCTGCACACACCCCTAGGATCCTCTCTCAGGAAAAGAAATACAAACACACACATTCTCATTCTCTCTCTCTCTCTCGCTCGCTCTCTCTCTCTCTCTCTCTCTCTCTCATCCTCTCTAAACAACTTCTGCTTTTATACAGGGCATTGTGTTTAATGTTCCAAATGCCAAATCTGAGAGGCCTCAGCTTCACCACTCTCCCATGGCATGCATAAATTGCCAGTAAATTAGAATATAAAAGACGTCGCCGAGTGAAATCTATCCGCCACAGCGCACGGATATGTATTCCAAGCCTCGGAAAGGTCACATTCAGGCCCGGTGCACTCTGGCAATGGGCGATTATTCAGGCGCTAACAGGATGGAAATACCAGCATTTTCACCGAGGGCGCTGCACATGGCTGCTTCACTTCCTGCCCAGTATTTTGTTGTTGTTTATGTGTTTATGCGTGTGCGCGCGCGCAAGAGTATTTCTGCTTTTCATGCCTTTGTTCCTCGGGCGTGAGGTCCGGAGGTAAACAGAAACTAAACGCAGATGCGCGCGGACAGAAATCGATCACGGCCATTCTGTAAAAAAAAAAAAAAGTCAAATTCAAGTCAAATTCAAAAGAGCCGATGGTGTGCATGCACGCTGTCAGCGGATGACATTGATTCTATGTGCAGATGGACATACACTAATGTCCTTTCAGTCTGCCATTGTGCAGACACGGGTTCCCTACCAAGAGCCTCTCCCTTATCACACTTTTACATACACACTAACGCCTGACACTGTTAGGCTGTAAGAATTCAAATCTTCATATAGCACAAGCACAGGCTGTCTGGTTAGTGGAATAACAGATGTAGCTCGAAATCCACGACAGTGTAAGTGTGGCTGTGAGAGTCTTATTTAGCTCTAACTCAAACAGCCCAGACAGTGTACGTGTGTGTCTTATTTAGCTCTAACTCAAACAGCCCAGACAGTGTACGTGTGTGTGTCTTATTTAGCTCTAACTCAAACAGCCCAGACAGTGTACGTGTGTCTTATTTAGCTCTAACTCAAACAGACCAGACAGTGTAAGTGTGTGTGTCTTATTTAGCTCTAACTCAAACAGCCCAGACAGTGTAAGTGTGTGTCTTATTTAGCTCTAACTCAAACAGCCCAGACAGTGTACGTGTGTGTCTTATTTAGCTCTAACTCAAACAGCCCAGACAGTGTACGTGTGTGTGTCTTATTTAGCTCTAACTCAAACAGCCCAGACAGTGTACGTGTGTGTGTCTTATTTAGCTCTAACTCAAACAGCCCAGACAGTGTACGTGTGTGTGTCTTATTTAGCTCTAACTCAAACAGCCCAGACAGTGTACGTGTGTGTCTTATTTATCTCTAACTCAAACAGCCCAGACAGTGTACGTGTGTGTGTCTTATTTATCTCTAACTCAAACAGCCCAGACAGTGTACGTGTGTGTGTCTTATTTATCTCTAACTCAAACAGCCCAGACAGTGTACGTGTGTGTCTTATTTAGCTCTAACTCAAACAGCCCAGACAGTGTACGTGTGTGTGTCTTATTTAGCTCTAACTCAAACAGCCCAGACAGTGTACGTGTGTCTTATTTAGCTCTAACTCAAACAGCCCAGACAGTGTACGTGTGTCTTATTTAGCTCTAACTCAAACAGCCCAGACAGTGTACGTGTGTCTTATTTAGCTCTAACTCAAACAGCCCAGACATTGTACGTGTGTGTCTTATTTAGCTCTAACTCAAACAGCCCAGACAGTGTATGTGTGTGTGTCTTATTTAGCTCTAACTCAAACAGCCCAGACAGTGTACGTGTGTGTCTTATTTAGCTCTAACTCAAACAGCCCAGACAGTGTAAGTGTGTCTTATTTAGCTCTAACTCAAACAGCCCAGACAGTGTACGTGTGTGTCTTATTTAGCTCTAACTCAAACAGCCCAGACAGTGTATGTGTGTGTGTCTTATTTAGCTCTAACTCAAACAGCCCAGACAGTGTACGTGTGTGTCTTATTTAGCTCTAACTCAAACAGCCCAGACAGTGTATGTGTGTGTGTCTTATTTAGCTCTAACTCAAACAGCCCAGACAGTGTACGTGTGTCTTATTTAGCTCTAACTCAAACAGACCAGACAGTGTAAGTGTGTCTTATTTAGCTCTAACTCAAACAGCCCAGACAGTGTACGTGTGTGTCTTATTTAGCTCTAACTCAAACAGCCCAGACAGTGTATGTGTGTGTGTCTTATTTAGCTCTAACTCAAACAGCCCAGACAGTGTACGTGTGTGTCTTATTTAGCTCTAACTCAAACAGCCCAGACAGTGTACGTGTGTGTGTCTTATTTAGCTCTAACTCAAACAGCCCAGACAGTGTACGTGTGTGTGTCTTATTTAGCTCTAACTCAAACAGCCCAGACAGTGTACGTGTGTGTGTCTTATTTAGCTCTAACTCAAACAGCCCAGACAGTGTACGTGTGTGTCTTATTTATCTCTAACTCAAACAGCCCAGACAGTGTACGTGTGTGTGTCTTATTTATCTCTAACTCAAACAGCCCAGACAGTGTACGTGTGTGTGTCTTATTTATCTCTAACTCAAACAGCCCAGACAGTGTACGTGTGTGTGTCTTATTTAGCTCTAACTCAAACAGCCCAGACAGTGTACGTGTGTGTGTCTTATTTAGCTCTAACTCAAACAGCCCAGACAGTGTACGTGTGTCTTATTTAGCTCTAACTCAAACAGCCCAGACAGTGTACGTGTGTCTTATTTAGCTCTAACTCAAACAGCCCAGACAGTGTACGTGTGTTTTATTTAGCTCTAACTCAAACACCCCAGACATTGTACGTGTGTGTCTTATTTAGCTCTAACTCAAACAGCCCAGACAGTGTATGTGTGTGTGTCTTATTTAGCTCTAACTCAAACAGCCCAGACAGTGTACGTGTGTGTCTTATTTAGCTCTAACTCAAACAGCCCAGACATTGTACGTGTGTGTGTCTTATTTAGCTCTAACTCAAACAGCCCAGACAGTGTACGTGTGTGTGTCTTATTTAGCTCTAACTCAAACAGCCCAGACAGTGTAAGTGTGTCTTATTTAGCTCTAACTCAAACAGCCCAGACAGTGTACGTGTGTGTGTCTTATTTAGCTCTAACTCAAACAGCCCAGACAGTGTACGTGTGTGTGTCTTATTTAGCTCTAATTCAAACAGCCCAGACCGTGTGGGTGTGGCTTATTTAGGTCCAGATCTTTTTTTTTTTTACTTGACAGTTCTTTGAGAGGATGATGGCGAATGATTTCTTTAATTGTGCACTTGCGTTTGTGATTTGTTTGCCTACTCCTCCTCCACCTCCTCCACCTCCGTGACTTCCTGCATGAGGAGAAACAGAGGTGAAGAAAACGCCGCCTGCTGGCAGGCGCATGGAGTGGGTCAGCGGAGACAAGAGGAAGGATGGGGGGGTGAGACTCGGGGTCAGCACGAACGAAGAGTGGCAAAGGGAACGCGAGCTAGCGCCATGGCCCAGAGGCTGGGCACGCCCCTCAGGAGGGCGTTCCGGGTCAGCCTTCAGGCAGCCGAAAGTCCTGCAGTTAACGAATCCATGTAAATTCCCTTTGCCCACTCCGTAATCACACACTGGAACGGACGCACAAGTGAGTTCATTTGACAAACCCTGTCCAAGATTCAACCGCCTTCCATTTTATTCACATTTTTTTTAGACACATAAGTACCAAAACAGCCCTGCAAGGAACCTGCAAGCAACAGGAGAAGCATATTTTAAATAGTTATTATTAAAATTCCCTTAAAAAGAAAAACAAATCTAATTTCGTCATCTGATAAAAAAAAAAAAAAGGCTGATGGTGGACTGTGAGCACGCTAACTGGCACTTGGAGTGGATTTGAAGTGTAGAGCTACTAAAGTCCCTCCCCACATGCTGTCTCGGCGGGCCACGCCCGGTGCATGCAGGGCTCGTCGTAAACAAAACACGGAGCGCGGCAGGCTGCGCCAACGGCAGGCAACCGAGCAGCCTCGGCCGAGCGCCACGCTGCCCGTCAGGCTCCGGACCAACCGGTCCAGGACCAGGCGTCTTAAGGAAAAGAGCGAATTCCAGCTCCCAGTGACAAATAATGAGGTAAGTTAACAGCGTTGGCCGACGTCCCGGGAGGGAGGCTGAAGCCCCAGGCAGGAACCGCCGCTACAGCACGGTCAGGGCATGAGGACGGGGCTGCAGATGTGAACCGCGGAGCGGAGCCGGACTCGCGCGCTCTCTCCTCTTCTTTCGCCCCAGTGCGATCACCGTTTAGCGCCGCAGAACAGAACGCTGCCCACCACCACACGCCGCCCTGCGTGCCGCGCACAGTAATTGGAATTATGCGGCGGCTCACTGACGAGACCCTGACCCTACCGCCTTCCCCTGACAGACCCTGCGGCGAGCGATGTAGCCACCGCCTGGCCAGCCTCGGTCCGCGCAGAGGAATGTGGCACATTCGCCCAGCATTTTACCAATGCCGTGTTCTGCTAAGTCGTTAAGAGTGTTGGACCTTGCAGCTGAGGATCGAAATTGGCGACAATTAGCCCCGCCATAATCGCGTCAAGAAAACAGTCCACGCTTGCGCGAGTCCACGCTCACACGAGCCCACACTTGCACGGGTCCACACTTACACGAGTCCACACTTGCGCGGGTCCAGCAACTGAGAGATTTGTCCTCCATAATCGTCCGCACTACAGTCAAATTAGCTTTTTTTTTGAGAACAATGTTTTCGTTGTTTTCTTAACACGACTCTCACACTGGGTCACAGTGATTTAGAGATTACATTAAGACACACTCTCAGGGCTTAGCTGCCGGCTGCCTAATAGACGATCTCTCACAAACCGCACCGGTCCATAGGCTGGACAACCACGCATGTTTCATGAGCAGATTAGAAGAATCCGGTCACAATGCAACTTTGATTTGCAAGTGGAGAGATACCCCCTTACCCCACCCCAACCCTGCATGGGTTCTCTTGAAAATCAGTCTATTCCAAACATCAGACGTTTAATCTTGTTATATTTCCAACAGTCAGTGGCTTCAGTATGGAGGTGAGCACTTTGGGGTAATGTCACGCACATCTATGAGTGACGGTGCAGTTTGAAGGACAGGACGGCGGCGTGTTGCCATTAAGACAGCCAATGCTGGTGGAGCCTGGGCATGAGGCCCCCCTCCCACCCGCCTGGGGCCCTCCCTCCGGCCAGCTGTTTGGAACGATGGATGACGACCACCTGCTGTGGAGGGAAATCAGAACGTGTGTCGGCTTTGTTCGGCGCCTTCCCGACCAGCCGCATCGCTCACCCCCCTCATCGCGCACGTGTTCCTCTCCGGCCGGCGCCGGAGACAGATCGGTCAGCTCTTCAATCGCGTTGGGCAAATTGACAATCTGTCTTTCCTCCGAGCCTGCGAGAGGGATACCGAGGCATCTTGCATCTCTGATCTCCCTCCACGGCTTTGATAGCTAGTGTTTATCGCAACGGCCGAAAATATACGACGGTCTCCCATTTGGTGGAAACAATTACACTCTGTCTTTTCTTTAATCCATTCAAGGTGACATTTAATGAGCAGAGATGCTCTCAATGGAAACCTTTGGGGAAAGATAACTCAAAAAAAGAGAATACATTTTAATGCACGGTGAAATGTTTTCATTTTCCGCAGCCGTATGTAAAACAGGATCTCTGTCGTCTGGGAAGGGAGCCAGCAGAAAACTCGACCTCGCTGTCTGTGGAAGGATCATTTCCTGAACTCTGTCAAACGCGACAGCTTTTATTACAAATGGCTATATGTCATTATTGCGGGGGGGGGGGGCGCAGAGGATATGTCCAAACAGCCTCTTATGAGGACAAACAAAACATTTTCAATGGAAAAATATGAAGTTTTTGTTTGTTTGTTTGTTTGTTTGTTCATTTTGTTTAATTCAGGGAGAGATTCAATAGCCAAAATAACTTTGTTTACTGGATATCCCTCTGGAAAAACAATCGGGAGAGAGCAGTTGTGTCTTGCGCTCGTGGTGCTTTCATTTCTCACCTCTGATCTGGGGGGGGGGGGGGGAAGCCCCCCTGCCCGAGCCTCATCACAGGGACCCAGTGGGTGTGGGCAGGTGGCAGGAGGGTCTGGTTGACCCTGCCTCCCCGCTAGCCTGCAGGAGCCCGTCTCCCCCATCGAGAAACCTTCTAACACTCCTCGATGGCGTCTACAGTAGCGTCTCATCACTGCCGGCCATGAGCCACACCCCCACCCCCCGGAGAGCAGGTGGTTTAAAAGTTTATCAGGTGGTGAGGTGGAGAGTCAGGCAACGCGCTGGCATTTCACTTAATTAGCACGGCAGCCAGCCTGCTTTTCTCCACGCGCAGAAGACTGGCGGTGAGCTGGCGCATGCGCGCACGGCTGATCTGTTTATCAGTCCGATCTCATCCACTTATCTATCGCTCCTCCCTCACCTCTATCTTCCCATCTAGCAAACCAACACAGCAGAAGCCCACAGTTGTTGACACTCATTTAAAAGGACATGCCCTTTCAGTGAAGCAGCGTCTCATAGCGAATTCAGTCTAATTATTGTGTGTGTGTGTGTGTGTGTGTGTGTGTGTGTGTTGTTGTTTTCTCTTCCTGATGTGTTAGTCTGTCTTACGTTGGCAGGCTTCCACTGGAGAGACCTCCCACCCCCCACCCCCCACTCCACACACCCACCTTTGTGCTCCAGTAGGAGTGCCTCACTCACACACCCACACACCCACACGCACACCCACACACCCACACACACACACACACACACACACACACACACTCATTCTCTGCCATGTAAGCTCAGTAATTGTATATGATGCTTAATACCTTTGAGGCTTCATTAAATCTTTGCATCAAGCCGCAGATGGAAAAAATAAGCCCTGCCTTGCAGTGAGCACGCACAACGGAGAGAGAGAGAGAGAGAGAGAGAGAGAGAGAGAAAAACAAGCCCATTTACCAAGAGCTTTAGGAGCACTCTGAGCACAAGAGGAAGTTCTCCCAGCGGGTTAGCGTCTTCACTCTTACTCTGCTTTTTAAAAATGTTTTATTTTAGCATGTTAGCCTAGCACGATTTGTGACAGTATGATATTCATTATCGTGATCATTTATTATAAACATAATTTAATAAACATTTAATGGCCATTTTATAATAAACATCAATTACGATAAACATGATAAATAATTAGCATTTCCCTCTTATGTTTCTCACCAATTTATTTTGACTGGTCTAACACTCAGCCATGCTAGTTTTAGCAGGCAGCACTGCTGGCTTGATGAGACCCGGGCATGTCAATCTTCTCAAAGGGAAAGTCTTTAAAGTACAAAAACCCCGCCTCAAAAAGTTCACAAGAAATGACATCTCAAATTACCGGGCCGGTAATCCTGTTTCCGTGGCCGGCAAATTTCTGAAGCGGTAGCGAGCGTGACAGGATGCTGTCACTCAAACGCCGCCTTCGCCTCAGGCTTCTGGACAGCTTTGCGGACTATCAGGCGGCGACAGCCTTTCTCCCTGCTCTCGGAGCCTCGGACGCGCGGCGGCCTCCTTGCCGTGCGCCGGCCTGGCAGGCCCGTGCACCCCTCGGGCTGCAACTGCCAGGCCTCCCTTCCAGCTTGGAGATCACAGGGTCCCCCCCGAGTCCAAAGTTATTACCACTCCAAGGCCACCTCCATAGGTGGGCGGGCGGTGCCCGCTGGAGATTGGGAAAGCCTCGGTCTCCCTGGAAACGGGCCTTGCTTCCTCTGTTAAGCCCTAATGGTTTGCCGCTACGGCTTTAATTGGCACGCTCTGAGGCTGGGAAGTGCTGGAGGAGATCGTAATCGGGCCCCGCGTCGTTGTGGGCGACGAGGGGCCCGGGCTAAGATAATCTGATAGCACCGCTCAGTGCAGCCAATGGGTCGGAGCCAAAAAGCCCAGCAGATCTTTGTCAGGGGGAAAAAAAAAATAATAATAAAGCATAAATCTTCAAAATGCGGGCAATCTGAGAGAAGCATTTTACCTTTACACTTCATCCTATCAGCTTACCCTCACAGCTCCCACACCCACCGATAGTCCCCCGGATTGAGGCACGCTATCTCCCCAAGATTTGCTCATGTTAGCAGGGCCGGCAAATCCTCTTCAATCATGGTCAATCTTCTTAAAATAGCCGGCCCTTTAAACAGAAGTGCTCTGGCCACACACAACCCAGTGACTCAGTTCAAAGGCAATCAAGGCAATCCCTGCTTAGCCATAGGGACCTGGTTTGGAAGATTTACCTGGATAAAGCAGGAGCAGGCGGGTGAGGAGTAAGGAGCGATGACATTATGTGCTCTTGAAAAGGATGCCCTACTTTGAAAGATAAAAAAATATATATAAAGTATTATGACATGAGAGAATGAAGTCACAGGAGATGGAAGTGATGTCACAAAAGGGTGCTTGGGTGTTTCAGCAACCTCGAGCGAAGAAAGAACTTTAAAATGGGCGATCCTGAGAAAGGTGAGGGGGAGGAGCTGCTACGCTGGGTTTGTTTTAAACGCTCTCCCAGATCACAGACGTCAGGCATGAGGAAGCCACCCAGTGGCGCGGCCCGGCCAAGCGCCTACCGCCCTAACGAGACCAAAGTGAAGTTGCCACGTACAGCAGCTCGCCCATGCAACACCCTCCCGGGCCCCGGGTCCGGTGCTGTTGTTCACAAAATCACCTTGGTGGCCAGAGGCTTTGAAGAAAAGCAATTAGTAAAGAGAGAAATTAGCGGGTCGGATTAAGTTACGGCAGTGCGGAAAAGCTCCTTAATCAAGACCAGATAAGTGTGATTAAAAAACGCTGTTGTCCTCTGATGAACACAAGGATTTCTGTCCCATCGATTGCTAGTTTTCCGAGAGCATAGGAGAAAAGTTCCAGGGCAAAGGCAACAACAATAACTAAAATAGCAGAACTTCAGTAAATGTTTCATTTTAAAAAATAAAACGGAGCAGATGGGAAAATAAAGGAGTAAACAGCTTATCACCTGAAGGAGGCTCCTTAATGGACAGCGTCGCTCCAGTGCAGAGCTATAAGCTTTCCGAATGAGAGTCGCAAGGAGGGAATGAGGCAGCAAGAAAAAGCGCAGCGGACTGAATTCAAATGAAAATCACTGCCAAGAAGCCGTTCAACTTCCCGTCCTCAAGTGGGCGTGTTAAAAATCGCCCCCCTGACTCCTGGAAACACTGCCAATACTCAGAGCAAGCAAAGGTCAGGGAGGAATATTAAATTATTCGTCTCATCCCACCCTGCCGGCCAAACGGCGCGCTCGGTTCACGTTTGTTCGTACGGCTCTGTAGGCCATAACCGAAGTGATGGTACAGCCTTTAAAACTGGACGGGGGATCTTCTGGGCGCATGGAGGGCTTCCATAAATCCCAGTCAATCTACTGCAAAGATCATACGCACTGATCGTCTGACGACAGTCCAGGCTGCGCCGTTCTTCTCGGGGCCATTAAATAAGACGTGTTAGCTATTAGTGCGTAAATAAAACAAACAAACAGTGAAATTGGCCTTTCTTCTTAGTTTAGTTTAGTTTTAAACAGAAGGAAGCCTGAAGGAAGCTGTATTGAGAGGGGAGGTTCAAATATGGAGTGCGCTGAGGTAAGAGATGGATTCCAGGTCTGACACCGACCAAAAAGGAGAGAAGGAGGGAGAGACAGAGATCAATCTCGAGTTCTAGGAGACTCGTGACACCTCCAGGCGCAGGGGGCGACCAAATAAGGGAGGCCTGGGCTGGCTGCCGGAGCCCGCACCGAAATCAATTGTGTTTTCAATCTTCACAAGAAGATTTGGTTTCACTGGTTGGCATGGGCCCTTATGAAAACCATTTTGAGAGCTTGTTAAAGAGTCGGCGGCGAAACAAACAGAGTGGCGGCGCTCGGAGCGACTCCGCGGGACGGAAGAGTGAACGGAGCGAGGGAGGGCGAGTTAGGTGGAGGAGCGCGCATCATTTCCGAACTAATCCAGCGCTGCCTGAGAGGTGCAGCTTCCACCGTTCATCCTTCTCTAACTCCTCATTTGCTTCCCTCCTGCTCGCCACAGGGCGATGGTGAGTGCCCCCCCCCCACTCCCACCCATACCCCCCCGGCACCCGCCCGTGATTGAGTGTTTCCACCGCCTTAAAGATTTTCCACCTTTTGTTAGCTACTTCCCGCTTGTGTGGAGCCACTGATGTGTGCCGAACGGATGAGGGCCGGGCGACCCCAAAACCTCCCCGGGGAGTGGCGCGGAGGCTCGGCCGTGCAGGCAGTGCAGAGAAGCAATGCTAACCCAGACAGACAGACAAAGGGGGGGGGGGTGTGAAAAAAAGAACAACACGGAACTAAGAAAAACCTCAGAGTTGTTAACCATGACATGACTGAAAATGCGCATTCAACTGTACTCTCTCGCGTGTGGCGACAATGGCAACGATACCAACTGCCTATTGATTCGGGCAGAGCAATGCCGCAGAGCGCAGTACGCTTGCTGGCAGAACGCTGCCAGACGCTTTTTCTGAGATTTATGTCGTACAAGCGCCCGGTCAGTTCTAGACGGGTGCTTCTTCAGGATGACCCTGGCTGGCCGCCAGCTCGGTACTGACCGCTAAAGTTCCCTCCCAGCGCCGCGCGGCGAGACGAGGCCTACATCCTACACCCCGAATGGCGAATCCATAAACAGCCCCATTAAATGAGCTTATCAAATCGGACTTTAAGTGCCCGGCGATGCAGGAAACACTGCACCAGGCGTTAACAGAGCGGAGCGCTGTTTTTATTACCTGTGCCTGAGGTGAATCGAAACGTTGTTATTAAATGTTAGCGGTTCACCAGGTACGTTAAATTAACACTGAGCTCTTTGAATGCTGTCATTACGGGGGAGCCAAC
>NC_137513.1:5935000-5970000 GCF_041902795.1 Electrophorus electricus
TGCCGCCGCCGCCGCTCGCGTGCTGGCATCCAGATGGCCGTCTCAGCCAGGATTATGAGCGACATGACGCAGGCAAGCCAGCGCGCGAACGCAACACGCTGAAATATATGCCTGCTCGCCGACTCGCTGCGCTGGGACAGGGAGTCTTGTCAAGATGGCTGCCATCCAGGGCGCGACCCGACAGGTCCAGACTTGGGACGGCTTTGTCCGGCTGTCCGCAGACCCGACCCGTCTTCCGTACGCCGTTTCTCCAGCGGGCGCCCTTCCTGCGTTGGCCTCCCAGAAACCTAGGCATCGCGAGACAAACGTGGCCCGGCTGGACGGTGCACAGCCGAGCGCGATTAATCAGGCGGAGACGCCGAGCTCAGCCCACCGGGCCATAACTGAGAGTCAGCGGGGACGCGGCAGACGGGTTCATCCTGCGCCAGACACGCCTGGACAGGACAAAGGGGCGCCCATCACTGCCAGGGGATTCACACGTCCGCCGTGGGTGCCTCTTGTTACTCGCGGATTCAAGAGCGCTCCCTGGCAGGCGTTGCCAGGCAGCTTGGTCGGCAGGCGGTGCCCAGGAAAGGTGCCGCCATCAAAAGCGTCCGAGCGAGGTGAGATCGCGCGCTGCCGAGGGATGAGCCTGGAGTCGAAAGGCGAGGAGGCGAACGATCCCGGCCCGCCGCTGCCATGAGCCATTAAACATTTGGCCAAGACATTCTAAGAATACGACAGGGATACGAGGACACGTTAGGAGTGATGCAGAAACAGCGGCGATCAGAGACATGAGCAGAAGAACTCCGCCGGCGAGAGGCGGAGTCTCAGTCTGGCGCTGCTGATGTAGCTGTTCCTGCCGTTCTCCCCCAGCGGCACCCGACGCGTCCCAGCATGCCTCACAAACATGCCAGAGTGGCAGATGTCAGGGAGTCTGGAGGACAGGCAAGCCTCCCGACAGGTCCCTGCCAGACCAGAAAGCCGGAGGGGAGGGGAGGGGAGGGGAGGGAGGGGGGAGGTCAGGCACATCATTTATGAACAGCGGCAGGCTCCTCTGGGCCAGTACCACCGCTGTTCGCAGGGATTTATGGGATGTGCTAAACTCAGCACAAGCACGAGCTTTAAATGTATACTGTATGTACACATATATACACAATGCGCATCAGCTTGAGATACAGATGATATTTACATTCAAATGTAAAAGACTAAATTTGCCAAAAAAAACCAAAAAAAAACCACAACTAAGATTAAGAAAAAGGACACACGTGACTAAAGGATACCCAAGTTAGAGCTCTAGGGTTTGCGGTTCGAACGCAAGCTGAGCCAAACGCTGCTTGAGAGCAGCGCTCCCGAGGAAGCTGGCCAATTGGCTGCATTCTCAACGGGAGGGAACGAATAGATTCCCTCTCCGCTCGCTCTATTATTCCGAGCACTATTCCATGACAGTTGGGTTTCTACATCCCACATCCTGTAGTCAAGTGATTAGCATTCACCTCTGAGCATGTTCCCAACAGCACTGCACGAAGAGCAGCTTGAAAAGACGTGAAAGAGGGCTCCTTACACACCAGCAAGAGGCTGACGCCTTTGTCAGCCTGTCACGCGATAGGAGAGATATCTACCGGCTACAGCAAGATTTGGCAATAAATGGGCAAAATAGCAAAAATGTTTTTTAAAAAGCAGGGGGGAGTTGTGCTACACAGCAAGAACCGCGTCTGTTGCTTTGAAATGTGTGTTTCTCAGACCCCGAGTGGGTCATGGACTAGGAGAATGGAACTGGCCGAAAGAAGATATTTTTTCTGCTTCACACGACAGACGCTGAGCAGCTGCGAAGTGAGCGGCGCAGGTGACAGCAAAGTTCACCGTTTACCTGCAACAAAATAAAATGGATCGAGACGTATCCTGCAGCCCAAATTGAAGGAATGTGATAGGAGTGACAATTTAATATTGCATCTCCTCTCCTTTGGGCACAAATAGATCTAATTAAGATCTTTCATTAGATGCGCTGCCGCCAAACCCGCCCCGAAAACACGGATCCTTATCAGAGCGCAGGACAATCGCTGGGATACAGACACACCAAATCAAGTTATACACCAGTGCAGAGAGAGAGAGAGAAAGAGAGTGAGAGAGACAGAGAAAAAGAAAGAGAGAGAGAGAGAGAGGGGAAGGCAGACAGACAGAGAGAGAAAGAGAGCAAGAGAGAGAGAGCAGTCTGACAGATGACAGGATGCAGGTGACTCAGAGTTTAACAAAGAACAGAGAGCAGAGGGAGATCAGGTCTTGTTCTCCTCCACACACCTGTTGAGCTTCATGCAGAGTGCTCTCTCTCCAGCTAGAGGAAGCCGGGGAGAAGCGCGTACTGTGGTCTATTTATGTTTACTGTGCACTCCTGATTAACTGCACCGTGGCCTCTCAGTGCTGATTGCGGTTGACTAACATTGGTCCTCTCCGTAAAATAAACCCATGAGCCTCAGACGAGAAGCGCTCTAGTGTTCTGACGAGGAGTCTTTTTTTTTAACCAGAGTCCTCTTTACCCACTATTTTCCTGGCTGGATGTCCCCTGATTAGAGTGAGATAATGAGCCTCACCACCACTGCGCACCCCCCCCCACACCCACACACACCCACACCCACACACACACACCCACACACACACACACACACACACACCCACACACACCCACACACACATACACACACATACACACACACACCCATACACACACATACACACACACACCCACACACACACACACCATATTCTCGCCCGCCTCTCTCCGAGGCCTCTTCATCAGCTCAAATCACACATTCACTGCTGATTGCCGACTTCTTCTGCCTCGCCTCGAATCACGCGCTACAGGCACACGGGCCCGGGAGAGGCGAGTGAGTCAGGAGGAGTCAGGAGCGCGGTCTGCCACGCTGTGGAGGCAAACTGTGTTTTCCGCCGCTCCGTCTTGCGCCGGCCCCTCCGTCGCTCGCTTGAGTGACAGAGCCCACCGCGGCTTGCCACTTTCCATTTTGCCTGCGTCTAAATTTAGCCCTCCGATCTCCAATTTGGACGCATTTTTTTCTCTCTCTCTCGCTCTCTCTCTCTCCCTTTTTTTGAGATGTAGAATTTTAATGCTGACATTCAAGTGTGCTGGGCCAAACAGCCGCACGCCTCCTCGGCTGGTGCTAAACCTGATTGACAGGCGAGGCGGCGGTTTGACTGAGAGCTCAGATTAACTGATTAGTAACATTGGCCAAACCCCTGGATTTGCATAGCGCCCCCCCATCCGCGCTCTATCTCTGCCGTCTATCCCGCACACAGAGGTAAGGCACACCATGATCCTCCGTGATTGTGTCTTATCTGCAGCCGTCCGCAAGACGTGTAAACAGGAGTTTATTTATGAGAAGCGAGACTGCGGTTACTTTATCACGAAAACGACGGGGAAAGGAACCTTCTCCCCGTTAAAGGCCTTATGTGACACTATTGGAACCAGACTGTATAATGAACCATGTACTAATGAACTGGATGTGCGGTTCCTGTTTTTAGATTAAATCAGAGGCAAGAAATGTGGCAGTGTATAAGGGTGAAATCTGAGCAACTTCAGTCCCGACGTGAAAGCGATCCCAGCCGCGGCTCTAGGGGGTATTTATAGAGCCCTAATTGATAACCGCAACGCCAGTGCGCACCGAGTCGATGAGCGAAGAAGAGACGCTTAGCACCAACGACAGGTGACGGGGCAAACAGGTACGGCTCTTAAAGCCACAGCGGCAGCAGCTGCCTGCTAGCAGGCCCCAGGCCCAAACCAGCTTGGGGGGGTGGGGCTCCTCATACATGGAAATGAGGCAACAGAAGAGTCTTCAAAAGCCACTTAGCTGAGACCCAGGCAGTTAGAACTCAAGCATCAGTCAGGTGCCCAATTATTCCCATTCATTCTCGCCAAGGGTGGAAATGTTAGCCTTTTTAAAAGCTCACCCGTAGAGGTATTCCAGCGCAGCAGTAATGAGGCTGAGAGATGACTGTATGGGGAAAAGTCAAAGACAAGGTCCCTTCTGCTGCACGCACACGCACCATTTCAGTAAGGCATGTCAGGGCCGCTGCTCCACTGTCCGCCTTTGATAATACAAGCACAAGTTCACGGGTGAGCGTTTAGGCTACCTGTGAAGCGTGGGCTAGATCGTCCACCCCAACTACAAACAACTACAAAAAATAAATCTCTCTCACTTTGGTTTTTAGTTGATTGTTTGTTGTAAAGTATTAATGACTATGTAACTGTAAAAAAAAAATAAAAATAAAAAAAAACACAAAAAAGTTCTCTTTTACATCAACAAATATTCACATGCCCCCCCTATTCCACTCTGACGATAACTAAAGGTGCTTTTAAAGGCTTGTTCGTGTTTGAAGCGGTAGTCACGGCACGGATAAGAGCAGTCACGGAGCGCTGCACGAGAGTCCAGTTATCTAACTCCAGCGCTGGCCTGGCCTTCACAGGCATCCTGGTCCTAGCAGAACCGGCCCGGTAGACTGGTGCAAGCACTGTAGACTGGGCCAGGTGCATGCCTTTGGGTCTTTTGTGAGCCTACGCACCGTATACCATGATCAATAGCATTGGAATCCGTCCAAATCCTTAGTTAAATTCCCGTTAAAACAGGACATACCACAAAGGTGACATCAAGCGCCAATTTAATCCAGAGCGTGCAACGCGAGGAGTCATGCAAAGTACATGAGAGCAGGTCACCTTCTAATGTGCCCTTACTAAGTAGCGTCATTCATTACTGTACATACATCAAGACCACTCCCAGTCGCACTCCGACGGCGAACGTGAGGCATTATGTGGGCACACCAGTCAACCTGAGAATCCTCGAAAGTGGCCCGCAGCGCACATTCAGGCCTTTATATGGGCATATGCCTTCCATTAAGAATGATACATGCAGCTCTAAAGCGGCATAACGCCTCCGAAATCACTCGCACGTAGTGCAGATTTCATCTCCAGTTTACATGCCTCCCCACAACATAAGCGCCGTAATAAACAGAAAGAACCGCAGGACCACGGCTTCGCGAGGCCCGGCTTCTCGATATCACCCTGGCCCGCCCCAATATCCCCCGCCTGACAAACTGTGGCAATACCTCCTCCGTGGCTTTATCTTAATGATCTGATGCGCTTTACACTTGAACCGAGAGTCGATAGATTATTGTGCAGTTATGAAGATGGATGGCGTCTGCTCATAGTTCCTTATAGGGCCCAGGAGATGGCCGGCGCGATACACCTCCTGCTTTCCATCCAGGAGACCCCACGCCGCATCTCAATGAGCTCTTGGCTTTGACAAACAGTCAGTAGAATGGAGAAATATTTTCACATTAAGGACGAGGAACGGGGGGGGGCTTGGGTAGGGGGGGAAATGAGAACCCACTCCTCAAAGCCATTCTGAAAAATTAATATGCTAATTAAGTACTTGCTTCAGGCGAAATCTTCCAAACTTTAGCAAGGGAGTTATAAGCACTTAACAAATTACTTACACCATTACGCTGGAAGCCGTATACATTTTTAAAACGACTGTATTTTTTTCCTCTTGCCTTTCATTTTTTACAATAGACCTTGTGCTGAGCGATGTCCTCCCCAGTTACCATTTAGGAGCCCGAAATGGATATCGGACTTCGGTAGGCTGGAAATCATCTCTCTCGCTCTCTCTCTCTCTCTCACACACAAACACTTTGTGGCCTGTTAGGCGAATGCAGAGCTAAATAGTTGGGGGGGGAATCAGCTGCATTGTTTACATGCCCTTCAAGCAGCATGGATGGAGGAGGTGCGGGACGTCTGCTCTGGAGCAGGCTGACAGGATCGCACCGCTTCCAGAGTCTGCGACACTAGTACCACTGACCAGCTGAAAGTAGGAACCCCCCCCCCCCCCCCGTTTCCATCTGACCTCCAGCAAGGCCAAAAGCTTGAAGGAGAGGATACATATAAGAACACACATGCACGCACACATGCATGATGTAGTTTGGTGGGAAGGAACACAAAAACTGCTCCCCAATAAAGGAGCAGAGTGCACATAAAGTGGCTGGTTGACTGGCTGTGGGTAATTAGGACCCAGCTGGCCAGCAGAAACTGCGCAGTGAGAGAAGTGCAGGGAGACGATCCGGCCGGCTCCGGATAGCACAGACGGCATCCCGCCATCCCCGGCTAGGGCCTGTCTGCTCTGCCGAACACCACGACACGCTCAGCAGCCACACACAGCTACGCCGTCGGATTCCAGAGGCATCACACGACCTATGGTCACACCGCTCGGTAATATGACACATGGATGTGTACTTTCAACCCTGCCCCTCCTCATGCATATGCATAAGGGGGCAGGGCATACGTTGTCGTTGCCCCCCCCCCAAATAGGGAACCCACCTGCAATACCCCAGTTGCCTTTGTAAAACACACTCTGGCCTTACAAAATTTGGTCTACAGCGGTTTCCAGTCCTATGGCTTCCAGCTATGAAATAAAGAAATAAATAAACTCCCTCCAATCTACCTGCTTCTCTTCCCAAATAAAAAGCCTGTCAAATTTAGGATGATAGTTAAATCCTAACCCTAAAACAATCCCAACCACGCTGTCCAAGTCCACGATCTGCCATGGCTCGGAGCCGCGTCTCCACACCGCGCTCCGCGGTGATGGCTGGCTTTCAGGTACTGGAGGTTGGTTTGTCTGCGCTCTGCGTTTCTCTCGTCTCTTACTGCCTGAGCAAAGTGTCCTCGCCTTCAAAACCCTTGCTCCTCCCTTCAACCCTTCGCTGGTTGTTTATCTGACTTTTAAAGACCGTGGACGGCGAATTATAACACAGTCGAACGTTGCTGAACAGCACGAGAGCAGGAGTAACCCAAATATTTAAGATTTTGAAGCAGGCTCTTCCGCTTCTGGCGCGACGGCACTGACAGACACGCACGTACGGCGCAGAGCAGGGTTTTCCTTCTTCGCAGTCTGCCTGCTAACAGCGTTGGCGTGCAGCGGTTCCATGCACCGCAAAGGCGAAGCACATAACAGCGTGAGACGAACAAGAGCTCGTCTGCCAATTCAGCCGGCCGTGTCACTCCGCTACTTCAGCGTGCTAAGCGCGTGCCCTTGGCCGGCACGCAAGTCACCTCGTCACGTCCGGCCTCTTCGCGAGCCTGCTAAAATTAGAACTGCGGCAGCCCGGTGAGTCAGTGCGCCACGCGGGGCCGCCAGGCCGACCCGCTGCGCGCGGGTGTAGCCTTGCTCGAGAGTGCGGACGGGGTGTTTCGTTTGCGTTCGCTTCAGCTGCCCCTGAAACGCACGATCCGCTTCAGAGCTCGAGTCCTCGGGCACGTGCATTCGCTGAAGCGATATCAGCGCCAGGACTGCAGGCGAGAGGCTCGCGAGAAGCGTCGCGGCCGCGTTTGTCGGACCCATCACTGCTGAGCAAACCGTGTTAGCGCTATGGTTCAAAACATATTTGCATTACAGTTGTTTTCTATTTATTTTGATTAAAAAAAAAAATTCGTTTTGTCGGAACGTTTGTTTTGACAGAAAAGTCATTCGACTTGTCAGTCGCCGTTCTGGGCTTTTCCATGGCGCTCATGTACGATTACAGCTAACGCTAATGGTGACACGTCACGTTTTCCGCGCGATCTTAGAGTCGTTTTTCACAGCTGCAGCGAGCTGTTACATAAAATATTTTCAGAGTACACTTTCAAAAAGTGGTGGGGACTAAATCAGCCATTTCAGAAAGGGGACACGTCCCCAGTGTCCCCGCAGCAAATTATGCTTATGCCGTTCTGCCAGGCCCGCGTGTCTGCCCACTCGGCGGGGCCAGAGGCGCCGCGGTAGGCCGAGATGGAGCTGGAGGAGTGCTAGTCGGCTCGCGCAGACGCAAGGGCCGACAGCGGCGCTCGGTGTCCTGCACTTGACGGGAGATCTGGGCAGTTGCGCAGAGTCCCTATCAGCGTACCGGCACGAAGCGAGCGTGCGCAAAGGTACAGCGCTCCAGTTATAGAGGCCCGCAGGGCGTCTGAGCGTGCACGCGTGCGGGTGTTGGAGGATTATCGACCATGCATTAGCATGTCAGAACGACGGTGCCGTGTTGTCACGGACTGACCTCTTCGGATAGCGCCGTGTCTCCCGACGACTGAAGAAAAGGGCAAGAGTTTAAGGAGGAAAAAAAAACAACCCAAGTTCCTCAGATGCTTTCATCTTACTGAACACAACCAGTGCGACTTCAAAATGGCTGAATGTGGCCCTCTGGTGTACCTGACCCGCCGCCGACGCTGTTCGGAGCGGTGGGGTAACCACAACAACGCCTCCTCCCATTGTTACTAGGCAGCGGGAGGGGAAATAAAGAACCTGGGGCGAGGGATTAACTTGCAATTAGGACGATGGCTCTTACAGCTGCTCTGCCTTTGGGAGCACGCCTGCTCCACTGGCAATCGGCAAGCAGCACAGATGCTGTAGCTTTGAGGGCCACTAAAACACCATCATATTTTGTGTGTGTGCGCAGGATATTATACATAGCATGCCTGCCCTAAGCAGTGGCTTCCCATATCCATGGAGAAAGATCTTCATCATGTCAAATGTCTGGACGCTCGTGTTTTTCTGAGGGGCTTTGGGCACCTTCCTGCCCCTCTGAGTGATTAGTTCACGCAAACTTCGCCAAAGGCCACAGCAGCCCGCAACTGAAAAAGAGCGCGCATAAGCATATAAACGCCGGCCATGAAAATTTTCCCATACGGCTGAAGTGTGTGATATTGCGTGGTACAAGCCAAGCTTCAAATTACATGAAGGCAGCGAGAAAAAAAAAAAAAAAGGCCACTTAGTTTTCCTCTCGGTACAAATCCTGCTTCCGTTCACTGATTATGCAGCAAATCTACCTCGACCGAGTAGACAGAAAGCTGTTTGTGATTTCAGTAATGCCGTACAGGTTGAGTGGGTTTTAACAGAGCTTCTGTGGTGGGGGTTGTACATCTTAACAGAATGTTAGCAGAGCCTTAAGCACATGTTCTCAAACAGACGCGCACACGCAGGCACACACACGCCGGGGGGGTACAGGGCTCATCCGCCTGGGACCTGCCCCGCGTTGCTGCAGGGCTCACGGCAGCCGGGGGACGGGCGCCGAGCTTCTGCTGCCCCGCGTCCGAGCCGGCCTGGCCCTCGTCCTCGGAAGAGCCACGAGGCACTTCATCTCCGGACGCTCGCTTATGCGTCTAAGCAGCCAGGTCGTGATCCAGCGGCGCGGCTCCTGTGGAAATGCAGATGCCGGGGTCCCGTTCGGCTCGAATGTTCCAAACCCCCTGCCCCCCCCCCCCCCCTGCGTGACCGCGCCGTTACGTCCGGCGACCGCGGGGACAAGCGGGCGGTCTGTGAAAGGCGTTCCAAGCGCTCAGCCTGCCAGATCCGTTTCAGCACGTTCCGATTCTCCGAGTTCTGCGGGTACAAATCCATTCTGCTCCGACCCCCCCCCCCCCTCCCCAGAGAAGAGCGAATGCAGCGTGCCTCTAATTTAACATCTGTTACATTGTGATATCGGCTGGGGGAGAAAGACTGAGGCGCGGGAGGAGCGAGGCGGCTTTGAGAGTGATTCGTGCTCTAATAGGATGGCTGCTCTAATTAGAAAAGAGTCCACATGCAACATGCCAGCCCCCAATCAGTTTACACAGCAAACAGGCAAGCGGCTCTGCCTCTGCCCGATACAGCTTGTTCAAACCCATTTCAAGAGCAGCTCTGAGTGGAGCAGCCATCAGCTCTTCTTTTCCCCTTTCTGTCTCCCCCTCTCTCTCCCTCCCTCCCCCTCTCTCTCTCTCTCTCTCCCTCCCTCTCTCCCTCCCTCCCCCCCTCTCTCTCTCTCTCTCCCTCCCTCTCTCCCTCCCTCCCCCTCTCTCTCTCTCCCTCCCTCCCCCTCTCTCTCTCTCCCTCCCTCTCCCTCTCTCTCTCTCCCTCCCTCTCCCTCTCTCTCTCTCTCTCTCTCCCTCTCGCTCTCTCCCTCTCCCTCTCTCCCTCTCTCTCCCTCCCCCTCTCTCTCTCTCCCTCTCTCTCTCTCTCCCTCTCCCTCTCCCTCTCTCTCTCTCTCCCTCCCTCTCTCTCTCTCCCTCTCCCTCCCTCTCTCTCTCTCTCTCTCTCTCTCTCTCTCTCTCTCCCTCCCTCTCCCTCTCTCTCTCTCTCTCTCTCTCTCTCTCTCTAATAGGAGCCATTAGTGAGGGGCAAAGCCCTCTTCTCCCACTCTTGGATTACTGCACTGTATAATTGCAGAGGGAGAATGCCACTCCATAGCTCGGACTTAAATGGCAATGGGAGCAATATTTGGGTGCGCAATTTGCGAAAGGTTCCTGCTGATTCCAGCCTCCCTGCCCCCTGCGTCGTGTTTAAATTTCGTCCCGAACCATTCGACTAGGGAAGCCGCAGAGTCTTCGTGCATGCGCGCCTCGACGTTTCCTGCGTGCTTATGTTCCCCCAGGCGGGCTTTCACAAGCGGCAGACGCGTCACTCTGCTCGCTCTCCCACCCTGCCCCTGCACACCCAGGCTACGCCCCTCTCCATAGGTGAAACGAGCATGTATGTAGGGTGGGCACGCCCCACCCCCCCCACCCCACCAAAATACCCCCTCAACAAAACCCCAAAACAGGAAGGCTTGCTGCCGCATAGACGGGTCTCTGAAAAGACCTCTCTCCTTTATTCGAGAGAGCTGCTCCTCTTTTGTTCTGCATAAATGCCAATTACCTAATTCTCTCTAGCATGCAAATCAGATGAAATGAGGGCACGGCAGATTGCCCACAGAGCGTGCCACACCGCCGTTTCCACAGTGACAGGAAGGGTACCTTTTGGGACACTTCTCTACTTAACACTTTAATCAAGCTCCATTTAGAGGCAAAAATTGTAATAGATTTTTTTTTTTTTTTTTTTTTTTGCGCATTGCATCGCTCCCATTCTTTTGCATCCTCTCTCGCTCGCTTTCGCACCATCTCTTCCTCTCGCTCTTCAAAAGCTCGTGAACCATAACAATCACTTAGCCCCCAGGCCGCATATACTTCATCCGCTGCCAAGGAGAGCCCACTTTGCCATCCCAAACACAAGCGGCCTAGCGTTCGTGCAAAGCAAACACAATAAACAGGTCCAGATTTCATCAACTTTTCGCACGAGCACAAACAGTCGTCTGTTTTCGCGCTGGGCCACGGTGCCGGCTGCTCGATTTGACGAATCTTGAGGCGCGAACGCTCTTGATCTCATTCTAAAAGGACATGAAGCGGTAACATGTCAAGCGAGCCAGAGAGGACCCCAAAGGGCTTTAGGATGGCAGCATGCTGAGGCCGCTCCCACCGGCACTCCATACGCTCGTGACAATACGCAACCGTGCTCCGCTGAATCTGATAATCATACTTCGACAAGAGTCACGGCGATCCTTTGGTGGGAACGGAAGCCGCCTGCCCTGTAACTGCTGCTGTCCTCCCTTGCAACTCGATCCTGTCGATTCCCAGGGAAGAAAAAAAAACAAACCCCTGACAAAAGCAAGCTGCGTCTCACGACCAGAGAGAAGGCCGGATGTGCGTGCACCGCAACTGCGGCTGGTTCCACCCCCTGCGCCCTCCGCAGATAACAGCGGGTGACGCATGCGTGTGACCTCCAGGCCGATGGCGTTTAAGTCCGGGCAGAAGCAGGGCTCATCATAAACAACCCCGCTGAGACGAGCTCTCGGATCCCCTCCCGCGCCCGCTGGCCCTAAGGCCTGCGCCCTTCTGGTGAATACCAACGAAAGGGGTGTGTGGTGCCGGCAAAGATGCGGGCCCCGCGTTCCTGAAGGCCCCGCTGACATCCGATTACATTTCACACAGAGCCGCCGCCTCCACCCACCACCTCCATCACTAACACCAGCAGCAGCAGTAGCAGCAGGCACCTCTGTCACACTCATCCACTGCTCAGAGTGACCTCGTTAATGAGGGGAGAAGGGCATCCGGTTCACCCCCACAGGCCACGGCTCGGCCCCGAATACTAATTACACCAAACAACCTGAAGGTGAGACAGAACGGCAACGGAGAGCAGTGGGGATGGGGGATGTGTGTGTGTGTGTGTGTGTGTGTGTGTGTGTGTGGTGGGTGGGGTGGACTCGGCATGAGGGAAGAGAATGCAACAAATGGCCCATGAAGCATCTGTACAATAAAGCGCTCCTCTGCGCCACAGAAGTCAGTGGTGAAGGGGAGGGCTACCTTTCAGAACACACTCGCTGCTCTTTTGTTACCTCTAAACGTTATCGACACCTCACTTAAGCCACATCTTGGAGATGAAAACCACACGGGCATATTTGCGCAGGGAACGCGGTCGGAGCCGACGCGTTATTGAGGAGAGCACGGGTTCCAGTCACCAAGAGCCACAATGGAGCTTATTGGTGAGGCGGGGGGGGGGTCATAAACAATAGTCCGCTGACAAGGTGGATTTAATGGATGGTTGCGTTCGTTCACTGCAGAGCTATCTGACCTACCTGTCTCAGCCAGAACAGATGGGTTCGGATTTGAAATCCTCGACAATGAAGGCAGCTTTCCATTACAGGTGTGGCAAAACGCGGCCACGGTGGCGTCGCGGTAAGCGCTGGCTCCAGCCCGGATGCGTGGTCATGTCTAACAAGGTTGGAACTGTGATCTGCTCGCCAGAACCACTCCAGGCCTCTGCCCGCCTCCCACGAGCTGCATGATAGCGGCTCGTCTGGGAGGAGCTGGACCCATGCTCACGTTCCCTGTAAGGCCCATGAGATCAATCGCGGCGCCTTTTCAAATCAGCCCCCACGCAGCCCGACGCGCTCGAAGGAGACGGCCAGTCGCTGCGGAGCCAGTCGTGCCAGTCGTGATCTGGCATGCCCTCGACATTCTGTATAGACAAGGAAGCAGAGATTATGCCATCCAACGGGAGAATGGCCCCACAGCAACCTGGTTTGCTGAGCTATACAGGAACCTTGTGAACCTGTATCGAAACACGCATGAGGCTGCAGAAAGCGTGTTAAGAACACTTTTAGAACACGTTTAGAAGACATTTAGAACAAATTTAAAAGATGTTTAGAAGACGTTTAGAACAATTTCAGGACACACCGGTGGCTGAACTCTTATTTTTCAGAATTTCAAGTGCTGATACTGAGTGCTGAGTTCACTGTGTTGGTGATGACTGTATTTGTTCACAGCAGCAGAAACAGGCTTGTTCTGCCGTAGCAGAGCTTCCACGTGGCGTAATAAGGAACACTCCCGTCGCTGCCGAGCCAGGCGTGCACGAACGCAATGGCGGGGTGAGGCGGGGTGAGGCAGGGTGAGGCGGGGCTCGTATGAAGTGCTTCTCGTGTCCCGTTGTGTATAAGTGCACACAACATGCCCCTGAGCCCCCATATAAACCACCCTACAAGTACCTAGGGGATTGCCATATAAATGATTCATAGTTAGGAGAGAGATAGCAATTAATATTCAGCTGTTGAGGTAATGTTTACGTCCCTATTTGCTCCAACCACAAAGAGCGCTTGGAGTAATCCATCACTGCTGCACTTCATGTGGAGAGGGAGCAGGCTATTTACCATACAGAGAGAGAGAGAGAGAGAGAGATAGAGACGGAGGAAGTGGGTGTCGAAGCTACACAGGATTTCCCGAAGACTAGAGTGCGCGAGGACTCCGTTCTGCTTCACGTTTGGGATCAAAGGTCAAATGCTGTGTTACATGCGAACTTTAAATTTGGCAATTCAGTTTTTTTGCCCTCACTCAGACTTGAGGAACTCACCTGTTAAGAGTCGTTTGACAGTACAATCGCACCAATAGATGGCGTTGGTTTGTTAGTGAAGGGAAAAACCCATGACATGAATCAGACATTCCAAGGTTTCGCGGTGCATGGCCATGTACTAGAGTTATCACTGCCAGGTTCATATCAGCCCACACAGACAGCAAGGACCGCAGAGGGAAAGGCAGAAGGTTGTGAGCCAGGCTCCTCCCCTGGCTATCGGGTTATAGAACGCTCTTCCCGACCGCGCGCACTCTACCGTGCTCATTGATTTTTTCTCTCGCCGATACTTGTTCAACACACTTACAGCACTGGCTGCCTATGGTGAATCTGTTCTGGTAAAGTATATCCTACAGTATCAGCTGGAGCACAGAAAATCCTTCCAGAGGCTCCCATAATTTAGACGGACCTTATCTTACCACGGGGGGATTTGTTACTTATTGTGCTTATCAGAGGCGGCAATGTTGGACGTACATCAGAGTTATCGTGTTTTTCGTAAACAATACACAGTAGCCTACATCCATTTATGTATTTAGGACAGCAAGGACTATTTCTAAATGGGCCCCTAGAGATATCTGCACTATCTGTTCTCATTCAGAATCTCTATTTTTTTTCACGTGTATTTTCTCCGTGGAAAAATTCAAATAGAATCTCTCTCCATCTCTCTCTCTCTCGCTCTCTCTCTCTCTCTCTTTTCCCAGGCAGGACGTCTGCTGCACACTGCATGGGACCTGACCCCGAGCTCCTCTGTTCTTCTGCGAGTTTGCCACAACCCACCATTAAGCCGTGACGTCAGCGCACCCCGAAACGGCAGGCGCGGCCAAGCGCCGAGCCTGCCACAGCTGCTCGCGCCGCGGCTGTGCCGCGTAACGCTCCAGCAGAGCCAAGCCCGGCAAAGGAAGGAGCTCGGAAGTCGGCTCGAGGCCGATAATTGTACACATTATGAGAGAGGCCAGTAGAGGACACGGCTGTTCTATCAGATGTCACCCTTTTTGGTAAGGGGCGCCGGAGCACGAGGTGTCGGCGGCGGACCCACACTAGCTCGTTTTTCTGGTCGCTGCCTTTCCGCTGTGCTCAGCAAAACTGCGAGACAATGCAGCGGTAATGCAATACGCGTGAAGAAAAAAAAAGATAGCCCGCTCTGCGGCTGAAGGGCATGGCTAGCCCGTGGTGTCAGCCTTCCAGCCTTCGTATCCAAGTTCGTGCACAGCAAGTGCGATGTTTGCATGTTGGGACGAGGTCGCTGGCCCCGCCGCGTCTGACCCGCGCTCAGGTGGCTTGGCTACGTCATCCCACGGCAGAGACGGTGGCGTCAGCAATGACCCGTCTGGCCACCTGCAGCAGACTAAGCTCGGCCTTGTCTGGGCCTGGCAGGGCGACTCATCCAGCACCGGCCCTGCAGGTGCGAGACCACGGAGCTGCACGAAACTTCCCAGGCTCCCCTCTCCTCCCCTCTCCTCATGTGGAGCGTCCCCTCTCCTGCCAAATGCTGGACTGCGTCTAACACAAGGCAACGGGGATGTGCGGTTCTTCCACAAATAGAGCTGCACATGACACTACATATTAATCCCGATTCTCATCAAACATGATGCAGGCTGCAGAGTGCTACCGAGCAGCAACGCTTCACTTAGAAATGTCAATATAAGTGCTAAATTATGTGCCAAATGTCAATAACGCTGGTCTAAAAGTTGTACTAAAATAAAAAATAATAAAAAAACTGGAGGTCAAGATCAATTTCTGACTGAATAATGTAACAGAAATCCACTGGGTCTAAAATCAACGGCGGAGTTGTTACAGAAGAGCCAATATTGGCACCCACTCCTTTTCGCCTAGAGCCGAGATAAGTGAAGCTATTTTAATCAGACAACATATTTGCAGCTTGCCAGTGTCCACGGCTCAGAGAAGAACCCCTGTCAGCTCGCTCTTATTTTCCAGTAAACATTCATTCCAGAGAAACAGACTTTATAACTGTAAGCAGTGCAAAAATGTTGTGCTTTGTTACATAAGCGCAGCCCTCTGGCAGGCAGGAGTCACACGCGTGTGCTGAATCAGTCGAAATTAGGCAGGAACGCTGATTAGCAGGAACACCATATGCTCCATTGACAGAGTCCATCACAGCCACGCGTGCGGCAACCCGGGAGCGCCGCCTCTCTCCAGGTGCCGCTCCTCCGACAGCTGAGAGGACCGCATCGCACCGCATGGGCTCGGGGGGGGGCGAATCCGCACTCTTCACTGAAAGAAGAAATGTTGTACACGGGCAGGGAGAGGCCTGAGCCAGCCGCAGAGCTCCATTCTTCTCCTCGCTGCCTTTCACAGCCGAGACGGCGCAATCGTTAGCACCTGTTCCCGTCCAGGCGCTCCGCTGGATGGTGCAAAGAGGCGCAGCAACTAACCGGGGGGCTAAGATTAGAACTATCTCCACGTAGCAGCAGGCACGAGGGAGAGATGACGGCGGGTGGTCACCAGTGGCGGAGACCTCCTTACCACGCCCACCTAGCTGGGCAGCGGATATTCCAACCACCCAGAGTACAGTTGAGGAGGGCAGGGCCAGCCTTTGCCAAGGAGAAAGGGGGAGTACAGTCCACTCGTTAACGAGTGGCTAAACGACTGATAAGAGGAGAAAAGTTCATTTTTCTGTTTTGTCCTTTTTGCCGGCCTCCGACCTGCTGCTTTTCAGACAGTATTTATTAGCCTGGAAGGGTAAGCAATAAGAAGGGCAAAGGGGTCAGTCACAGTGCTGATACACCTCATTTAACGACACTCCAAAGTCAGCGCAGGACTTATCAACCAAGACCCAACAGCAATGAGAAAAAGGGAGAGTGAGAGTGTGTGTGTGTGTGTGTGTGTGTGTGTGTGTGTGTGTGTGTGTGTGCGCGTGCGTTGTATGAGTGTGTGAGAAGAGAAAGAGAGAGAGAGAGAGAGAAGATTATTCGGGGATTGAGAAGCGTGCATAATTCATACACCCGTTTACCAGAGATGATTTTGCACATCTTAAGAGAGAGATCAGAGTCATAATCTCAAATGGGCCCCATCGGAGACCTTAGCAGACCGGATCTTCTAGCAGAGGATCGCTGCTGAGAATCGGGCCTCTGGCCTGCCTGAGCACATTCCCTCCTAATGACCCTCCTCCTGCCCGTAGCCCCGCCCACAACTCAAGCCCCTCCCACGGTCCAAGAAGTTGAGCCAAGATAGCAGCAGCAGACCAAAGCCCTTTCCTCTAATAATCAACCGGGGGTGTGGGGGACACCATCCCCCATCTCCCACGCTCAATTATTCCTGCTCTCTTTGCGCTGCTCTCTCTCGCCCCGCCCTCCCCAAAATCAGTCCTAGAATAGCACGGCATCATCCATATTTCAAAGGGCGGTGGGGAATGCTTACGTGGAAGCGCGTCGGGTCCATTAACTCGGCCTCACCTGCCAACAGCGGCCGGAAAAAAAGAAAGAGAGCTACAGCTTGGCAGCCGGCGTCAGAAACACAGCTCTCCATCGAGCCGGGCCAGGCTGCACCTCTCTGAGTTCTTCAATTCAGCACCACCCCCCTGCCCCCACCCACCCCCCCATAACCCCCGCCCTTGGCCCGTCACTCTTTCCCGTGGCATGGGACTCTGCTGAGCCCATGGGCTTCACATTATACATTCCGCCAGTATCACATCCAAACAAACACAATGACGCCTTTCATCTATTCAGCCCAGCGTTTGTGCGCTGCGTAATGGATAAACCAGTAAGGATTCTCTGGTTCTTCGCAGTGCCTGGAAATGATCTGTTTCTGAGACATCTGATATGTTGTTACCCTTGGCAATCATATCATAAACACGAGGGTAAATAATACCCTCTCTGGCACAAAGAATCTCAGCATGCTTCCCTGATAGGAACACTAACAGTCTAAAATAACCTAGTTTCCTTTTCCTGCCGTCATGATCACTGGAGGGGCTGTGGAGCTGAGAAGGCGCGCCATTATGCAGCGGCAGCCCCACACACGAACGGCAACACGACAGCACAACAAATAATGCGCTAATATGTCCTATCTGCCACACATAGATGCCAAAGACGGAAACGCGGCGGCATAATAAAAATGGGAGCGTGTGCTCTTCTGGGGCAGGGGGGTAACTAAGGGGACTGCACAAACGAGTGAGACGCGAGAGCGTGATGTCGCTCCGATGGCTTCGATTAGCCGGACCCGTCCGCCTTAATGGTAATCGCACTTCCAGGAGCCAGGCCACCATCATGCCCGAGACAGGAATTCGGAAACGAGTCGATGGGCTCCGCCCAGGCAGCCCTAGCCCGTTTGCCACATGATGCTCTCGAGCTGCATCTGGTCTTCGCCCGTTTCGGAGGTTGAAGGTTCCTGGGCTGGAAGGAGGCAGCGGGGTAAAGCAGTGGCTCCCATTCGATCGCCAATTAGTTTAGCGCACCGCTCAACGCACAGTAATGGAATCCGTGGGATTCATCGACTGGACGCGCTGTGTTTAAGGGCTGCAGATCACCCCTGGCTTCTGTGACGATGGCCAGGCAGGGAGCATTCCGGGCCCTGGGTGGCAGGCCGGGCATGCGAGCGGGCAGGCTGTGCCCGGGTCCTGCGTACTGTGTACTGCGGCAAGCAGTCCACACTGCACGCACACTGCGTGCACAAACTGATTATGTGGAGTGGTTTATCGATTATTCAGGTCTTAATCTCCTTTACGCACCTTTTTCATTTCCTGTCCTCACTGTGTACAAATCTGAGGGGACTGCTCCACAGGGCCGTGAACTGTAATGGGCTCAGAGTGTTAGTGGTTTACACAGTATTGGTTTTGTCCACAATAGACCAGAGACAACCTGTACTGGAAGCCTAACGATTTTCCGTTAATGAGGAATTTAGGGTCCCATCGAACTAGGAACAATTTGTATCTAATAAGAACGAAAGAAAGAAAGGGGGAAAAAAATGACATCTGTCTCCTTTCACGTCATCCAGATAACAGGTGGTGCAGGTAGCCTGTCCGGGCTACCATCTCATCCTATTGACATATCCCAGAATGCATCTGCAGATGCAGTCTGGGGCCAACAGACCACCTCCGCAGGGCTTTAATCTTGCCTCAGTGACCTGACAGAGAGAGCGACTATGGCTTTGGGTCCTTTGAAGCACGGAGCTCCATTAGCGATCACGGCTAAGCCAGACGCCCCCACCCCTCCACCCCACCCCCACCCGCACGTCGACTGTCTTTTTGAACAGGCTGCACACAGGAGCGGAAACAATGCGATGGAAATAAATAAATAAAGGTGGGTCGAACGTGGAAGTTGTCTCTTCTGCCTAAGAGCTGCTCCATCTCAGGCAAACTTCAAGGGCGCGATTCGGGCTTTGATGCGTGGTGCGGCGATGGCTGATGGTGGGCAAAAAACGCAGGGCTGCTTACGGAAACAACAGGGGCAACAAACGCCGTCTGTCTGACTAGCGTCTCGCTTGGAACCTGTGGGTGTCTAGCCTCCTCCTTCCTCCTTCATCACCCCCCTCCTACCCGCCGCAACAGCCGCCGCATCAGGTTTGCGCGTCCGCCCACAGACGCTGCCCCCCCGCCCCCACCAAGGGAGCCCCTCACGCAGGCCGATCTCTGCTTTCAACGTCACCTGGGCAATTACGGCCCGAGCAGCTCCGCCGCCGGAGGCCGCGGCCGTGGCAACGGCGCGCCTCCGAGCTCGCGCGGAGCAACTGTCTGTTTATTCGACAAAGTGGAGTGCCGAAGTCGCCGTGCGGTTCTCTGTGAAGCGGGAGGTCTCCCGCCGCGGAGCGTGTGCGGCGAGTACCATCAAACACACGCGCTAAGGCGGCTGCGCCGCCCGGGAGCGGGTGGGCGCGTTTCCTTCCCTGCTGCCAGGCAGGTTTGGAGGGAGTCGTGCAGATTACACGGCACCGGGAGGAACAAGGAGAGGGAGCCCGTGTTTACATCCTGCTGAGTCAAACTCATATCCCCCAAACATGATCCTCATATTAATATCACAATGACACACAGAGAGCTCTGCCCACCAGGGACAGATTAAAGCACACAATCCCATGCACAATCACACACACACACACACACACACACACACACACACACACACACACACACACACACACACACACACACACACACACACACACACACACACCACCAATACTCCAATGGCCAGAAACCTTGGCCATTTCAGTCTTTTCAATGGCCATTCGCTTTAGGTGCCGGTAAAACACATTTACCAGGCTAATGCCAATATGAAGCATATGCGCTTAATGCACCAAATGAAGCCTAGCTCTCACTATGCCATTTCAGACTCCAAATACCCGCTATAATAAACCGGTTTTAAGCTACTGCCCCACTAACCAGCAACGGCTCAATTACTCCAGGGGGGGCGTTTTACGTGTAAACCATTACGATCCATTTTACAGTGCTGGGTAATGGAAAGCAGACGCAGGCGAGCACAGCTGGGTGATTTTCGCCGGCCCGCACAAAGAGCCCCTCCTCCTCTTCCCGTCCGTTTAATACAGCCGCGACCAAGTTCGTGTCCGGCCTGCCCTCGGGGCGAACTCACCACGCACACGCGGCGCAGCCCGGTCTGGTCCGCACGGCGGGGTTCGGCCGTCGCAGCTGGCCGACCCAGATGAGCTGCTGAACTCCGAGAGAGCACTGCCGGGCGTGTATGACCTGACAGCCCATGACTCAGAGAACACCCCAATCTATCAAACCCAACGGCTTCTGTTGGAAGAGAGAGCCGGTACCTGACTCATATTGTGGGTGTTGGAAGACGTATAAGGTAGCTTGCAGGTGAAGAAGACAGACAGAAACAAACAGAGGAGCCTCAGCACCAGCGAGCGCCCTGGATCCAGAGAAGGGAACCTCTGCACGGATGCAGATGCTCCATATCTACAAGAAGGGGATGGCCAGCCTGGGGGGTGGGGGGGTGGACCAAACCAATCAGCTTTAACACTGGAGACCGGTGGGTCCTAGGGTCAGCACCCTTGACCCCTGACCCCTGCCACTGAGCTGGAACAAAGCACTTAACTGCACATTACTCCAAAGGTGTTGGAGAGAGAGTGCAGGTCAGCGGATCCCACCATACGCAAACAGCGCCCGAAAGGACAGAGTGCCACTTACAAAAGGATGACCTTGCTCTTAATGGAAGAGCCAATAACGTCAAGCAGACATTCACCAGCAATAATTGAAACGCCGATTGATTGGGGGGTTCAGAGCACGGCACCTTGAGCAGACAGTGATGGACATCACCAGAGTTAGCAGCAATATTCAACCCGGCAAGTCCTGTGGCTTGAAGTAATATCACAGCAATATACTGTAAGTAAATAAAACTGACAATTACTGAATAAGTCATGAGCTGTCACTGGCAATGTTCTCTTTCTTTTTCTCTCTCTCTCTCTCTCCCTCTATTTTTCCTCCCTTCCCTTTGTTGAAGACGCTCCCTTTTCTAAAGGTACATCTAAAGATGTTTATCTCCTTTATTTATTTATATTATTTTACTGATGAAACTCTTGACAAAAGTAACAGGCAAATGGAAACCCATAATGTAAAGGCAGGCTGTGTATCCTGCCCCCAGCTGTTGTGTGGAGGTAGCACGGCTGTTAGGGAGTCATGAGAAACGCTGTCTATTTGTTATTATGCAGAGCTAAATGAACTGACGGGGAGAATCGAAATGCATTCCAACCTAATGATAATGGAGTCGCCGTGTACGACAGACCCACAATTCCTCATTTTACTGCCCCACATTTGCATTTTACTTAATGTGAAAAATGTTTCGGCACCGCGGAGGAAAATAAATTTGAAGAGCTCCGCGGACGACTTGCTGATTAGCCGCTGCTAGACAAACCCAGCCCTTGACAAGGACAAATTAAATAACAACCTTAAAATATGCAAAATATAATCATGAAAGTAAGATGGCCTAATTAAAACTGTCCATTCTCTTCAACAGGTCCTCGCCAAGGATTTGGACACCTCTGACGAGCAGAAGCGTAAAGTGGCCTAAAACGTCACCTGTAGAAGACTAAACTGAGTGGAAAAGAACATGGCTGTAGGAGATATGTGCTTGGGGAGAAGGGCCGCGGCACTCGGACCGACCGCGGTGGGAAGTGTGGGGACGGAGCGACGAGCAGCCTCTGCTTGGGGCTGGAACGACTGGTGTCCCTGCTGGAGGGCAGCCAAGCCAGAGAGAGACAGAGAGAGTTTAAAGGTAGGTGGGAGGGTGCTGCACTTCACTCTCCCTCTCAATAGTCAAGGACAGCTACATTTAGCAAGTCTTCTCTTAAGCCTTGGTTGTGCCACTGAGTCTACTTACAACACCGGCGGATAGAAAAATTAAGTAAAAAGGGGAGGGGGGAGAGGGAGAGAGAGAGAGAGAGAGAGAGAGAATAGTCAGCCAGAGGAGGCGTAGATGGGAGTTTTCTCTCATTCAGCACAGGCGTACAAATCTGATCAGGCACCCCAAAAATGACAACAACAAAAAAAACCAAAAAAAGAGAAAGAGACCAAACAAAAGTGCAAAATCACCCAAATCAAAATGTGGAAATTAGCCTCCACACCAGGAGCTCTAACCCTAATCGAATGTGTTTTTGTCCACCTGAGCCGTGCTTCTCTGCAAGCTGAGCACACGTTTAAAAGCTAGGGACGAGAGCGTGCTGTTTATTTAAACTAGAGTGGATGAAGCCTGGATCACAGCGGGGGGAGGAGAGGAGAGGAGGTGAGCAGAGGAGGAGAGGAGAGGGGAGGAGAGGAGAAGGTGAGCAGTGGAGGAGAGGGGAGGGGAGGAATAGCTGTAGTCCCAGGTCAGAGCCTGCTGTCCACTAAATACCATTCAGCCAATCACCAGCATATAAGCTTTCACACTCTCTCTCCCAGTCTACTGGAACCAGGGGACTCGGACAGCACTCAGGATGAGGGATTTAGTCGCTGCCCAAAACATGAAAAGCCCAGATTTCACGAATCCCTAGAGCCAGTGAAGGGCGGAAAAAAGAAGAACATGACGGATTCCGCACAAGAAGCTGGAAGGATACCCTGGACTCAGGTCCCCGGCACCTATTTCTACGTGTGAAAATAGCGTGGTGCTGGTTGAAGAACATCACCTGTCACCTTCGGCAGCGGCACGCTCTATTGGACACACGTGCGCGAGGCTCGCCGTGACAGCGACGCGCGAGCAGCTAGCACAACGTGCTAGTGACGGTAATGACCGAGCGCGGATAAAAGGCCCCGGCTGCGTCTGCCAGAGTGTAGCCTTACAATGA
Organism: Electrophorus electricus; assembly: GCF_041902795.1. NCBI lineage: Eukaryota > Metazoa > Chordata > Actinopteri > Gymnotiformes > Gymnotidae > Electrophorus > Electrophorus electricus. The sequence goes on from NC_137513.1 coordinate 5,957,932, forward strand.
GAGTTTCCTTTAAATAGAGCCGACCGGGGGAGCAAGGTCAGCTCGCTGTCCTTTACGATTTAGTTACTTTTTTTTTTTATACTTTCTCCGGTACACTGACAGGCATTCAATAATTCGCTCTCAAATAAAAGTAATGGACATTTGTTTGCATTAATAACTCATTTTACATGACAATTAGTTGATAATGAGCTTGCTGATATTAAAAGAAAATGCCAGGTAATTTACATATTCTTGTCTCTAGACAGTTTTACTGATGTACCGATGCCACATAGGTTCATTTTAAATTGCAGAAAAGGAGAAAAGAAAACGACTGGACTTAAACACTTGCACACACCGAGACGCTTGCTCGGTTTTGCACAAGGACAGCCGACAAAGGAGGGTAACCTTCGTAGATTGTCCTTTTCTTTCCTTCACACCTGTGCGGTTCTCCGGGATGAAATGACAGAGCTCTATTTTCAGAGTCCTCTCACTGACTTATTGGTGTTATGACAGCATTTCCACACCTTTCCTGTAGACGCGAGGTCTGAATGGAAGCTTGTCATGGTATTTGATATGGTATTTAGCCGCGTTTAACTTGAGCGTGTAACCTGTATCAGCCAAATCAATCTGCAATTAGCCAAAACTGATGAATGCACTTACATTCATTCAAATCAAGTCAAATGATTTCCATATTTAATTCAACTCATTTGATATAAATGGATAAAGGAAATCCCACATCTCCTTTTCTGAACGCCAAGAAGACGTCTACTCTAAATACACAAGGAATACAGAGGATATGAAAGCTCTCCACACTATGCTTTTCCTCATAAACACCAAAAAACAAGCTCAGTGAATTACAGAAATATGTCTTGTGCATAGCACACCATCAGCAGTAACTGCTCCACGCCATCTATGGGACTACGGGGATGTCTGCTTTACAGTCACCACATAGTGTAGAGTCATGCTGCTTATTGCAAAACTTAAACAGCAAACGACTGAAGCCTGTATTCCCCGGGCCACTCTGAAGCTTTGTTGCAACAGCCCGCAACACACAAAACTGAATTAGCGGAGTCGGGGCGGAGCCGCGTGCTGTTTTAAACATGACGCGCTGCGGTCTTAGTGACCCAGCTGACCGTAGCGTTCGTGTCTCGAGGCAGCCCTTCTGCTTCTGAAGAGCTCTGGCAAATTATTCTACCACGCAGGGCACGGATGGCCTGACAGCACCGATCGTCGGCGTCTGCGTGAATATCTGAATGGCTAACTCCGGCATTATTCATGACATCGCTGGAAACCACCAAACCCAAAATGACGCGCTTGGAAAGCCCGGAACGCCTGAAATCGGAATCAACACATCCAGCCTGAATGGAACCTCCCGGGACACCGGGCGGCGTAATAGAATTCAGAAAAATGCGGACTATACCACTATAAACTGAACTGTGAGCCTGGTTTTAAACAAATATGCATGAGACTGACGCTTACGATGTTCGACTGATTCGGTATGCATAATATCACAGAGAAAACTTCTCACTTTTCAAAACAGTGTCAAAGAGGTTTTCAGCTGCCTGCCAGCTACATTCCGAATTCAACAATGCTTACACGAAAGTCCGCATAACATAAAAGATAACGCAGCGCCGTGATGCTTCCCAAGGTGCTTACTCCTTACTCATACGTTATGACTCATTTTATTCTTAAACTCCTGTAATCAGCCATAAATGAATGGCCAAAGGATTGACATGGCACATCAGCAAACAAAGCCACACTATACGGGCCTCTCATTTGGTTTATCTCTCCCTCCTGTCCCTTAACTGCCAACAGTCCAGGTCTTTTTATTACTGCAGACAGGCCAAATTAATGGAAAGATCCTTTAGAAAGCTGTGGTCTTTCACCGTTAATTACTTTGTATAATTTCTGCTCCAATATTCATCAGCTGCCTCTTTTGATAGACATAGCGGCATTAAAATCCCAGTATGTAATTCTATGAGCCGCACAGCAGTGTATATAATGAGTAATAAATCAACTTTCATTTACTGTCTATTGTGAGCTATTAATCTTTGCTGTGTTATCGGGAGTGTAACGGCGAGGCCAGCTGCCTGTCTGAGCCGCACGCTCGCAAACAACATAAACCGCTCAATATCTTTCATGGATATGAATGTGCACGGCAAGCCGATCGCAAGCGCATATCTGGGTGCCATTTGTTTTTGTTTTTGTTTACATGTGTTGTCTTTATTTTTGTCTCTCAACCATTCCCAGGAAACTCTGCCTCCAAGCATCGGCCCCCGAGCACTGGCCTCCGAGCGGGCCCGTGTCCTCTCACCGGGCACTCGGGTGAATTTGGAAAAGAGGACCCAGAGGAAAGCCGGCATCTGGACGTCAGGATGCCCTCCCAAGGGTGCAGAGGTGGGGTTTGTGGGGGCAGGTGTTGGGTAGTCAAGGTAAGGCTGAGAAAAAGCACGAGGGATAAGAGCCATAAAAACACAACACAGAGACGCTGAGAGCTGAGACGAGCGAGTGAGAATAAACAGACGTAAATTAAGAGTCCGTGTTTTACACACAGATAACAGTCCGGGAGTCCTTCACCCGTACACAGCATTACACTTCGAAATAAAACTAATCTCTCAAATTTTGCATAGACAGAGTCAGCTGTTTGGTAGGTGTAAATGGAAGTCACCTTATTTTGGATGAAATTTAAGGAAATTAATCAAATGAATCAAATCTTAAATTTGTAGGACAGTCAGAGTGATCAAAGAAATGGCTTTCTAATAATCTTCTGGAGGTGAAGAAAAATACTTAACAGAAACAGAAAATCATAACTGGTTAATTTTTTTTCTTCCCAGAAGCTATTTTTTGAATTTAAGCAAGAACTAGAATACCATGCTTTGTTTGTTTGCTTTGTTCAAAAGCGAAGCACTGCAAAACTAGAATTCATGCTGCAGCATTTCAAAGGCCAAGCTGCACACTGGAGCTTCCCCACGGCGCAGGCCTCTACAGTAAACAGCATTTCTGCGATGCCTCTCTGCATTTGCTTCCTCAATGCAATGCTAACGCAGGCAAGACGCGGCGTGGGGGGCGCCAGGCCTCGGCCTGCGGTTCGAACGAGGCACCGAGGGCTCCGACTACCCCAAGGTCAGCTCAAGAACATCAAAAACCTCAAGCACAGGCAGCTGTGGAAACAGCAGTCGCCCAGCGACAAACAAGCACTCCCCCGAGGAGGCCCAGCTCTGCAGCGGGGCCACGGAGGACACAGCTACGGGGAGCAGAGCTCTGGTGGAGGAGTCCAGGGGGATGCTGGGCTGTAGGAGGAGAAGGGGGGGGGGGAGGGCTCTGCGTTGAACTCGAGGTTGTGCGTTTTTAAAGCTGCTCATGCTAAAAATGTCAGTGTAGTCAAGGAAGGTACAGCTTCGTTCTAGGCGACTTTGCCATGTGGGCCTGCTCTAAGGCGGCACAAAATATTGCTCGCTAATCATTAGTGCAGTTCGGACTGTTGTCGTGCCAATGGCACTAAAGGCTATCCAAACGAGCCCTAAGGAAACCAAAGCCCTCGATTTTTATCACGTGCTGTGAACATCTGGACCAATCTTAGACTTTCCTGATGAGTGTTCAATGGGTGGTGGAATGAGTTATGGCAGTCAAGTGATCTAACAAACATGTAATTTTGGTCAAAATAACGGAAGATGATCTGTTACATCGCAGGTTCACCTGTATGTATACTGATAGTATATTGCAAGGTATATCATAATCGTAATATTTAGTAATGTAATTGCAACATAATATTTTGTCCATATCATACAGCCTCATACTCTACAGCTCGTCTTTCATGGGACACTAGTTTAGCCACAGCTAGTGGTAACAGTGCTGACCAGCGCTGATCTAAGGGGAAAACTTCATCTTACCCTACCCTTAACTATTAGACCCAAATCAATCTGCCCCAAAGGCAACAGTGTGTGTCTGTGGAATGGATGGATCACTGCCATCAAATGGACATTTACATCTGAGCAGTGTGGTCAGTGGGAACATTATATCTATATTCCCATCCACTATCCCACTCCCACAGACATTTATCCTCATAACTTTCCCATTACGTGCCTTGCATTGACCGTCTACTGCCGTCAGAGCTGCACAACTTCCCGGTAAAAGTGTCATATCGCCGCAATAGAAGCTGTCCAAATGGCTCTTGCGATCGCTTTAAAATGATGATATAATTCCTTTAATGATATTATTTTTTAAGGGACCATCCAGACCTGCCAAATGGTCAATAGGTATTCAGTGCTTAATGCTTTAATATTATTTCTAAATGCTAAATTACCCACCCTCCAGACCAGCTGATTCTTGTGTTTAACTAGCCTTAAGATGCAACCTCAGTTGTTACCAGGATATTAGTTGCTATTAGCTACTTCAAGTTCCTTCCTATCTGGGGAGTACCCTTATACCTGCACATGCACATGGTAACATAGCAACCAGTGTCACATGACCCTTGTGCACCACAGGGATGTGACATTTTACTCCTCGGGAGTCCACAGAGCCAGCAGAGTTGAGCGTGGGCTGAGCTTCCACTCCTGGGCCACTCCTGCGCCATGCCGGTAACTGTCTACATTAGCTGGCTGCTCAGATCAGCTGCGTCTGCGTGCCCCCCCCCGTTAGGATGAGGAGGAGCCCGACGGCAGAGCCCACTCTGGAGGAGCCCAGACAGGCATCATGATCGCCTGAGGATCATCATAGCAGAGGGGTGAAAAAGGCAGCAGTACTCCCAGGCGAGCTTCAGAGAATGTAGCCGTTTCGGGAAAGGGAGCTGGTGTGGGACCCGTGACCCAACACGGACGCGGGCGTGATTTAATAAGCCGATTCCAGGTGAACAGGGTGCCTTTACAGTCTGACCAGGGGGGGTTGGGGCGGGGTGTAGTGAGTTCAGACACATTACGACGAGCCTCGCGCTTGCCGCATCGGACAGGTCCATTAGAGGCCCCGCTATGCGTGCTCACGCCTCGCCATGATTGATAATTAAAATTTGATGGGGAGATGGGCGGTCCCGCGTGTTAGCCACCTCTCTTTCATTCATAATTGATTGGCAATTATTCTGCCGATTAGCAGTGCACCGCGCCGCGGCATGTCGGGAGTCTTGCGGAGGATGGCGGTCGCGGCCGGATTCACGCCGCGACACGCCCCGCAGGACCCAGGACGCGGCACGGGCGAGCGCGCAGGGGCGTAACAAGGTGGACCTCCCCAGTCCTGTCCCTGAGCAGCACATCTCTGCGTCTCGTCACAGCACATGGAAAGGGAAGACACCCAACACGAATGTCTTAGCGCCAGGGCAGCTGGAACTGAACGGAGACCGAAATAAAACTGCACAATCACTGACAGTCTGAGTGCTCTGGGACTTTTATTGGGCTTGGATGTGGCGCAGAGAGATCCCTTGTAAAAACACAAAGAAAGCCGATGACAACAGAACCTAACAAACAGTTCCAGCATGCTAATGAGCTGAAACAAGCTAGCGTTTCTATTTAAACTAGTTTTAGTGTGAGCCAACCAATCAGCTGACTCAATGGCATGACGAAAAATTTGGTACAAATTTGGGTTGATCTTGTTAATAGCTGATTCTTGTTGTCGCTGATTCTCATGGTTTCCATTAGACAGCTCACTAACTGCCATGTAACATGTACCTAAATGAGTTAAGGCAGCATCCTCTTCATATGTCCCACGCAGCACCCTGTAAGGGCCTGGGGTGGAAGACTACCCTACTTTGAATCCACCTTCCTCCTCTCGCTTCAAGTCAGCGGCTCCGAGCGACACGCGCTTGACGGTCACCATGTGCTGCCCATATGGTGGAGGCTTCAAGCAGCGTGGGACTGTGGGAGGCCAAGACGAGCAGGGACACTGCTGCTCAAAGCCCCGTGACCCGCCCCAGCCGGACGGGAGACCTCGGCTAGGCCCGTGCTCTGGAAAGCTAGTTTGTTTTGGCTCCGTGGCGTTCAGAGCAAGGCAGGGGCGGGGGGTGGGGGGCTGGGGGGGGGGGGGGGTTGTGGGTCAGTTTACAGACCTTTTAGATTGCCCCCCCCCATGGGTGCAGCTGGATACACCCTGACAAACAGTCCTAGCCAGTTTCCATCAATCCTTTCTTCGCTTCACACGCACTCCTCGTGGGCCTCAAACACACCCCCACCTACCCCACCTCCCCTCCGCGCTGCTGCTCACACTAATCTCTCCCCCAACACCACCTCCAAGCACACGCGAGCCGAGCCGGGGAGTTGTTTTGTTTGCAAATCCAGTTTATGTGACGTTATTTCCAGCATTAAGGTGGCGGGGTGGAAACTGAAGGTAAGTGGTTTCACAGGGACTTGTGGAGTGAAGTGAATGAAACAAATACCGTGCTAGTGATCGCATCGAGGCACACGAGGCACTGCCTGAGCTGGCCCTGCAAGCTCACCGTTACATAACCGCATAGCTACTGTTGACAAATAAACCCAAGCATTTCGACAAGCCACTCTCAGGAGCAAGGTCGGGCACATGAGATTAAGAGTCATGTGAAAGTTCATTTGAGTTAGTACACTTTGCAAACTCAAGCATATTCAGTATTGCAGAAAAATTGGAGCAGATAGCTCTGTTCAGATAACAAAGTGTTTCCAAGAGGGAATGTGCCAAAGCCGAATCGTACCGAACAGGAGTGAGCCGGACGAGCCCGCTACACATGGTTAAGTGAATGCTAATGTTAGGAAAACCGACAGCCTTTAAACTGTGAGCTGACAAAGTGTGTTCGTTCTGATAGTAGCTGGTTTAGAGAGCAATACACGCTCACACGCGCACACTCCCCTCACTCTTTCCCTCTCCCTGCCAGTAATCTCTCTCTCTGTGTGAGAAAACGGTCGCTAAATTTAGCATCAGATTTATCATGCTGAAGGAGAGGCTCCAGCAAACCCAGAGAGGGCGGGGAGAAAGTGACGGAAGGGGGCGGGACCGGCCATGGGCTGTCCATCATGAGTCCCGCTGCGAGCCAATGAAATGCCGCGGGCAGATTTTAAACAGAAGCGCACGCTCCGCAGGCCAGCGCAGGGCACTCCCACCGCCACCCGTGTGCCACATAGCACAAGGAACAACCAGTGAGATGAACGAATAAGAGGTTTGGTTAAAAAAAAAAAAAGGAAAATCACAGGGGCGAAGGGAAGGGGGAAAAGGAAGCCCATCAGACACCTGGGTAGATAAGTGTCTGTGTGGTTTGAGAGAGAGGAGAGGCCAGCCACTGTGTTGGAGTGAAGGACAATCATAAAACAAGGACACACACACACACACAAAATGGGCCAGACCGTAAGCACTTAGTCCAGCTTCACCCACACTAACAGTGCACTCATTACACACTGCACACATCACAAACACCCACAAGAGAGGGTGGGGGGTGGGGGTGGGGCTGGCAGCCGACAAGTCAACAGTCTCTATCAGCGCTCTCTGTCCATCCAGGGTGGAAATATTCAGTGCAATGTATTTATGGGTATAACCTAAATATACTGCCATAGCAATGCAAGTAAAAAAAAATAAAGAAAGAAATGCGGCCGTCATATTTCGCCGATATCACGGGAAATAGTAATGCTCCAATCAGTGCAGGCACATAACAAAATATTACTGATAGGACATAAAAAGAAACCATCAATGTAAAACCGTCCATCCTACACAGAGAAAAAGAAACAGGTAATGTTTGATAGGAAGATAGAGATGATCAGGGGGAGGGGTTAGTGTGTGTGTGTGTGTGTGTGTGTGTGTGTGTGTGTGTGTGTGTGTGTGAGAGTGTGTGAGAGAGAGAGAGAGAGAGAGAGAGAGAGAGAGACGGGCGGATAACCACAGCACTGCTACAGTGCGTATGACACTGCAGCTAACAGTAGCTTCAAAGCTGTGCGCTCTACAGCGTCTGCATGGGCGGATTTGGAGGTCTGTCTGCTCTTACAAGGGACTGGAGCGCACTTGGCAGCCTCCCACTCGGGGAGAAACCCTAAATGAATGTGCAGGACGCTCCAAACTGAGTTTGTCACTGTGTAATAACCTGTCTGGGCTGTTGACATGCTTCCAGGCCTGACAGCTCACCAGCCAGTCTCAGTTGCTAAGAAATATAGCAGCTGTTTGGAGAATCACATCGGTGTGCCATGAATGCTGGGCAAACAGAGGCATTATCCCACTAAAATCTTAGTGTGCATAATCTGGGTGCAAAAACGCATATCGATTTTATGCACAATAAAAGCGGCTGTGACAATTACAACAATTCGTTTTATGTCCAATTAAGACAATTTGTTTTACGTCTAATTCACCATCTAAATCTGTTCCGTACAAGTGAAGCCAGAGAAGGCTACGCATGGGTTCTCTGAGACACGTCAGGGCCACCCCTCCGTCTTTTTGTTGTTCAGCCACCACTCTGAACGATCGAAGTGTCTCAAAACGACCACGTCAAGGAGAAACCTAAAGCACACTAGCGGCTACAGAGCTCTGGCTGATCGAACAGCAACTGTTATCCTGTACTGGTTACCTCTGTCCTCTACCACTTGGGAGCCCTTAGCTAAGGCTAATTCATCAGAATATGGATATCGAGCAAAAAAAAAAAAAAGGGAACAAGGTTTGTCAATGAACAGGACAACAAAAACACAGCCCTGCTATGCAGTTTTTTATGCCCAAAGTCAAATATAGACAAGAGACAGGTCGAATAATAAAGTTCGGCTCAATTTGTCTCTAGCTGGGAGGCAGAATACAACGGCCTCAGTGTTACTGCTGTACTTTGGCTTTATCACCGAGGTAATGTCACGGTAAAAGTCAGGGGAAAAAAAATTCTCCTTCCTGACAATTCTTTTCTGTCTTTGTAGAACTGGCACAAGGCCAGTCCCCAGTCGAAACGGCCACCGAATATGGCACAAAGAAAGCTTTCTACCTCATCTACATCAGAGGAAAATGGAGACCTCAAAGCAACACTGTCTAGTTGATGGGGAGCCAGCAATTACGACAAATCCCGTAACGCCAAACAGTGGTCATTTCTTTCCTCACGCGACCTTCACGTGAGCTTGAAGCGAGGGTTGGAGAGGGCCGCCACATCTGATAGCTCAGCGACCCATCACACGTTCTTCTCAGACCGGCTGTCTGCAATTAAGACTCTGGGTGCAGCACTTTTACAAGTGGAATTAATCTTCACCTCTCTTTCTCACGTCCAGCTCTGTTTGGGTCCTGCCTGTGACATGTTGCTATACTCTCGCCAGGCTTCCATTAGATTCCCCTCTCTCTGCTAATCAAAACAAATCAAAGGGAAACCTCTAAAAGAACCTCATCCTCAACTGCACAGTAATTGAGTGTCTTTTGTGACGGTTTGAGAAAGAACAAGAAAATGGTGGGGGGGGTGGGGGTGGGGGTGGGTTTCGGTCTCGGGAAAAGATCACTGGGAGTGTTGGAACCTGAAAGGAGTTTTGTCGCTGGCCATGTTGAGAGGAGCTCATTTTCTCGCTCCTCTGCATGCCTGCTCCCCTCATTAGTGTCACTCAATGGTAGTTAGCACCGGGCTAGGTGCGGCGGCCCTGAAATCCCCTCCGTATTACGTGCCCTTGAGAGAACATCAGCCATGCACCCAGACAGCCACCTAGCAAGGGAAGGGGAAATACACAGGCCCTCGAAGGTGCCTCGCTGAAAAAGAGAGAGACATCACAGCATGGCACGTTAACCGGACGGAGCTCCTGGCCTGATCCCGGCAGTAAAGACAGATGAACATCTGAAATGGTCGAACGCGAGCTGTCGCTGGGATTAGCCTGCACTCGTCTAATCCAGAAGGAAGGTAGCGGCGGGTATTCCTCCATCTTCACTTTGGCAGGCCTATGCAATATGTCTGGCGAAAACGTAGCAAAGAGGCAACGGAGCTGCACTGCTACGGCACATGAATGCTTCTGTCACGTGCTGCCACAAACCTCTCGTCCTTGAGCCACACTACACAGATTCTACACAATATTTAAAGCAAGGCATGCAGACACAGAACACACAGCAGAGGCTTCCCTCAGACAGCAGGGGAAAGGCTGAGCAACACAGGCAGAAAATGTCCAACTGCAACCTGACAGCACACAGGGGAAGACGGGACCGAGCCGAGCCGAGCCGAGCCGAGCCGAGCCGAGCCGAGCTCTTAATTGGCACTGGAGAGGCGGTGGACTTCTTGACAGGGGACTCTCCAAGCTGCCTATTTCTCTTTCCCCCCTCGCCCCCCGACAGCTAGCCAGCATTCAGAAAGACAGCGACGGGGGTCCCTCCGCAGTGTGCCGCAGCACCTATCGGACTTTACCCGAATCCCACCCCGCGGTTCCTCTCACTCGTCGGTTAGGCCCCTCCTCCGCCATCCCGCCGCTGGATCCCGCCGGCTCTGGCTGTTTCGCGGCGCAAAACGGGCGCAAATGTTTTTCTTCAAACGAGTATGAGGCGGCGCGTGAGCTGAAGGGTAAAGCATCGGAGAAAGGTGCACAGGACAGGAATTAAACTGAGGGGAAGGACAAATGACGCGAGGGAGCAAAGTCCAGCTCCAGCTGTGACCCCAACTCCCTCGTCCTCGTCCTCGTCCCACGCCAGGCCGGTGCACGGGTGCCGCGGCCGTAGCTCAGGAAAGAGAACTAGTGCAGGCGTTGTTTTGACAGCTCTCGTGGTGGTAAACGTCAGGACGTCTCCACTCATGCTTGCTGTGTGTTGCGCTGTGGCTGCAACTGAAAGGTCCTATTATGCTGTCTGCTGGGTCTTTTACCTCCTGTACCCCCCCAGCCATGCACACCCCCCCCCGCCCCATTCTGCCTGCACTTCAAGTATAGCACCCATTTTTGTAGATAATGTCACTCATTAGGCTGATTATAGCTGTTGGCATGGAATTCACTGGTGAGACTGGCGAAATAAAAGCACAGGACCAGAGGGTGGCTGCTTGGTGCTTTCAATCGCAAACTCATTACACAGCGTCTAACCGTGTTTGGAACTGGTGTCAGCAAAATGACACAATAATCTTTTAAAGGCTGAAAAAAAAAAACCAAACCCCCCCCCCCCCAAAAAAACAAAAAAAAACAGTGGCTGCTAGCCAGAGGTACTGAGAACAAGCCCAAGGGCGATGAACAAGCTAATACCTCCTGTGGTCAGATGAAAACGAGAGGGCCAAAATTTGGGTTGGAAATACCATCTTTGCCTCCTACGTCTTCAGAACACGGCTGGAGCAAATCGCCTTCAAAACTTCAACGGCACCCTCATTTGAGTGAGGAGCGTTTCTTTTAAAGTTAATGACTCACCTGCAAACTTCTCAGCCAGTTCCCCGGATATAAAAAGGCATAAAGAGCGTAGGCTATGAAGTAATAGCGCAAAGTATTTTTATACCGCATTGTCCCCAAAATAATAAATTGCTCAAGGGCGTTGAAACAATGGGTAGTAGACAATAGTAATACTTTACACGTTCCAGGAGGGAGACGTTAGAACCGAGCTTATAAAGAAGGAGAAGTGCAATAATAAAAACGATCAACCTGGACCGGGTCCACCTACAGACTTGTTATAACGGCGCGGTAGCTTAATTAAAAAGAATACGCGGCTTTTGGGTAATGACAGTATCCTCCGAGGGAACATTAGATCCGCGAGATCTGATATTCGCCCACGGAAGTGACCTCGCCGCAAACATCAATTAAAATCTTGTCAGGACACGCAAAGACGCGTTATGCAAATGTGGTACGAAGAAACAACAAACAAGGCAGAGGGAGAAAAAAACAACAACAACCAAAAGCCAAAAAAAGCGCAACGCCGAAACCAGCTGCAGAGGCAATATCCAGCTACGTCCGCGGCGCGCAGTCGAGCCGTTAGCAGCGATCACACGGAAACAAAGCCACTGTCGGTTTTCGTGCCTTCGTTGGGAAATATAAAAGCAGGCTGCCACTGTACAGACAACAGCGCAGCTATTTAGAGCCTTTTCCCCTTCGCCGCACTGCTTTATTTGCACATGCTCACGTGCCTCTCGCCAGTGAGCTCGAGGAAAAGGGCGGCGTAGCGCATTTGCATCACGCACACTGTTTGCCAAGTTGTCCGCGCTGGCCGAGCTCCCGCCCCGCGACTGGAGGAGGGGGTATTAATGCATTTGCATCG
>NC_137513.1:5975000-6072500 GCF_041902795.1 Electrophorus electricus
CAAACTTAAACCCGTTCAAATCGTAAAGCTACATGTAAGAGAAAGGCACCAAAAGAATCCCTCACCCATTTCACAGGATTTTTAAAGTCCTTTAAAACCCTAAAATTCTTATTGTCTTTTCTATGCCTTTCCATTTTTAATGAGTAAATCCTTCATTAAAACAACAGTGATGGAAATGTTAGGAGGTCTGTCCATAGGCTAACTAGCCTAAACTAAAGCTCTTTGATTCAAGTCTCCTGATTGCGAAATATTCGAAGCCCATATGTGTACAAACCTAACTCATACAACGTACTATTGTCTACTGCCCCTCAGATCTGAAATAGCAATATAATGCAAAAATATACCAGATATAGTGCATATTTGATAGGATTTGGTCCGCAAAATAAAGGTGCCGCCCAGTGAACAGTTTTCCCAGAAGTCTGCAAATCTGCTTTTGACAATATTACAAAAATGATGAGCAAGTTTCAAAAGATAAAGTACCTGAGAGCACCGACTTTGCAAAGTAACTCGCCCATGGTACATGTTGACATTTACTAGATACAATTTATTATTAGGGGACTATAAAAAACATAACCTTTTTTGGTACATAAAATTATTAAAAAGTTATCTGTGGATAATACTACTTTATTATGTATATCATAATATATATATTTTAGAAAAATGCTAAAGATAAATGACTTCAATCACTGTGCATAAAAACACAAATCTTTTTGAAACTTAATATTCTGGACTTTTTGAAAATTAATATTCTTTATTTTTAAGTGTGCAAAAAGAATTAATTGATACTTATTTTGGGGCAGCTATGACAAAACTGCAGCAATTACTAATTAATAGAAGAACACACACATACAAATAATGTATATCTCCACAAAACAAGTAACAAATTGAATATGGACATAAAATGATATTACATTAAAAGACAGTTCTAACAAGACCAATAGGAAGAAACAGAACAATCTCAGAACCATGCAGCCACCTGCAGACAAGAACAACTCCAACGACAATAGAGAAACTCGACCTAAAACCACAAAGGCTTGTCTACGATGAAATGACTCCAGTTAAAACACAAACAAAGAGCACAAGCAAAGTCCTGGACGTGCCGCCCATTTTAGTGGTTTGTTTGTTGTGCTCCGTTATCAGCTTGTGTGCATCTACGGCAAAATGCAGGCATTCCGGTAAGGTATCTCTGTCTCGGTACACATTAGTGTAGCTTGGCACCCATTCAAAACGGAAATAAGGATTAAATACACAAATGTTATAAGTGAACATCACAACTGACATGTGCCGTATTCAGTACAAAAGCACAGCACAGCAGATGTTCCCTTTGAACTACTCCGACAGAAGCAAAGTGTGTTGGCAAAGGCAGGGTTAAAGCCCATCCAGGCACTGGGGTAAGACAGAGATAATTACCTGGCCACTTACTTGCGTCAAGTGCCTGCTGTTGTGTTAGTGGTACAATGAGAAATGTCATGGAGGAGTTAGACATGAATGGATATGATAGGAACCTGCGTGCGGTGTGTAGCATTACATGTCCGGACACCAGCATTGTCAACAGCACTGCAAAAAAACACGCCAGCAAAAGTGAACATACCGTCTTTGAGTCTAATTCGTGGTGAGGTTGACCTAAGACTTTATCTACACTGGCCGCATCCGCAAACGTGACGAACCCAAATCCCCTGGAAAAATAAACACACACACACACACACACACACACACACACAGAGAGACAGCATTTATATCAGTTAGAGCACGAATGCAAAACTACTCATCCAAAATTAAACGTAAATCATTTGTTATCGAGTGCGCCTATATCTATTTTCAACCCTCGCACATATTTTGACAATCGCGCACATCGACGTAACTTTTGATACCATGTGAAATAAACAACTGATCGACACTGGTACCGCCACGGCGTTTAGTAACAGCAGCTCACAGCAGTGTTTACGGAAAACACACGGCTAACCAAGTACACGCAGGCGGTGTGTTATCGGGATCCGATGTCAAACTGCATTCTCGCAATCGCAGATCCGATGGCTTTGGGAAAACGAACCACCGCATGCCTGCGATACCTGGTACGGAATAATTCCTAACAAAAGCCACGGTGCTAAAAAAATTTAAAAAATAAAATAAAATAACCGTCCGTCCCCTAGGAAAGAGCGTGCGGAGAAGAGAAAGCATCGCAGCATGTTACCTGGAGCGTTTAGTCGTGGGGTCCCTCATCACCATGCACTCCCGGATTTCTCCAAATTTACTAAAATAGTCTCTAAGGCTGTCTGCAAGCAGAACAAGAGAGAAGAGGCAAGTAAGTAACCGTTCGGGTGGCGAACAAGTGCTTTTTTAATGTCTTTTTTTAAAAGCCCCCCACCCACCCACCCACAGGGGTCGAATAGAGGACTTAAAACGACTGGAGAGCAGAAGAACCCCTCGCGCACCACATATCCCGTGCAGCGCAAGCACGCTCGAGGCGTTCAGCGCGAGCACGGACGGGTCGCTAACGGCAACACAACACGACCCAACAAGACCCCCCAAAAACGGCGGCGGACGACTCTCTTACCTGGTGAAGTTTGCCAGCTGAGGCCGCCGATAAACATTTTACTGTAAGGGGGGGAAACACAGCAGAAGTAAGTCCAGATGTCAGATCGGCCATTTTGACGCGCAGCTAAGTACTCGGCTAAACGGAGGCACGGCGCGGATCTGCCCGAGAGGAGCGCTCACTTAGCCCGGCGAGCTGCCTCGCAAAGGGGGGGGCAGGCCCGGGCGCTGCGAGCCGAACAAAGGTGCAGCCGGGCGCACCAGGGACGGCTGCAGAAACGCCGCTGCGCTGATTTACGCGCGTTTCAGAAAGGCTCCTTGGTTTCTCTTCGGGCTACTCGGATAACGACACGACAGGAGTCGAGTGTGGTGAGGATTCGCTGCCTTACCCCGGGTCGTGCTGCGAGTCGCTGGGGCTCCCGGACGTGGCTTGGCTCCCGTCTCCCTCCATTGCTAACCCGAGTGCGGCCAGTGACTCTCAGACACGCTGTCAGAGCGAACGCGAGCCGAAAGCGACGAGAGTGTCGGCGAGCCGGGAATGCAGGCGTCACACGTGGGCTCGGCTCTGCCTCGCGCACTCCTCCCCTCACCTCCCCTCCCCTCCCTCCCTCGACCCGCGCGGGGCGGAGAAGGGGCTCGTCACCCAACGCGAGCCGTTGACGTCATGTGCACGGCCACGCCCACGCCGAGTTGTGGCGAGAGCGTTGTTGTTGTTGTTGTTGTTGTTGTTGTTGTTGGGGGTTTTTTATGCGCCCGTGGGGAGCACTAGGCAAAGAACCATTGCGTCACCAATAAGAGCAATAGAAATCTATCTTGATTAATATCAACCATCCCAAGGGATCTAGCACGCACTGTGTAACCTGTTTGTCCAGCAAAAAATTATAAAGTAAGTATACAATACATTTTGCTTAAAATGTCCCATAGGCCCAGTTCCTTTTAGGTAAGCTTGTTTTATAGTGTTGATCTTCACACTGGCAGCAATGAAAGAAGAGTCAAGGCATTCTCGAACTTGTTTCAACTGTTCTGTGCTCAGTTCACTCAAGACCAAGGCTCACAAGGTTTAGATAAGATATAAGATATATTTCATTTACCCACAGCATCCACATCATTCCCCTTTATTTAGGAGCAAAATATAAAAATACATCACAAACAGATGAATATTTCTAATCAAACAGATGTGAAACGCTTTGATTTACTGCTAGTAGTTGGTTGTTGCAATTATAACATCAAATGCAAAATGTATTTATCTAACATTTTCTGGAAATTTCAAATACAAATTTCAACTGCCAATAAAAGAATCCAGGAAAATCCAATTGGAGGTGTCTATATATTTATATAAACATAGTAAAGCCATAGACATTGTACATCTATGACTATCTCATCCTGGGGTCTGAACACTTAACACATTTCAGAAATCAGTATTTTATTCATTTTAGTAATAGCTTAAAAAAACAACACCATTTTTTTAAAGGTTAGGGGATCTTACACTATGGAAATAGACCCTTATTATTTCGCATGAGGTGGAGGAAGAGGGGACGAGAGTGCTCAATTAGGAGAGCTTGCTCAGTGCAGGCTCAGTTATGCTACAGTGATCGCTGTTTATTTCCTGCAGCGCCATTTAAGGCGAGGCCTCATGTCCCACTGCTCATGTTTGTCTCTGCAAGACGAGATCCTGAAGCGTTTTTACCGCAAGAAGTCAAGGACTACATCAAGCTAAGGTCCAGAGGGGCGTGGCAAAGACACTGCTGATTGGCAGGTAGACCCCCACATCTCCCCTCGCTGCCTAGCGGCTGCTTGTTGGTAAACTGACACACAGGCAGTGAAGCAGAACATCTCTCACCAGGTCCAGTTTCCACAGACTCCAAACAGCAATATGTCCGATCCACAACCTGCAGCTTAACTCACTGGGAGTTTTTGTATTTTATTTGGTTATTGATTTTAAGAAATCCCATTGTTATAAATGGATATTAGATGTTATATTAATAGCCTTTCATAATTACTACCTATTTAAGTAAAAAACCTCAGTATCAACAAAAGACACTAGCTTTTGTGATTAAGGTGTCCTGGAAATTGAGATATCAAACTGAAATACAATTTTCATGCTGCAACAGAATGTGTTTCCCTTCAAAATGTTATTTAGATTTAATACAAATATCCCTCACCACCATTGTTGTGCCATTTCACTCTAATGTAGTACATAATCATATTTCAGATTAGGCCTGGCAGAGTGGTTTACAGGCTATTTACAGCAATCTAAATTACATAATTTCATAATAAGATTTGATAAGCCTAATGGTCAGCAGTGTTCTTTGTTTAGAATTGTTGCCTTTCATTGAGCATTTACTTGCAAATCAGATCTAATGTATTTGAGTAATCTAACTAATTTGAATGCACAAACACAAAATGTAAGAGTTTAATGCATCCAAAAAATACAAAAAAAAGAAAGACTTATAATCATCACTTGGAATGAAATACTTACAGTAAGAAGTACTCAGTGATAATGTCAACTACCACTGGAGTATATTTCAGTTGCAGTTACAAAGCAGTTCATTTTTACATAGATCTTATTGCCATAAAGTGAAGCTTCAGACAGCAACATAAGGCACTGTCTGAATGTCTGTCATGTACTGTATTTTAATATAATTGTACGTGGAATACATATGCACATTATGTGTGACATACAGAAAGCAACCACCAGCTTGATGAATCTCAATGAACCACAAATCAAAAGATTATTTAAATGCATACATTTGCATGTGCTGCTTATAAAATAACTGCTAATTTATGCTACAACCCCACCATTATCTATTTAAATTTAATGTTTCAAAAAGTCCATTAAGACTTCAGAAAGAGCACAGAAAGATGCCGGAACCGGAGCTTCTGATTAAAGTGAAGACTAAGTGCATGACGAAGCTCGGCCCAATTAGAGGCTGTGCATTTCGCAATTAGAGGTAAATTCAATGTGCCACGCATCTCTAAAATTGGCCAGGCAATTTGACAATAAAAGTGTGGAAAAGCTTCAAGATACAAACGAACAACCTTACAAGTAAGATGGTGAAGGTGCGTCTTCCAGTGGGGCTGAAATGGCGAGGAACAGGTAAGGATTTTCCCTCTGGCCAATGAGATTTAATCACAGATTTCTAACTGAAAAATAAAGAGGACTGCAAAGCATGGTGAGTGTGAACAACACGTCCATAGAAAGATCCAAATGGAGCAGGACTGGGGAGCAGTGCATATTATTACTAGATAATAAATATCTCAACACTAAAAATCCAGTGAACAGTTATACAATGCAGGCTGCATACAGTAATGTATATCTACTTAGGCATAAGGTACACATAAGACTGTACAAATAAGACTCAAAACCAAACTTACAAATTTAACATTAGATCCTAACCAAAAACAATAATCCTTGAATTCCACTTAGTGAGCGCATGTAATATCCATAAACCCAATGCAGGAAATTACACGGAATTATCAATATGGTTTTCCAAGTCTTACACTGACCTTGAATTTATAAGACACATTAATAAACTATAACCTATGTCATAAAAAATTTATGCAATATGTATCAAATTACTTTTTTTCTCATGTGAAAGATGCTTTGCAGTGATTCAAGTGATCTTTGGATATTTTTAGTTCTGCCTCCTTCTCTTTTAGGTGCCTGTTTAAAACAAGAAATCAAAAGGAGCGCGAAATTGACCTTCTCTCAGTTTTTGTTCTGTTGTTGCTTGTTTAACTGCCCTGCTCTTGGCCATTAAAACATTCTCTGAGGTAAAGTATGCGTAATTTTCAGTTCCGTGACAGCTTATATGAGCGGCTTGAGTTCACAATACATGAGAGCATAGCTCCTTCCCTGCAGTGAAAGCCCTCTCACACAGCCAGCTCGAATGCATGCGGCCTTTCTCTCTTTTACCTCTGTCGACATCAAGGACAAAAAAAAAAAAAAAAAAAAAAAAAAAATCCGTAGCATTTTTTTTTTTCTAATGAACGCCCATCAAAGAGTTACGGCAGTTCGCAACAAAGCGGACGCTCCATTCACAAGCCTGGAAAAGGGCCTCCACGTGCGTGTGTGCGTGCGCGCGCGTGCGAGCGCGTACGAGCGTGTGTGTCGGCACAGCGAGCAGAGGGAGTATGCATAAAGGAAGGAGGTGCTGAAGGCCCTCCACATGCTTTTATGCACATCCTCCTTTACTCAGCCTCAAAGACCCGTGAAGCTATCCACAGCTACCCCCACCTCCTCTACTAAGTACCTTTAAAGATTACTCAGAAGCCAGTGATACAGCCGATATGTTCTGGGGTGAATTGTGCTGCGTCTAGCCTCTGTGCTTCTGGGCGTTTTAATAGCAGGATTCAGAGGGTAAATGTGATCTCCATGGCTGAGCCGGAAGGTTTAACTTCAAAGGCTTGGTATTGTTTCCAAATGTTGATTAGTGCGGCACTTGCTGTAAAACGAACACAGGGAGAGATTATGGAAGGTTAGGTTTTTTGCAGTCTTCTTTTAGACTAACGAACAAGCATACTTTACATACATCAGATACAGCAGAAAACCTTTCGCATTTTATCACTATGGTGAATCAAAACAAGGCCTCTGTAATATTCCCTAGCAATATTATGATTTCAAGATTGTATTGAAGGGTATTAGCAAATGGTGGGAAACTACAAATACACTTTTTTTTTCTCTAATGACAAGCAATAAAACAACCAGTAGTGAGGTCATTGCAGTGAAGCCCAGGAGCCTTTACAATAGTAAACTCTCATTCCTTCAAGTGATTTGACTTAAAAAACCCAAACAAAATTCAAACCAATGCCTATAAAGAATAATCACAACTGTTTTATATTGTGTCAAAAGAAAAGAGAATGCTATAAAAATAAGAGTACCATTCTCATGAATGAAGATATCTGAATCTCATTTGTCTTATTTGTGTAGAATTAAGGGTAGCGTGAATTAACATGTCTGCTGCTTCAGAGAACAAAAAGACTACAATGATCTCTAAAACTAAACTGATCTGGTGATGAGAAATTTTTTTTAACCCCCCCCCCCCCCCCTTTTTTTTTTATAAAAAGACATCTGAATGAAAACCATATGTGGTTGAGTGCTCTCATTAGATCTATCAGAGCTTTTTAAGGCTAGACGCCTCCTCTATTTGAGAGATCAGACGAGCATAAAGTTCAATCATGTATGATGCAACAGAAGTAGCCCACAAGTACTGAACTTGATGAGCTCATTCAAGGATGAAATACTGAACTTGTTCGCCATCTAGTGGTCATATTATATTACTGCATAGGCTCCTCCAAAACAAGTCTAGAATAAATATAAAATATTCAAGTAAATGTTTTGGTTTTGCAAAAAATAATGTTTTTTTTGTTAAACATTTTAAGGTTGGTGTTGGGTATAGACATGAATTTAATGAATATCCTTTGGTTAAATTCTTTGGACACATGATTGGACAATGTAGGTTAGCTATAAAGAAAGCATACTGAGGAAAGAGGGACAAGCTACTCGTAAATACTGAAAGTGAGGGGCGGGGAAGCCTTGGAGTTTTGAACCTCATACAGTTTTATGGAGGGCAGACAGCCAAACTGGTTCAGCGTCTTCCTCGGGAGCAAAGCGAGGAACTCCTTCAGAGCAGAACGCTAGCAGGGTGCTGAGAACCACCCCTCTGCTCTGATGGCAGGAAGTGCTGCCCAAAAGACCCACCCACCCACACCCACACTCACTGTGGAACTGGGACCTCCTGCTTCAGTTTGCATTGCCACAAGAGCCTCCAAATATTTGAAATATTTTGCCATGGGAAAAAGAGAATCTCAGGACGCCCAGATAAAGGCTATAAAAACAATGCGAAGCTGAACTGAGTATAAAGACATTTCTACAATATTGATTTACAGATGACCATTTGAGTATCATTTATTTACAAGCATTATTCATTCACAGAATGAAGCATTATCTTGAAAAGATCTCTTGCTCCACCTAGTGGCCCAATTTTGCATTAGCTATAACAGTAACAGTGACGTGTGTGCCCAAAAAACTTTATTACATGAGTATTCAAAAATTTAACATATATTGTCCTTCATAAACACACTTGGCATTCAATGAGGTCAATTATTTGTATAATAGAGGAAAAAAAATAAAAACCTGGTTTTGCAGTAGTTTGTGGTGAAATGGAAAACCATGCCATATCTGAATTAACCACAGATGAAAACTCCCTGTATTTAATGACAATTTTATCCATGATATACAGCATAAAACGGATAAGACCGACCATGTTTTAATAACTTTATTCTCTTTTTCAATAGAACTGTACAACCAAGAATCAAACCTTTTCACGAGTCTAGCAAAAACCTGTCCTGTAAATGTCTATGCTCTGAGCAGGCCTGCTTACACTCACTTCAATAATCAAATGATTAATCAACTAGCTAGGCAAACACTTCAAACCAGTCGTAATGACAGAACAAGGAGCAGAATTTGGGGTGGGGGTGGGGGGGGGTGTGTGTGAAAAAAAACCAAACAAACAAAAACAACAACATGTTCCCTTTGTTTGCTACTCTCCCCAGAGTTATACAAATGTACAGTGAAATCTTATTTACACAGACCTGGAAAAATTGGACAAAAACCAAGAAACACGGTTTGAAGAAGCATGAGAAACAGGGAAGGGTGGGGCTAGATGCAGGAGAAGACATCTTCATTTGAATACACACAAAGGATGGGAGCCAAGAGTATTGATACGGAAACCCATGCTTATAACTCTACCATGACCTGTGTACTTGCAGAGTGAATGAGGAGGTAAAAACCAGGGGATGCAGCAGCATGTTAAAAGGTCCTGTAATTAGATCACTGCGGTTCCTTGTTCATTCGCAGACACACTGAGACTGACCAGCCACAACCGTTTATGCAGGACATTTGGTACCTCCTCGCCCAACTCGGACGTCTCCACAGATCCGAGAGGGCAACTAAACACACGAGTCATGCAGCAGACAGGAGGCCCGTTCCTGAGACTCGGCAGGGATATTCCAGCAGCTGTCGCTTCCCAACAGATACTGCAATAAGTAGTGTAGAAAAGTGCATTCCCCTCATACAGTAACATCCACAGCTGCATATTCTGCCTTACAAGAGTCTCTCTCTCTCACTCACACACACACACACACACACACACACACGCGCACACACACACACTTACTTTCCAAAGTTCTCAAGTGCTTCAGTTGAACTCACCAAAGACAGACATCTAGGGTGAGAAAAAGCTCTTCACAAAAGCACATGAGCAGTTCAAGCTGAGATTACCTTACTCCCTCAGGAGAGCTACTGGGCAACTTTGTTTTTGCCAAAAAAAAAATTGGAAAGCGGTGCTTGCCAAAAGACCTTGAACAACCGACAAGAACAAAAACAGGTGTAAAGATCTAACCAGGACACAGGGAAGTTAAACAGGGAAGTGGCATAGCAGCAGGAAACTGGGTTAGTGAGGGCTGGCCAAATTTACCTGAAGGCAACACAAATCATCATCATCAATGGCAACATACAAAAACAAGCCAAAAAAAAAAAAAAAAAAAAGTTTCCCAGTGGTTTACATTCAGTTCAACAAATCAGAGGTACAATGGTGCATACCTTAACATCCAAAGTCAGAGCCAACTAAAGAGGGAAAAGTGAGAGGCTGCTTAAAGCTTTTACCTTTCCCAACAGCCCCAGTGCACATGCTTACAATAGCAGCCAACATGTGCCATATGATCTGCCTGCTAACAGTGTGATGCCCAGGGTGAATGTTATGACCCCACCATTCACAGAACGCAGAAAACAGCTACTTGACACGATGACCACAAAAGATCTATGGAACGGGACTGAGAGCACAGCAGATTAGAGAGGAGTGTTCAAACCGCCTGTGGCACGGTTGGAGGGCCACCAACGCTACAGATAATGAACTGTGGGCCTAGCGCGTGATATGGGGATAGACACTGGACTATGCCAAATTGGTGCTCGGAACAGGATTACATGCATACAGCAGACTCTTACAATATACAGCTCATCTAGCCAATCAGAAGGCCACTCTCAGCTCCACGCCCCGCAACACTCCGCGGGGCCAGCCGTCGCGGTGGCTCCCACCCAGGCCAGCGTGACTGTCTGGTGTAGCCACACAGAACGCGAGCCAGTCCCTTAGCTTTCTCTGTGAGAAAGGGTGGAGGGGGTGAACCCTAGCTCGCACAGGACCCAGCCCAGTGGGCGAGAGCGTCTCGGGAGCTACGGCCTCTTCGATCAGATATAGTGCGAGCTGTGTGTGGTGAGGACGTTTGGAGGCAGGCCTGGTCAGACCGAAGGCGACTCGCAGGAGGACACTTGGACGGGACAGGTCTCATTTCCCCCATAAGGCCACGCTGCTGTACGGATGGAAGGGGTGGAAGATCGGACTTGGTACAGGATCTGTGGAGCAGCGAGAGGCCGTCGCTGAAGGCCACACGGCCGTTTTGCAGTGGCGGTCGCCCACAAAAATCAAACCCATAAAGCAAGAGCTGAGACACAGCTGGAGAAACAGAGTCACGGAGTCTGCACGAGCTCTCGAGATCAGTCCCAAACCAAACATCAACGGTCCCTTCAGACGTTACTAATAGTGAGTGTTGACGGCACCATAGTTATAATCTTAAAATGTACATAATTTTCTTTTTACAATTACAGCTTTTACATCCACGGCAAAATAAGCCAGTCAGATTTGTGCTAGGAGGAGCTTGGTTGAACGGACAACATGATCATTTAGCAACCGTTTCTGTAGACTTATTTAAATTTACACGAACACTGAAGAGATTTCTTCATTCAGTTCTTACTTGATGTTCTTTGATTGAAACTTCATTTTGCTTCTTCTTATAATTATTTTTCTATACAGTACATTAATTTATTTTGAAAGGGAGTAGAAAATGAAACAAAAAACAAAAAACAAAAAAAACCAAACCAAAACAACAAAAAAAAAACCAAACCAAAACAACAACAAAAAAAAAAACAAACCAAAACAAACCAAACCCTGGAAAATCAAACCCAAAAGTAAATTTCCCCATAGCCAGTGATGTGCACTTCAGGTAGGAGGGGAGCTAGGACGCATGCCAGCTCTGCGCTCTGAGGAAGGCGGGGAGGGTGGAGCAGGAGGAGAGAGTGGGGGTGTGGTGGGGATCAGAAGCTGTCCACCCAGATGGCAAAGCCTCTCTCTGCGAGGGTGCGGTTCAGCTGCACCAGCTACAAGAGGAAAGAGAAAATGAAAATTAGTCACACCTGCCGCCATCGTGAGGCTCAGTTACTTTCATGAAAGTACCGCTCTGCCCGTAAAATCTGTGAATCTTGAAAAGTTTTTCTTTTTAATTCGTCAAAACCTCATTGGCGTTTGTTTCTATACATAAAGCCAAATAATAATAATAATAATAATAATAATAATAATAATAATAATAATAATAATAATAGACTCATCCAGCAACCAAAAGAGGAATTTATCTTCCAGTGCAGACGGCGTCTGCAGAAGCCCTCACCTCGTCTCCAACCATGTTCCACATCTGGACTAGTGGAAGGCCCGTGTTATTGTCATAGTTCGTGACCTAAAAACCAGGGATTTCATGAGGAAAGAAGGAAAAGGTGGTGGTGAATTCATCTGACCGCTCACTCGTAACGGATCCTTCTGGCTCGTCAGCAGACACTTGCCTGTGCAAGCAGCGGCACCCCCTGCGTCATCTCTTCCAGCGCCGAGTTGGCTTCGCTCGAAAACCGATCCTCACCTATAGAACGCACGGAGCTAGTCAGGCAGCACTTAAAGGCAACAAGCGTCCCATAGCAGAAACTGCAGGGAAAAGTGTCAAGTCTCGTAAGTGTTAAGACGACAAGCCGCCCTCACCAGGAAGAGGAGCGATGTTGTCCAGCAACACCTCCGTCCCTTGGAACGGTAATGTCACAAAATCGGACCTGCGAGCGACAAATGATTTAAGGGAAGGCAAACTAAAAACACCCTCGGTCTCATACTATACACGAGCAGCACAGGCTGTAACCTGATCTGGCGAAGGGTATCAATCTTCACTCTGTCGTAGCCGCCGTAGTCCACGTATCGGATCTCCACCTCGCTGGAGTCCTTGTAGAAGGAGATGACCTGAGCGCGCCACCACGCGCCCTCCACCGCAGGGGCCGCGCAGATCACACCCACTGCAGCGCCAGGAAGACAGAAAAAGCAGGAGGTCTTAATCGCGAGGGGGATATTAATCTAGGCTACAGGTTCTGCCTGGTCCCGCGGGACCACCAGCCAGGTCGCGTTTTTGTTAGCTCTTTCGTGCAATCGAGTCAGCGGCTGAGGTACTACAAAGCTCTTCATCGCCTGGTTAAAAGGCGATAGGAGACGGAAAAGTAAACGCAGCAGGGCCGAGCGACCCGGGACACTAATCCGGCCGGGCTGAAAAAAACTCAGATCTTTCCTACCCTCGGCCGGCGAGGGCAGGGCGGGGGTGCCCGGCTGGGAGTAGCACAGGAACATCTGCTGGTCCAGGCTGCGCAGGGCGTGGTACGTGGGGTGGGTGTGCTGCTGCACGAAGACGTGGCCCGCGGACACGATGTTCACCACGATCACCTCCACCGTCACGCCGTTGGGGAGCAGGAGCTGGGAGACCAACGAATCGCAGAACATTAACAAAGCGGGACTTCAACAGGAAAGTTTAACGAAACTTCCGACTCTTGGACGGGGAGGGGGTGGGAGGGAGGCAGCTTTACCCAGGACGTCATGGGCAGAGAGGGTAAAGAGAGGGATGGTGGTGGCGCGTACAGGTTGGTCAGGTCCAGGTCTTTAAACTTCTTCCCGATCAAGGCCAGCGCTTTGTCTACCTGCTGCTGGGTGCCTGGGAATAACGGGAAAGAAGAAGGAGAATCAAAGTACGTTCACAGGTCGCACGGAGCACGTCCTCAGCAGAAAGGGCCTGGGCAAGACAAACAGGCTTGTGTGGTTCACTCACCCTCTAAATGGCAGATCTGAAACTCTTGCGTGTAAGGCAGGGTTGATATGTAGATCTTTGCACCGGAGCTTTGCTTCAGGAAGCTCACGTATCTCCCTTGTTTGCCAATTAGTCTACCAACCAGATGCTGCAAGTGAGGGAGGCAGAGGAAAAATAAAATTAAAAATAAATTTTAAAAAGAATCACTGCAAAGTCAGCGCTCAAGACAAGAGAAACGCTTCCTCGGTCCGCAACCGTTCTCGGTTAACTAAAGAATACATTAGGAGCTCGTGGTTAACTAATGAACAGCCATTATATAAGGTGGCCCTTGGCTTCCTTTGTTCAGTACAGATAATGGAACTTGATTCAAGTGTTGAATTTGGTTTAAAAATTAGAGGCAGTTCTGAGAAACCTCACCTTTGGCACTTCTATCTCCCATACAATCATCTCAGAGCTCTGTGATTGGCTGGCCTGGCTGCCACTCTGCTGACCATCTCCAACCCCCAAAGTGGAGCAGCTGTCCATTGAGTCCATGCTGTTTACGTCCGAACCTACGTCGGGAACACACAGCCGTGAATGTAAGCTTGGCAACACGCTAAAATGCCAATTATTCCCCAAGTGACTCAAATTTCTTCATACATTTCTGGTTCTAAAAAATGATTCTTTAAACAGTTTAAACCCATAGACCATTACTGCACATTTTAGGCTCATATTAATACTGCGCTACACACTTGTCTACCATGGTTATGACCAACTTCAAAGCCTTGATGAGGTCTAACCTGTTGCTATTTGGAGATCAACAACAATAGCTGCTTTGCCAGGTCACTGTGGTCTACGTAGCAACAGGAGTAACAAAAACAAGGTGATACAACTGAACAACTCTGCCAACACATGAAACAGGCCTTCAAGGAATATGGCCACTCACTGTCAAATCCTGCTCTGGTGCAACACAACGTTTGGAGGTACCTGCACATACACTAATTACACGCAAACCGTCACAAGCAGCCACTGATGCCTGATGACTGCGTTCTGAATCCTACTGCCTGTACGCTTCACTTCTTACCAGCCTGAACAGCTTCTGGCCCCTGCTTCAGCTCAGAGAACATACATGGGGAATATTCTAGCCAATTCCACTCAAACCGCTGAGCTGCTAGCCAACGCCACTCAAACCGCTGAGCTGTCAGCAGAAAAACTTGACCGCGTCAAAAGGCAGGGTGAAGTTACACAACCTTACACAGAGAAACAAGACTTCAGTTTTCCACTCCTTTCTTACCATTCCAAAGGAGTACCATTTTCAATACCATTTTCTAACTCTGCATCAGAAATATAAAAACACAGTATGCTCTGTTTTGGTGGTGGGTAGTGCTAAAAGAACAAAAACTAAATTGAGGGTCTTAAAAAAAAAAAAAAAAAAGATAACTAGAACAAACAGGCATAAAATTCTTCTAGATGTGGTGCACACAGCCTCTGTCTCTGTACCTGCTTGCAAAAGAAAGCAGAATGTACACGATACAGCCACAACAAAATGTGTGAAGAACAGATGTGGATCATTATGACCCGGCACAAAATCTATGACAATGCTGATGTAGGACACAAGAAAAGAGCCGATCCAGAACACACACACACGCGGGCACTTTGAAACAAAGCAAGTCATCAAGTCCTGAGAGAATCAACACCTTTCTTAAGGCACAGTAGGGTGTGGTGGAGGCGGAGGGGACACCAGGTGGAGCAGCAGCACCACCCAGAACACCTCACAGCACATTAGTACTCATGGCACAGGTGCTTCCTGTCATTAACACTTCCCCTTTTGTGTGTTCAATAAAGGAATAACCTTTGAGCTCACAAAGGCTCATCATCAATTAATTAGATGTTGTGATGCAGACCAACACATTTCTTCAAATGTCCTAAAATAATACTATAAAGCCATCAAATAAGATGATATAAACTGCAACAACACGGAAGCCCTAAGGGCAGCTCCACGGGCTCCACGCACCGTTTCCCTACCGCCAGCTTCCCGTTTGTCAAGTGTCTGACTTGTACTGGACAGCTATTAAACAACCTTTTGGGCACAAAGTTTGTGTCCAAACAAATAGGCGTTGTGAAGGGGGGGCTCTGCTGGTGCAGGCAGTTAAACGGTGCATGCACAAGCGTGAGCTCTCTTCGCACGACTACCCAACAAGAGGTGGAGCCACTGAGGTTTTCATACGCCCCGACAGTAAATCAATGTGAACTCTGCTGAGGGGCAGACCTCCGCGCACACAGCATTCATTCCAACGCAGGATGAGCCCTCCTCCACCCCTACTATAAACTACCCCTAGAGTCATGCATTTGTGGGGCTAAATCACAGTGTCACATGGCTCGAGTCCTGCAGGGTGGAAGAGTGAATATGGTGGTTATTTTTCTGGTCGTAGCAGCCTACCTAAAGCCTGTTCAGGAAGTGCTGCCTAACCTTTATGTGCAGATGGCTCCTCAGCCCCCATATCAAGCAGTGATGGGTAGCTAGCGAAGCATTTAGCATTGTTAGCTAAACGCTCGGCAGTAGCCATAAAACAACCTTCGATTCTAATAAAGTTTTTAGCGTCCATGTGGGAACATTTTCCAATGCTCGATTCTAAAAAAATAAATAAATAAATAAAAAATTAAAAATTGATTCAGCAGCACTGCCGATATCCAAACAAGGAATACTTGTGTTGATGTTTATCAGTGAATTATGGGAAAAGCCAGTCCCATTAGGTCTGGCATGTGCTTCCTGTAAGTGGAGGCCAGCCAGGACAAGAAAAGGTCCTGAAAGAAAATCCCCTTCTCATAAAGAGGTTTATGGGAAAAACATGTTGCAAACATAGAATAAGGAAGCTTGAGGAAGGCAGGTAGAGGAGATGGGTGCTATGAGACCCTTTGAATGACGAACTGCTCCATTAAAGGCTAGGCAATTAATAGATACTTTTGTATGAAACTAATTAACGTACGTTAATCAGTGCTCTCATTATAAAATATGGGCCTTTATTGTGATAAACAATAGTTGTTTTGAGAATCGCCAAGTCCCACCTCCCCCAGATGGATTAACTAGGCACATATCTTTCAAACATGCAAGATTAAAATGATATGTTCCTTCCAAATACGTATTTATCCTGAAGTGATGTTCAAACGGTGATATGCTTTCTAAAGCATATATAAAATACCAGAGTCGTGGTGCTCACCTCCTGACTGATCTGCCTCCGTCTCGCTGGTTCCGTTCCTGAGACCGGCCCCGTTCAGCCGGGCCGCCTCACAGACCGCGGCCACGTGCTCTGTGGTCAGCGTGGGTTGCTCCAGGGCCACGAGATCAGAGACGGAGCTGTCCGGCAGTTCGTCTGCCTTGCCCTCGGAACTCCTCGAGATCCCTGAAATTTGAGCAAGGTCCTCTTTGCTCTGAGGCAGCGCGGAGGGCGAGCTCGTGCCGAGCAGGACGAGATCCTCGCTGCTGACGCCGTCCTCCGACTGGCCCGTGCTGCAGCCGGAGTCCTCGGTTGTGGTCACCGCCTCCACGGCTTGGACCCTGGGCAGGAGAGGAGTCGAGTGCAGCTGGCCCCGGATGGGCGCCGCCCGCGGTCCTCCATGCCGATCGTCCTCGGGCTTCTCCCACGCTGAAGACGGCAGGCAGCCGTTGGCGACGTCCTCCGCCAGCTGTGCCGCGTGCTGGTCTGCTTGGCTCCGTGAAGCCCACTGGAGCTGTTGTCTAGCGGTTTCCTGCCCGTTCAAAGTGGGCGTGCTGCAGCCAGCCACCTCGGTGGACTCGCCGAGCTGCAAGTCACGGCTGCCCACTGTCATCACCTCCTGGGTGGCGGCGGAGAGGACCTCGGTGATGAGGCCTGCAGCCAGGCGGTGGAGCTCCTCCATGCCACCAGTGGTCTCTGCCGACTGGCACAGGTCTCCGTTCTCATGGTGCTGGGTCTCCACAGGGACGTCCATGTCAGGTGCGCTAGCAGACAGGGGGAACAAGGTGGGCGCCGCAGTGCTGGGGGACTGGCAAGATCCGCCCTGAGCACGTTGTTCCTGGGTCGCGGCCGGGACTGAGGGCCGCTCGTCTTTGGTGAGGGGAGGGTCGTCTTTCACCAAGTCTGCTTGGAGAGACTCGGCAAAGGGCACAGCCAGCACTTCGCCAGCCACCTCCCCCTCCGGCTCGGGACGCTCTGCCCTGGCTGGCTCCGTGGTCCGGCAGGTGGCCAACGCCTTTTCCATAGCGCCAGCTTCCCGGTTGTCAGGCTTTCCATCTAGGAGTTGCCTCGCCGAGGCAGCAGCTCCCAGCTCCCCGGCTGCAGGTGGCGGACTTGCCTCGTTGCTCAGAGAGGCAGCCTCCGGTCTCTTACGAGACGAGCTTTTCTCTGCTAGATCTGCTGGACCCGAGGCCGAGGCGGGGGCCTTTTGCCTGCCGGTCTCCGGGCTGCCCGGCTGGTAGTCCGTGCTCGCGCTATTGCTGTAACAGGACGCACCCAGCTTCCCAGACGCTACCGCAAGCTGCGGCTGGTCCGGAGGCTCCCCAGCCGGCCCCCTGCTCGCTGGCGCGTGAACGGGCGCTACGACCTTCTGCTCGGCAGGCCTCTGCTCTTTGGCGTCAGGGACGTCTGGGAGAATGGTGGTATGTGCGGTGCCGGCGGGCGGACAACCCTTCTCCACCACGCCATTGCTGCCCTCGCTGGGAGAGGCCCGGAGGCCCATGGCCGGGCCCTCCTCACTGTTGTGGCCGGCGACACGCCCTTTCTTGCGCGAGATGTACCACCACCAGCCAATGAGCATCAGCACTCCAGGAAGCGTGTACGGGACAAAGGATCGAAACCTCAGCGGCATCTCCTGTTGGCCCCAGCTGCTACTCCTGAGAACAGAAGACACAAACACAGAGTCAGAACGCTTTCTGGCAAAAATAATTTGCTACAGTATCAGTGTTCAGAATTAAAATTAGACAGATTGTGTCGAGTTCAAGCAACTTCAGCATGCGTCAACAACATAATGACATTCACCACACAAATTTTTAGCAATTTTGCATTCTGTTTTGGGACATTAGAGGTGGCGTGGGTTTCAAATCATTTAAGATATTGCTTATGCTCTTGGTTTCCGCATTTTAACATAAATCCCAAGTACGCTACAATATGCAGGCCTTAACATCCATTTTATTGTACTGTAGTCTAGGGCACAAGTTAAACCACCTAATGCTTATGCAATTATCAATTTTGGTCCCACTAATAAATTGTGCCCCATTAAAGGTGGGTGATAGGGGTGAATTTAATCTAGACTAAACGGCATGTTTAGTGGGGACTTCTGAAGCAAACACACCCACCCACATACCCCCTTTGGTTCAGTCATTGCTAAGAACAAACTATTAAAGTTTAGAGTTTGAAAAGACATAATTTACATTGTTTATATGTTTTGTGCCTGCAATGTTTTTGGTAAAACCATGCTCTTTATACAACTAATGCTCAAAGATCTGAATAGTACAATCGTAAATGTCTAAAGGATTTAAAACTCAAATTCATCAAGTACTTACAGGTAGAGGGTTTGCACTTTGATTTCTTTTTGCTTACTCTAATTTTATTTTGCTTAATTATAAAATTATTTTGCTTAATCTAAAGCTAAAGTTTGCTAAATCCAATTAATAGCCAAAAGACCTCCATCAAAGACTTTAAATACACAGAGAAAGTGTGGGTGGATGCCACAGGACACCATACAAACAGTTCCAACAAAAGTCACTGTTTATGCAAAGCAGCACTGCTGTCTGAGAAAGAAAGCAAAAATAAAGACACAGCCAAATTTATATACTGGTTTGTCTACAAAAAAACTTCAGACACCCATGTACATAGCAACAAACAAGCCACATCAGAGGTGTCTGACTTTCAACGGTCATGTACAGAAACTTGTGAGACAAGGTATAATTCCTGCATAACGACTGATCACCAAAAACAGGGCTACTTTTCCTTCCTCGTGAGCCATGAGCCAACATGACTATGATCACATATCCTAGTGCACATTACGCATGCCTGGCCTGTCGAGAGGGGGAGGGGTTTTGTCTAGCCAAGCTGGAGCACTGGAGGTGGGCCCTACCAGTTACAGTCCAACCCAACAGGCTTGCGGGAGTGCACGCCAAGGTCCCTCCATTGCTCATTGGCTGGCGGCAGAGCCACGTTAAAAAAAGGACACCTAAACATGCCTTGCCATAACAGAGAGAGGAGCCCAGTTTGTGGGAAGGGAGGAATGCACTGCGGAGGGCGACACTGCACTATATGGGAGGACTCGGCACTAATATGTTTTGAACTTCGACTTTGACCCCCACAGTGCTTTTGGCTGAGCTGAGGAGTGGCAATGGTCTGGCCCAGGGAAGGTCACACACCATGTGCTGCAGGGGCGTTGGTGATAAAGATACCGAGGGAATATCAACGTGTGAAACCATGAGACACAGACACTGTCGCACTATCCTACGGTGAAAGGAAGCAAGGGAGATTTTCCATCAAGTTCATCATGGACCCATCAAAATGCCCAAATTAGCAAGTAACATTGTTTAAAAGCAGAGTGACATTCTTGCCAGGGTTATTTAAGGCAAACAGACTTGATCATGCTTAAAATAACACCAATAGGTTTAAACAATGATTATGAAAGCAGTCATACCACTTTTTCATCTTGGTATATGAAGGGTGTCATAACAAGGACAAGGAATCTTTTTACCGAGATTTATAAATGAGCCTCTTATGAATTTAATGACACTGGATTAAGACACAGGTGCCTGAAGGATTTATTAGCACTCTGCTTGGAAGGGACTTAAAAATACCAAACAAATAGGTTTGGAAGGAGAGTTTGCATACTGGCTCAAGTTCTCCAAACCCGTTACCCTAAAACATGCTTATGAGGAAAAAAAACTAAACAAAAAAGACAACAAAAACAACAACAACAAAAAACAACAACAAGTGGCATGATAAGTTTTATGTAAAGAAACAAAGCGCTTGAAAAACCACCAATGACCTTCACTTACAGTTTCCCAGAACCAGGTCCAGGCACCAGCAATTCTGCATATTGCTATTTGAGACCTTTGAACTGGAAAGAGAAGGCTTTAACTGAGTGAGAGGAGCATAAGAATGATCAGTTCATTATCTTTATTACAAAGAAAGGGTCAAAAGAAACTAATGTCAACGTGCGATTTTGTAGAGGGGGGGTGTGATGCCTCGAGTTTTCGTTGCCTTTAAAAACAGGTAATAAATCTGAATAGCAAAACAAACAATTACAAGTTGCCAAGTACACGTTAAAAACCACCGCATTTTGACAGCTGACAGACTGATCTGCCCAGAATGTCACTAGCAGCTTGTATGATCGCGATACATTAGCACGTTCATAACCAGCCGCACGGCTTCGGCTGCGGATAATCGTGGTCACGTACGCCTGGCAACAACATAATCAACACTTGTATCACGTAAAAACGCCGTTCACCTTCGTCGAGGTTAAACACATGCTCGCGAAGTTCACGTCCACTCCGGTCTCGCCGTATCACGGCCTGGGCGCGTGTGCAAAGCGAGTCGAGGATTAAGCTACGCCGCTGCACGACCTTGGGGGGGTAGATAGCGAAAGGGTCGGTGCATTCGCTACCACGCACCGAGTACACGCGTCGTAAGCAGTTTATCGACTGGCTTTGCGTCTACAAAAACAAAAAACAGCGTGCACTCCCGAACCTACGGCAACATACGCACCAAGCACCAGAGTCCGGGCGTTTCGGCCACCCGGTGCTCGGCGGATCTCACCGCATCACGTCCATTTGCTCTCTTTTCCAAAAGGAGTGTCACGATTAGCGAAGTCAAATCAACTCTGCGTGTTCTGGTAAAGAATAAAAGCGCCACGGTAAGCAGAAGAGCGGCCGTCTGGCGCACGGTTCACGCAGCTTACCTCGAGGCTGCGGCGGGCGGCACACGCGCTAGCAGGCTTAGCTGCCCTTTAGCGCCGA
Organism: Electrophorus electricus; assembly: GCF_041902795.1. Taxonomy (NCBI): domain Eukaryota; kingdom Metazoa; phylum Chordata; class Actinopteri; order Gymnotiformes; family Gymnotidae; genus Electrophorus; species Electrophorus electricus. The sequence continues at coordinate 5,996,422 of NC_137513.1, forward strand.
CACACAACGGATTCGCCGAGACGGGGTTAAAAAACAACAACACACGATTGCATCGCTAAAAACGACAATCAAACGTTCGGAGGTAAAAAAAAAAAAAAAAAAAAAAGTGAACTAAGTGGATAAACAGGGTATCGACCCGGATCACGTTCATTAAGCGGTAGGCCGAGGCGGAGGACGAGTTAATGCAACTGTCCAGTGATGTCATCTAGTGATCACCTTCGCGGTGTCCCGTTAATTATCCATTAACTACTACACCAGCCACACAGTCCCCGGGTCTATGAGTGCACGTCAACCACCGCACAAGCCCACTACCGAGGCTGAGCAACATGGCAAGAAAGACAGCCGCGGAAGGCTTGAGCTCCACTTCGCGAGTTTGCAGCCGCAGGCAGCATGTGCTCACGTTTTGAACGTCAGAATGATGGTTCAGCTGCAGATAACGTGAGTGGAGCTGGGAGATGCACCACAGCAGAGCTAGCTAGGAGCCTTTATCTGCCTTCATCAAGTATTCGTTTTCTGCACTGCAAAATAGACAGTGTTTAACCCGAATGTCACTACACTATGAAAGACAGCTGGCGGTTGGCTAGTTTTACGAAGCCGAACACTGCATCCTCAAGAAAGTTAAGTTAACCTAGCTATCTAGCATCCTTAGATAACTATCTATTTAAATCCTAAAGCGAGACAGCCAGCCGTCTCGTTTAGTGACAGACTGAGAATGGCACGTCATTTGCACTTAATATGACACTGGCAGCTACAAACTAAAATCAGCGCTGCTGCAAGTGAGTCTGCTCCGTTTGTCGGTTAAAAAGCCAAAAACATTAGTTATCCTAGCTACGCTACCCAGGTTGATTACTGTGTACCTGGTGCAATTTTATGGATCACAGTCAACTAAGCAGGCCTAAAACACTAAGGTAACGGCAACAAAGAGCGTGGACTGTATTAAACCCGTGGACATGTTCATTAGCCAGAATAGAGGGCAACACGGAGGCAGTACAACCAGCTAGCCGGGAAGCTAACAAGCCAGCTAGCCGGGAAGCTAACCAGCTAGCAGGGCACAAATGAGCACGCCGCGCAGCCAGCATATGTAGGGCGAACATTTCTAACACTTACTGCGTTTATATATCCTTCGCGTCGCCACTGTGAACAGCACACTCGTGATAAAGCTTAGTGACTGTTGCGTATTGCGGGCCCGACGCCGTCCAAACGTTGTCCCTGTTCGGTGTCTGTCTGTCTCTCTCTCTTTCTCTCTCTCTCTCTGTCTCTCTCTATCCTCCCCACGTGTTGCCCGACCGAAAGCACTCTAAACAGAGGCGTATCAGCTGATGAAATCCCGCGATAGCTCCTTTCTTCATGAGACCACGTACAATCTCGCGCAACTTTGTCCTCGATTTTAATGTAAGACGGAGAGCTACTCCAGTTCCACGTAATTGTTGTGCTCATTTATACAGCTAACGATGCTATTCATAATCGTTCTCCTCTGGCGTAATCATTGTTTGGGGTATTAGTTTTACAGGCCTGATTAATACACCAAGGGTCCTTTAAGACTGGGCTAGCCAACTCTGAGCATAGTGCTCCCTGTTTTAGAGACTTCCATGGGAGCAATGTTCTTTTGGGACTGTTAAGCCTAACTTAATGGCTGTCTAATAATTCTGGGCTTTTACAGAGTGGGTGCCAGCATTCAGAGAGCAAATCTTTGGCCATTTTGTCACATTTCACAGAATACAAAGACAGCTGTATAAAATTCATGTTGGTTTATGCCTTCTGATGCCACAGACATTCCAAGCAGAAGATTGGTAATGTCAGTTCATGCAGTTATTGTGATGGAAGATATACACAATCAAAAGGAACTTTACTTGATGTAAAACAAGTGTATTGGTCCTTATATTCTTTTCAAAAATGAGCAGGTGAACAAATTGCCGTGTGTGTGTGTGTGTGTGTGTGTGTGTGTGTGTGTGTGTGTGTGTGTATATATATATATATTACACACACACACACACAGAATAAAATAGACCACTACAAAATGACCAGTTTCTCTAGTTTTGAAATTGATGGGTACAAGGCTGAGCAGTTTTGTTTTATTCTATAAACTACTGGCAACATTTCTCCCAAATTCCCGGTAAAAATATTGTATTTTAGAGCTTCTTTTTTTTTTTAATGAAAATGACTATTGCTCACAGAAGTTTCAGACCACAAATAATGCAAAGAAAACAAGTTCATATTCATTTATAAACATCACAGTACTAATATTTCAACTTAGGATGAGTCGAGAAATCAATATTTGGTGGAATAACCCTGATTTTTAATCACAGCTTTCATGCGTCTTGGCAGGCTTTCCACCAGTCTTTCACATTGCTGTTGGGTAACTTTACACCACTCCTGGCACAGAAATTCCAAGAGCTCGGCTTTGTTTGATGGCTTGTGACCATCCATCTTCTTCTTGATCACATTCCAAAGGTTTTTAATGGAGTTCAAGTCTGGAGATTGGGCTGGCCATGATAGGGTCTTGATCTGGTGGGCCCTCACCCACACTTGGTGATTGTCCTGTTGAAAAAAAGCAATCATCAGAGTTGGGGAACATTGACAAATTTGCCCGATTCCAGCCCTGCTGAAACACCCCCAGATCATCACCGATCCTGCACCAAATTTCACAGTGGATGCAAGGCATTCTGGCTTGTAGGCCTCTCCAGGTTTCCATCTAACCATTACATGACCAGGTGTTAGACAAAGCTGAAAACTGCACTCATCAGAGATGATGACCTTACTCCAGTCCTCTACGGTCCAATCCTTATGGTCTTTCACAAACTTCTGTCTGGCTCTTCTTTGCTTCTCATTGATGAAGGGCTTTTTTCTAGCTTTGCATGACTTTAGCCCTGCCTCCAGAAGCCTGTTTCGAACTGCCCTTGCTGTGCAATTCAACCCAGCTGCTGCATGGCATTCTTTTTGTAGGTCACTTGACATCACTTTACGGCTTGTTAAGTGACATTCGACTGAGGTGGTGATCACGGTTGGTAGAGAGTCATTGTTGTCTCACGTGTTTGCTGCTTGACCTTGTTCTTAAGAACCGGTTTTTGAAATTTTCAACATGAAAGCAACCTGCCAGTAAAGCTACAATTGAACCCTTCTTTTCCATATTAAAGAACCTTTTTTTTCCAACTCTTTTGGCATGGTCCGTAGCTGTATTTTGACTATACTTTTTTACTTTTTGGGTAGTCCTAGCATGGCTTTTCCCGTCCAGCTGGTTCTATAACGAGAATAGTGATGACGGCAGCAGTGGTTTTTATACTGTTGCTCATTAGAATAGGATTTTGTTCAGGTGATCACCTATTCAGCATCTCATTAAGCAGAATGAGGTGTGTCTGTGAGGGAATTCCACAAACACTTGAATGAAATGGCTGCTGTACATGTGGAGATGCTGATTTAAGAAAAAATTGGAGTGGTCTCATTTTTTTCCCCCAGAGCTGTATATAGTCTTTCTACTGAAGCAATACTCCAGTGTTTTTCAAATTAATCTGTCCAACATTTGTAGCATATGGTTGATTAACACAGACAATTTTGATGAAATTCTCTGTAGAAAACAAAAAGCATTGACTTGAACAACGCTTCTACTAGATACGTAATGGCGGAAGGAAACCTTGCAAGAACGTCCCTTGGGGTTCTATTAGAAGTGTTTTGAATCAACAGGTCTTATGTGCTTTTCCAAGTACAGAGAATGCATCAAAATTGTTCTCCATGGTAGTTCACCATGCACTATAGATGTGGCAGACAAATCTTAAAAACACACTGGATTATTCTTCAAATGATTATTAATTATTTACAAAGGAGGTTGACGGTAACCGGTATCTTAAAACTACCAGAATTAGCCCCCTCACTCGGTCTTCAAATCAATTTACTATTGGGAGCCTAAAACCTATACAATAGCTAGAACTGTAAACACAACTGGAAACATTTTTGTTTAAACTTATTGCATGTTGATATCACTGTGACAGGGTAGTGAACAACTTTTATTATGAACACAAGTATAATTAAATCATGTTATACATGTACAGCAACTAACTGCTTTACAAAAAAAAAAGCAATACAATGTCATATTTACAATCATAACTTCCAATTTTACACAAAAATATTTACAGATGACAAATGTGCTGTTTACAGATGATTGGTGCAATTAAATGTGATAAATGCTTCAGACCAATGCAGTTTTCTATTATAAAATAAATGCAGTGTTCCTTAACCACAAATTGCAAAGAAAAATGAGCAAGACATCATCTCGTCATAATGCAGACAAGCATGCTCCTAATAAACTGCTGTGCAGGCTGTACCCACATCAATAGCTTCAGATATTACTACTGTATATCCTGAGAACAGTAATTAAATTTAGCTGTGTACCTTACCTTCAGTGTATGGAATATATGAATGCGTAACTGAAAAAAAGACTGAGACAGAATATCAACTTGGATATTAGAAATATCCTTACCTACCTCAGTTCACAGAGTAGAGGTGTTTTAAAAAAAATGTTTCTAACCTTATTAAAAACTGCTCGGTAACTTGTCCTTTTGCATTTAGAGTATCAGAATGTTTAGAGTATCAGAATCCTGCCAAACTGCCAACATAAGCAAGACAACATCTCTGCAAAACCATCAATAAAGACTATAAATACTATAATAAACCTGCAGTTAAACAATAGGGTACAGTAACAGATATTAAAATAATGAAGATGACAAACTGACCAAATTAAGGCTAGACAGATTTGGTCCCATTTCCAAGAGCAAACCATTAGACATTGCTACTTGATTATAGGACCACCATGAACCAACTAACGTACATGAACCTTTTAAGGTAATTCATTCTTAAGAGATAGAGTGGTTAAAAGATAGCATATAGTGGTTGAAGAAAAAAACAAAAAACAAAAAAACAACCTAAATATTATAGCTGATTTTTTCATGTAAATGTAATGTTCTATGCAATTGATAGGTGTTCTTTTGTAGTGCTAGTTTATAAAACCTAACTTCTTAGATTAGTCATCACAGATACAGTGCTCTACAGCAATCATTTTCACCTTTTCTTCTTAGGGAAAAAGTGGGCAAATAAAGAACAGATTGGGGAATATTGCACATAATCAGCAAAAATGTCAGGACCATTATACGGAGCCCCCACTGTAGTGGCATTTTGTGGAAAATGTAAATAAACAGCAAATTTGTTTCCATAGTGTGGGGACATAAAGCAGCATGCAGCAAGTACATGCAAGCAAAAACCCTAACTTACAAATAGCATCAAAAACAAGAGAAAAAAAGTTATTAATGCACATAAACATGGTAAACCTATACATGGTCACAAAAGAACAAATGTTGGCATCCTCCACCCAAACTCACATCCTAACTTGCCTCTTTACTGTGATGTACCCTTTTATGCAATGTTACTATGCCTCCCTCTGGGCATACAGGAATTTGATTTCCTATACCATTGGCTTTGCCATGTGCTTTGTGACAATACAGTAACATTCAGCAATGCTGCACACAAATACCACTTTGTCTATACTTGCGCCTTTAGACACATATTAAACCGACAAAATACCATATAAATGCATATAAACTGAAATAATTTGATATTACTGGTGTCATCACTACTATGACTCCAACCTCAATCCCACCAAAAGCTCTCAATTGTCATCATAGAAATCTGTCAGTATTATTGTGATATTTGAATGACATGGTTATAAGACAATAAACAGTGATTATAAGAGATACCTTCAATTAAATTTTGAGTCATTTACCTTCACAGAATAAATATCTACAGTAAATGCATCAAGTAATGATACTTATATATTTGAAGTTCATAGGATACCTTTTTTTAAGACAGTGCAGCAATGTATAGACATATGTATATGTAAAGAACATTTCTCTATAATAGTACCTGTTTTTCTCCCTTCCTCATCTTATCTTACAAACTATACACAGCTGATAATCTTGACAAAAAGGCACACAATAGACAAAACAGCAACCCAAAATGTGTGATTACCACCACCACCACCACCACCGTCGTCATCACCTGCATATATACATCTGCTCGGTATCAGAATGACATCCGATCTCAGTCCAGCCTGTGGATATCGGGTTCTCCAATGACCCGCTGATTCACTTCCCAGAACCTATCCGGGACAACTGTATTCAGGTCAGTCCTGATTCTGAGGCCATCTTTATCCACAGTCAGTTTTGGTCAGGAGTTGTAGTGGTTGTTAGTCAGTCCCTGCTTTTACATACATTAGGTCTTTACTGTTCACTCTCACAATCTCAAATTCCTTTCAATGCCTTGTTGTATTGTGTGTGTCATCACCTGCTGGTGCTGATGATTCCAGTAGCAGACAGTGTCTAACCGCGTGGCATCCCTCCGACCCCCCTGACCTTCACAGTGGGAGCCGGAAGCTGGCAGAGAAAAGAGTGCGAACCACGGACGTGTTCAGGTTTGCAGAGTCTTTTTCGTCGCGCAGCTGTCAAAGCGTCACCTCGGGTCAACCTCGAACCGCAGGCGCTGAGAGTTTCAGGGCAAGCTCAGCTCAGTCTCACCGCTCACCGTTGCACACATGCAAACGTACGGGGGGGGGGGGGGAAACGGGACTCTGGCGTTTCCTTTCCAAGGTTTCCGCAACAAACAAGAAATTTAAGCTGGAACTAAAAGCGGTTCTTCTCCGCGGGGAACCTTCTCAGGCTGGGAGACAGAGCAGCGGGCACATGGCGTGTGGAGAAGGGGCGGAGTCACTGCGGTCATGCCCGCTCAGACGATCTTCTTGATGCTGGCGCGCTTGAAGCTGCCCGCGCTGCGCTGCTTCTGCACCTGGCTGGCCGAGCCGTGCCTGGCTCGTCCGCTGCCGCACAGGCTCGTGGTCGGCGACAGCTCCACATTCTCCTTATCGATACCTGTGGAAGAAAGGAAACGTCAGAACACATGCCTTCCAAATCTAGCCAGATGTTGCCATCATTTTCACCTGCAAACACTTCAGGGTTTACTACACTGCTTCTTTGCCCCATTATGACAGTCACATTTACCTACACAGATAATTTAATAGTTAAATTTGATTTTGAGGGAATCAATAAGCTTATGCCAAATATAAACAGGATTTGAATCCATCAATATAGATATTACATTTGACATTTCTTCACAGGATCACCAAAATGTCTTATGTATAATAGCGTATCAGTGTAGAACAGTAAACAGTAAAAATCATGAAAAAAAATAAATAAAATAAAATCATGAAGTCTTTTCATTCCTATCCTCCATCCGTCTCTGACACATCAAGTCATACTAATTATATTCCAGCATCAACCAGAAGGTGGCTCAAGACTCAACGAGTGTTGCCATGAGAAAAGGGTCTTGCTCAGGTCCACACCAACTCACAACAGAGGAAAAAAAAGAAAAAGGGGGGGGGGGGGATGCTTTATCATCCCAATGACATCCTATGTTTTTGTTTTTTTACAGGGTCCTTACAGGGCTGCAGTTCCTGCAGACTAGTGCCACTCTTTTCTACCCCCACGACCAGCTTTCCCCCTCTAAATGCTACAAAAACATTTCTAATGACAGGGAAGCACAAGCTAGGTCAGCGGCAAAGGGAAATGTAGCGTCAGCTGTCAGCAGCAGGGAGAGGAATACCTGGAAGGCCGAGGTGTGGTGGAAACGCAGCCGACTTAGAGCAAGGCAGAGAGGCTTCGAACGCACGCACACACGGAAAAGAAAGCAGACATGAGTGACAACTCAAAGAGCAAAAACACAAAAAAAAATACAATGAATGGAAGAAACAGAAAAATATAAAAATGATGGCTCATATGATCTTGATGCATGAATACAGAAAGACTGCTACTACAGCTAACTGGCACCATTAACCAGTTTGAATGATTCATTAATTGTTGCTCAATTAAACAGCTAAAATTAGTAGAAACCAAGGAGAACAGTTGATTTTATTTCATTTTATTTGAATTACTATTAATTCTATTATCAAATCAAAGAACAATACATATATCATTTAGCTAATTATGGGGACATTCGTTTAAGTTCAAACATCTATCCTTTGCTGCTCACTGCAGCTGTTACTACCACCACATAAAGCAAAGTATAGACAGTAGGCACTTAAATCAGTTACCAAAGTCTGCAAACTATAGAACTGGACTTTAATTGCCCATCACAGCTCTATAGTTCAGGCTTGTACCAGCAGTTTTCGGTGGCATCTCTTCTGCTGTCCTGGCATAGGACAAAGTCGGGGACCGTCTATAAACTACAGGGCCTTCTGAATTGACAGGATGTCGCACATATAGGAGAAAGAGCGCAATGAGGTTAATGAAGATACAGAGATAAGAAAGGATCATGCAAGTTCAGCACTTAGCCATTTGTAAGCATCACACTTTCCTTTGGTAAACTACTGTGACATTGACAAGTTCGGTACATGTGACAAAGGACGTGAGCTCTCACTGTTTTGTGCATAAGCTCAGGAGAAAAAGTAAATGTAGCACGACTGTAGAGAAAGTGATTACGGTTATGCACGGGCATCCTTGTATGTCTGCACATGTGCAACTCCTGACCTGGTGAGTGCTGCGAGGTCGCTAGTGAGGTCATGGAGTTGGACAGGTTGAGGTTGGCCGTGATGCTGAGCTGGCTCTGAACACTGGGCGGGTACGGAGAGGTGGGCGTTCGCTGGGACTCCTCCCCTCCTTCTTCTTCAATACCCGGAAGGTAGGTGTCAATCAGAGCATCCAGAAACTTCACCACCAGCTCGGCGTAATCTGGGATTTGGGTTTGCTGCAAGCGGGAGAGCAGGCAATTGCACTAATCAAAAGCAGCTGAACACTTGACATTGCTGAAGAACAGCTAATCACTGGTCCTGGGGCTCTTGATAAAATTGGAAAGTCCTTCGGACTGCCTTCAGTTAAAACAGGGCAAAGCCTCTGGTGCCTGTAGGGCACAGGGAAGAGCAGAGATGGGAAGGAGGGGCAGGCGAGGCGGGGCAAACCTGGGAGAGCCACACAGCGCCCAGACGTGTTGCTCGATTACTGCAGGCTGCAGACCCCCCACCCGCCTCGCTGGGGAAGCTACTGCTTAGCACGCTTAATTTCCTGCCTGCACTGCCCGAGGACAAACAAACAAGGCAAACATGAGGACGTTTAATCATACCTTAGAGAAGGGGCCGGCAAACCGCCAGAGTCCATTAAAACCAAAGCCTGTCAGAGAGGGAGAGGTGACAGCCGAGCAGCAAGAGAGACCAAGAGAGCGAGAGAGAGGAAGAGAAATAACATGGTCAGCACAGCAAGGCCTTGCACTGAAACAGCCATTAAATTGGTTTAATTTTAAACCAAGAATTGTTTAACCCATCCTTTCTACTGTGAGAACTATATTGCCATTTCTTAATTAGGATACACAACTATTTGTTTATTTATAAGAGGTAGCAGCCTTGGTGCACATGCATGAGAATCATCAAATTTTTTCACAAGAAGCCATTTTCCCATGGCTAATACAATCAATGAAACAGAGAGAAGGACAAGGAATAGAATAAATGATAAACCCAGTCAGAAACAGGCGGGGTGGAGGAGATGAATGAAGGAGGATGGGTATTTTACTCTGCAGACAGGAGGGCTGGTACTGCGGCGGAGACTCCTCGTGGTACACCACGCTCTGAACAATGCTGTGCACGGGGTTGAGGAGGTTGGGGTCCTGGCACATGGACAGCAAGGTGCTGATCTTGGAGTCCAACAGATTGTGCCTGCAACACAGGTGAAAATCGGTGCATTACGCGCCTGAACCTGTGCATGTCTGATGCATACTGAATATGTGAAACACAGTGAATGTTGATTGATGCATACTAAACACCTCGGAGATGTATGGAACATTGCTTACCATTACTCTGTTGAAGCTTTACATCTGTTTTTTACATTTTCCTCACAGTGTATTCATAGACTTTTGCATGACAAATGCAAAATGAATGAACACAAGGGCCTAATAGCTTGGCTAGGAACTCTCACCTCAGTAAATATAGCATGCGTAATTGCCACATTAAGGGTATCCTGTAAATAGTTACAGCAACTGTATACAACAACAACACATCAGATGAGAAAAACTAAGGTACTTGTGAAGCGCCATTTTTGATGGGCTGTATGGGGCTTCTACAAGAAACCCCCCCTTCAACAAAAGCCGAAAGCACCAGTTAACGCAAAATGCTCAACCCAGTCAGTTCAAGCACATGAACGCTTGAATGCAAGTACTCTACTTCCGTGCGACCTGGTCGACACCCATAATGCCTTCTCTTTGCTGGCAGAGCCCTCTCCAAAGGCCCCTTCCTCGTCCACACACACACACACACACACACACTCACACACACACTCACACACACACTCACACACACACTCACACACACACTCACACACACACACACACACACTCACACACACACACACACTCACACACACACACACTCACACTCACACACACTCACACACACACACACTCACACACACACTCACACACACACTCACACACACTCACACACGTTCCCTGAGGCCTGGCTGGATCTGCTGCGTCACACGGATAAAGACATTGGCCCGGGGCACTTACACCACTGGGAACACCTTTGGGAAGACCACACTCGCTTCTGCCAAATACTCGTACAGGATCCGCTGGTGAAATTCATCAGTGGAGTACTTCACTTGAGTGGCCTGGAACATAAAGGAAACCTTATGAAACTCACTGCCCATTACGTACAACCCAAAGCTTTTGCAACAAATGTCATTAGCAAAACAGAGCAGATTTCAAGTGTACTTTTAAATGAGCCCTCATACCATTTGCGTCTTGAACTAGCATGGAAGAAACTAGCTGAGTAAACCTATTAGTTACACATACGGCTGAGAAAGAACAGAGCAGACAGGAAAGATGGAGCGGTGAGAGGTAAGTGGAGAAGACTGGAGGTTCTCACCAGCACAGTGAGGAGGAGGGTCTGGATCTTTGGGTCAGTGAGCACCTCCTCGTCAAGCAGCACATTGGACTCGGACACAGAGACCTTGCGCAGGTGGGAGTTGGCTAGCCGCTGGGTCTCTAGAGTGATATGGAGCACGCCAAGAGTCAATCCACCACTACTTTGGAATAACACACAGCTCCATTATCATTAATGCACAAATCCAGAATACAGCCATATTTAGTGACCTGGTGGAGCCTTTGGAGAGTCTTACCAATGTCATAGTCATTCTCAGCCACGCGCCGTATCTTGGGAGGAGTGGTGATGCCTGACTCCATCTCTGGCCTTTTTGGTGCTTTGGAGTCAGATATCAAATGGTCAAAACTCTTCCGGGTGCCTAGGAAAAAGAACAAATGCGGAAATCCAATACAGGCTTCTATTCATAGTTCTCTAGCAGACATACATGAGGCCCGGATGACACACAGTGATTAAGTCTTATACTGGTCTAACAAACACAAAAATAGACTTAAATCTCCATTCATCATCACTGTTTGATTGAATCCTGAGAAACAGGCCTACATAGCTGCACACAGGGAAGCAAAGGACACATTTTCATACATTTATCCATATGCCATTTTAATGATCTTATTCTTTCTGCATAGTTACATAAAAGTAAAAACAATAATGGGCTTTACAAATGCTTAAATTAAATATTTCAAAAATGGTTCCAGAGCCGTTACATTGTTCATTTTCTTGGCTCTCCCTTACCCAGCAGTTTCTTGGCGTTGGCCTGTGAAGGCTGCCCCATGTCCACGCTCATGGACTTGCGTGTGCGGGGGCTGGTCTGGCCTGCCGCCGGGTAGTACGCCGCCAGATAACGCTCAGACACCTTGGGCGAGGTCCACGGCTGACTCTCCTTGAGCGGCCTGTCATGACACGAGAACGGGATGTGAGCCCGAGTCAGAGGTTTAAGCTTCAACAGGAAACCAAGCTCTGAACAAAACTGAAGCAGCACGGTGCTGCAGATGAAGAGAGGTGCCGCAGGAAATGGAAATAATCGCACTGGAGGATCAACAGCACGAGCGCCGAGAAACTGGCTGGGAAGCATAAAATTTCATATCCCGAGAGAATCTTGAGATATCATCCCATACCGAGCTTTAGGAGATGTGGCTTGTAGATGAAATATCTGCAAATATCTAGAAGAATCACCTACAGAACAACAGGATCCCCCCTGCAGGCAAGAGACTGAAACACCTTTGAAATGCATCACCATCATAACTGCTGTGTCTTTCTGCCAGAAGAATATAAAATCACACCATATAATTTAACAGTGTAGTCATGTGCAAATTGGAAACATTGCAAATACACAGAATGTAAAAACATCCTGGCATCAATTGGATAACTGGTTAAACATTCCCCGAAACACTGCCTAGCGGCCTATTCCTATTTAATACTCGTGGGAGTAGCAAACAAGAAAGGCAGAAGTGAAAGGAAGCTGATGATGTCACCTGCATCCAGTCTCAGGATGGTAAACTGAATGTGTGTCCACAGGGAAGTTCTCCATGGCAACATCTGAGAGCAGCAAAGACTTCCTGTGCTTGAGACTGCAACGGCTGCGGACCTCCTCCGAGACCGTGAGCAAAGCTACACGAAAACACAGACACGCGCAGAGGTTAATGAAAGCAATACAGTCAGTCAAAGCACGTCAGAGTGGATACAGCATGTTCAGTTTGAGTTTTCTGACATCCCTCACCTGCCAGGTAGGCCACGCTCTGAGTGTTCACTTCAAACTTGTCACAGTTGCGGTGTTTACCCACAAGACCCAAGAGTGTGTGAAGGACGCGCACAGTCCTGGCTACCGTGGCAGATGACGGGTGTCTGTAACCTTCAGACAAAAGGACATCAGAGGAGACATGGAAGAGGAGCAGCATCATCACATCACTATTAACAAAAGCTCCTGAACAACAGAAAACGTGTCTGACAAACACCAGTAAAACCACCACCAGACACTCTGATCAATCTATTTCTTCATGGAGTGACTTCAGGTTAGATGGTTGGTTGTTTCCCAGTATTCATGTTCACCTTTCAGGAGATGGCCCACTAGAGCAAAATTAAAGTTGGAATTGAAGTTGAGGCCCACAAAATGGTCCATTTGTTTACAGTCCCATTCGAGAGGCTTCCGGATCTCCATGAACACCTCCTCAGGACTCTAGGCAAGGGCATGAAAAGACTCACCACACTGCAATAAACTCTATGCCCAAGGGATACATTCAATGCTCAACCACAACAAATGCTACTGTAATTAAATACACACTAGAAATCAGCAGAAGGAAATGGATTATGTACTTTGTGTGCAGGTGTATGTTCAGTACCTTGTCATTAAACACCCGTAGGCTGTCTAGTGTGTGCAGGTTTTGTTCCAACAATGCTGTCCCTGCAGAGTAGAGATTCACCTCATCCAGCTGCAGCACTGCCACTGCCACCCAGAACAGGGCCTTGTGCATTGGAGAGTCCTAGACACATGGACGCACGCACTGTATTGAGTCAGTCCTGCATCGCACACCACTTTCTGCACTTTCTACACACCCACATTTCAATCTCGACTTCCTGGAGAGGTCCAACACACCTCACTCATTTCTGCTCGCAGTTTATGCTGCAGTTAGGCAAGTGTCTATGCACTCAGGCAGCACAGTACCTGTCTGAGGAGGGGCTGCAGCTTGGTGAGTGCGATGACTGTGGCCTCGATGAGGACCTGGCTATTGTAGTTATCTGGCCCCTTTAAGCAGCTCTCCAGGCCCTGCAGAGGAAGTGTGTTAAATCAGGCTGTCCAGCAGAGGCCATATGGGTGCAGGCGTGCGAGCAGCCCTGCGGTTGGCTCCCCTGCACTCCACACACACACACACACACACACACACACACCTCCCAGAGAGGGAGAACGAGTTTGCAGAGCCATACATGCTGGAGGGGGAGTTCTTCTAAAAGCATGACAAGAAGTGACTCAGCAAAATTTAGAGAAGGGCATTGGGAGAGCATTTTGTACTGATGTAAAATACAATAATCATTGCAATGAAAGCGTAATTTGGTGTGCAAAATTTAAAATACAGTTTACAAGCGCCACACCTGAACTGCCGTTTAAAATGAGAAAGCAAGAATATTAACTAATCTCTTAGGTAAACACTAAACACCAACAGAACAGGTCAAAGAATATGCAAACATAAAAAGCTAAAAAGGTCTTCATCTGATTTGGTTCACAATCAGGGTGGGCAAGGTGAGGGACGCCACCCACCCGGTCGATGCTGAGCAGGGGACTGGCTTTGCTGAGAATCCGGATGATCTGTTTGATTTGGCCGTGCGTGATGCGCTTACTGATGCAGCCAAACACCACCAGCGCCCGTGGCTGAAGGGATGGATTATACTGGAACGCAAACCTAACCCAAGATATATAGTCGGTGATGAGACACTGAGAGAATGTGAGCAAAACAAACATAAGAACAACTAATTTTATAAATTGCATAAGTTGGCTATGGAGAGGAGGGGGACAAAAATAAATAAATAAATAAATAGCAAACTTTTACACACTTCTGAGCCAACTCTGTCCACTGGTCCAGCCACTTGCATGCAGGAATGTCTCTCATACAAGCCTGAGGAGGGGACACAGTCAGAGAAGTCAGCACAGACAGATTAGTCCAAGAAATGCCCGGTTATACTTCACATTTGACAAGTACGGTGTACAAGCAAGACGGCATCCAAAGAACACAAAAAACGGCACAGTTTACAGACGCCCAACAATCTGTTGTGCAGGGCACCAGCAGCGACTGACCTCCATGATCTCCAGCAGGGCTTCCGTGACCGTCTCCAGGGAGGAGAGGGCGAACGTCTCCCTCTCGTAGGAGCCCGGCGAGAAGGAGCGGTCTCGGTAGCTGGAGCGGAAGGCGATGACGGCGGCCGACTTCACCTTGCTGATGCCGAAGAGCAGGTAGAACTTGGGCAGGGAGAACTCGGTCAGGCTCAGCCGCAACACCTGCTTCGTCTCCTCTGCAGGCCAAAGAGCCACAAGCATGGTTAACCGTCTCCAGGGTCATCTGGCAGTCCGGTCAAGGTGACTGGACTTGCAATATGATGCTGTAGAGGTTTTGCCACTCTTGGGCGAGAGAGTCATGCGCCAATCCTACAGGGCCTGAGGCCTGCACACTTGGGTTGTTTTCTTGCATGAGCACACCCCACTTCCCTTGTCAGTTAATTACCAGGTTCAGTGAGTGAGGATATTTTGGGAGCAGTAAAGCAGCACAGCTCCAAATTGCGCTACATGCTAGCAATCCAGGTGCCCTGTGCAGTCATCCGGATTTACCACTACTAAATGAAGATGACAACAAGCTGGGCGATGGCAAACCTGTATATCGGGAATCGTGATTCACTGAACAGATATGTGGCACACAACAACGCAAACTCATCAAGATGGCTGCAGAAAGAAAACTCCTTTTAGAATGTTTATTCTAATCAGCTTGGCATCCAAATTATACACTCTCCCTCACCGCTGAAGTTGAGCTGCGAGCAGGTGCAGAGCGAGTGGATGATATTAATGACGAGGCCGTGGGTGGAGGCTCGCAGGGACAGCGGCCCCGTCGCCACCAGCAGCGTGACTACGTGGAAGAGGTAGGGCAGGTGTGTGGCCACGTCCAGCGAGTTGTTGAAGGACAGCATGAGCATGTAGCGTGCCAGGATGGCGATGTCATCCCACATGAGGTGCTGCTCCAGCGTGGGTGTGGGCGACAGGCACGTCTTGTCGATGATCTTGCACATGCGGCCAATCACCTGCGGACAGGAGGCAGGGAGGTGGAAGAGCAGGAGGTGGTGCTGGAGTAACTTTGGCATGGACAGGAGCACTGCAATGTGTGCCAGAATGAACAACTCCGGCCAGAAATTTCCATTGGCAAGAGCGCCCATAAAAGATGCCATTTTCAACCTTACCAACAAATTCAAATAATTTTATCTTCTGAGTACTTATACTGGAACTCAGAATAAAGTTACATATAAAAACAGCCAACAAATTCTTGCTCTTATTTAAAAAAAAAAAAAAAAAAAAATATGTGGTTTCAAGTTGTAATTTGAAAAATTATTAGGTCTGTTACAATGTGCCTTCTGTCATCTTCATTTTCCCTCTGTGCGTCATGTACCTAACCGTCACTCTCTGGAGGCTTACGACCTCCTCAGTAAGGTCATGTTTGGGTCTGGGTTTGACCTCTGAGCCCCAATGTTGTGCGAGAAGGCGAGAAGGCAGATGCAACGACTAGACAAAGCCTGCCCTTGTGCTCCCGGACTGGCATGTTGTGACATCAGCTGCGGCTGGCACATGCTAGACAAACAAGGCTCGGCACCCATTCAGTGTAGCTTTGACCTTGAAAATATAGCCAAATTGGGCAAATGGAGATCAGTATCTAAGCAGCCAAATCCTATAGTCTTCGCTGATTTACTCGAGGACCATGATGCCCGAGACACTTGAGGTTAGTGGATTTTAAATCAGAGGGGGTCACCATTGTGCTGGACTGCCTGACAATGATGTCTATTCACTGTAATGACTAACAGTGGTTCATATAATAGGAGAGAGTGACGGGCTGGTGCACTGGGTGTATTTGTCAGAGCGTGTGCATGTACGAATTGGGAGCAAGCGTTTGAGATAATGGAGTAGCAGAGCGAGGCTGGATAAGATCAGTGAAGCTGCAAGAGAAATGGTTTCAGAGAATAAAAGGGAAGCAACTGCAAAAGTAAGTCAGCCTCCATTTCAGGGAGGGTTGGTAGGGTTATGGGGTAAACCTGTCTTCGTCATGTTACGAAATGATGTGTCCAAGTTCCCTTAAGATAAGGTATATCTAGGTCATATGATAACAGCATAGTTTGTTGAAAACATTAAATTAAAACATCATTTAACAGTGAGGCTTTTGTGACCAAAGATTAACAACCAACCATTTAAATAGCATGTTTTGCTCTAGCTAGCATGACTAAGTTCTTTGATGGCAAGCTATATTCACTAAACATTCAACCATGTTAGCTTTGTACCCAAAACCCACCTTACTTGACACCAATTTAACATTTCCTGAGGCAAGAGCAACTGCAGTATCAGCCATTACTTCAGCTTTAATAGATCCTAGGCCCCCAGTAGCACTGGTCTTTATGAAGCTATCCAGCACCACGTCGAGCAGGTCTGATATCTAAAAGACAGAAGACAAGAGTCCAATTTAGAGTCACTTGTGCCTCTTAACTCGAGTTGTAAAGACTTTTTTTCATCAGCTCTGTCTAGAAGACCAAGATCAGATCTGAGCTCTACAAAAAAGTACTTTGACCCTGGGGGCTGCATTTGCAACAAGTGGAAACAGACCTGGCCTAGGCTGCCCCAGATCTTGGCCTGGATGGAGGGGTACATCTGCTTCTCATTGATCGTCATGGTGATGAGCTTGTCCAAAATGGCAGTGACGCGCTGACGCTTGGCATCATCGTTGTGCTTGCAGAAGCGCACTAGGTTTCGCAGCCAAGGGGTCATGTATTCCAGACACAGGTGCTTCAGTTCGATACCTGCAACCATACAAAGGACAAAGACGAGAGAAAAAATGTAATTGGCTCAAAATGGGGTCTAGCATGTTGAGGTCGAGTGTGTCAGACTTTCAGGGTGAGAATGTGTCGGTTTGTGTATGACAAATGTATGCATGTGTGTTTGAGTATGAATGTGTTGTGAATTTGGCATGTGTTTAGCACTGACTTGACTTGCTGAATCCAGAGATGCATTCTTCCAGAAACTCCAGGGTGAGATGGGGTTCATTGGCTGCTAGAGTCTTACTGATGGACACGATAAACAGTGTGTTGTTGGCAGGGATGCATAAACCAGATGTCTCAAGGAGCTGTCCTTCAATCTTGAGGTTAAAGGTGCAAGTTAAGGCGCACAGCAGGTTGTATGCGGCAGACCTGGTGATGGCACCAAAACATTTTGTTATGCCAAGATCATCACCATCAGTGTCATGTATGAAGAGGTCTCTAGAAATGGTAGTTTACTGTGTAAACTGTAAAGAAATATTAAACTAAAGATGTCACAGGTTCTTGGGTCTCAAGTTATCTAATTTTTCCACTGTCCCAAAGATGGCAAGGTCAAGTGCTCCCCAGCTGAACTAAAGACACAAGAACACTATCAGCATTTCTAATCAGCTCAAAACAAAGACAGAAGCCTGCTAATAATAGATCTATTGTTACAATAAGAGCTGCAAGATGCATTGGACCATTCATCCCTGACTATCAAAGACCAAGCTCCAGGGAACGGTTGCCTTCAACCTTTCGCACTGACCACAGTTGCCTCTCACCTCAGGCTGGGGTCAGAGCTGCCCAGGTTGAGGAGGGCGATGTTGAGCAGGGTGCCGGGCACGTCTTTGGGCCTGATCTTAGTGTGCTGGGGGATGGAGTCGGGCTGCGAGAGCTCCCAGCGCGTGCGGATGTGGATGATGGACTGCACTATGGCGTCACACTCCTGGTGCATGAAGGTGAGGGGTGTGCCCTGGTTGGCGATGGTCAGCGTAAACTGGTTCTCATCCACGAGGCAGATCTCCTCAATCTCAGATGCGTAGTAGATGTCGTTGAGGAAAACAGACTGGCCCAGGACGCGGGTGCGGTCAGCAGATGTCACCTGCACAGCTGTGGAGCCCACCTGGATGGAAAAACGCAAGGACAGTTGGCAAGAGATATTCAAAAGCTTTCAGCCCTCAAATGTTCACAGCTATACATTGTGAAATCAAGTTTATATTTAGTCACCATTTGGAAAGATATCTTCAAACAGTAATTGGCATCGCTTTAAAATGGCAAGATTGAATAAGCCTGACATTAGGAGTGCTTTTTCTCCACATCATCTATGGATCAGTACCTTGATGGACACTTTGGTGTCCTTGTGCGCCAGCTTCAGTGCAGTATGGAAAACTTTGAGGTCCTCCTCCAGGGTCAGGGTTGCTGCAGGAAGCTTCTGCTGCTCGGGCTCCACATGTTCAGCGAGACGTGCTGGCGAGTCGATGAATACCAGCTTCTTACTCCCCTTGAGTCCAGTTAGCAGACGTTCATGGTATTTGGTGTATTCCCGCACCCAGGTGTTGCAGTTGTAGATGAAGACTGCAGCCACATTCTCATAGGCGAAATTTGGAAAAACCACAAACCACTTGGAGAGAAAGTCTGTTTTGAAGCGGTTGCTAGGTCCAACATGTGTGAGGTCCACTACTATTTCATAGTGTTTGGCATAGTATGGTTTGAGGGTCAGTAACACATGGTAGATGAGAAGGTCTCCACTGATCTGTCCTGTTTTAAATCTAAAAGAAAAGGGAGCACAAAGTTACTGCAGCCTTGAACCTGCATTCCAAGCAAACTACTGCTATGAGACAGAAACTTAATGTTTTGAGGTTAAAACTGAACAAAATAAAATTTCCAGAAACCACAGCAAAAGCAATTTGGAGTGAAAACCCATAAGTGATTTTGGTTACATAGTTAAGGTAATTATTTAACAAACTCTAGATGACAAATAGCCTTTTCTAATTTACAACATCTACAATTGTGATGTACATTTATTGACATTACATTTAGATCTATATCTAAACTGAAAAGCCCAGGTCTATTTATATTCTACTTTGGTTTTTTTTTTTTTCCACAGCTACAAGCAAGGCCTATTTAAATTTAAGGCCCCCAAATAACTCTACTGAGGTGGCAGGAAGTAACTGCAATTTGAATCTTAGACTGTCTGCATTCAGTTAAGTTAATCAAGCTTTCAATTCACCCCATTCAACAACTCTGCAAAACAGGTAAGCCTTGATTATGCAGATAAGCCTCCAAAAAAAAAATAATAATAATTAAAAAAAAAAAAAAAAAATCCCTCCACAACATTTATATAGAATGACTGCAAACTGAATAAACCATGGTAAGAAATTTATAGGGAATAATTCATATACTTAATAATACAGGAGAGGAGAGATGGTGTGGCATCATGCCTTTATGTATTATACACTATTCATATTATACACTACTCATTAATATGCATTATACACGTCATATATTTAGAATTATACAGGAGAGGAGAGAGTATATCATTATGCCTTTATGCATTATTCAGTATTATGTATGAAAATAAAAATGCTAAAAGTAATTGTCTTAATAGGTCTTCACTCATTTACATAAATTAAATACCTGCCTGTCAATTTCATGATCGATGACATATCAACTTCGAAGTAATGAGACAAAATTACTTAGAATCGGAACGCCACCCTGGCTTGTTTCCAAATGTAAATAAGTTCTTCTTTTTCTGCATTTTATCAGGTATGGAAAACAAGACGTCCTCATTCACTGATGGCTTACAGAATCAAACCCAACTCCCAAGTACTGCGCCCCCTGCTACTGGCTCAGAGATCTGCTTAGACCCTCAGCTAGCCTTCATAGTTGCCACGTCCTCTGGGGGTCTCATCCTCATCCTATTAATATCTACTTTGGTGCTGACCTGCAAGGTCATCATTCTGAAGCGGCAGTACCGCGTCCGGCGCCCAACCCGTAGCAACGTGGATCTGGTGAGCGGGACAGGCTACTGGGGCACCGAAAGAACAGAGGGAGGCATTGTGGGACCATGTGAGACCAACCTCCTTCTGGAGGATGTCAGAACCGAGGGGGAGGATGATGAGGCGCAGGGCAGCGCAGAGAGGGCTGCCCTGCACCAAAGCACCACTGCACATACAGATGCAGAGAATGTGCCAGGTACCATGCAGGTCTCCACCTCCAGAGACTCCTGTATAGATCCTGTGAAGGAACTGGAGAACATGCCACTGGTGGTGTGAGTTAAATTTGTGCTCCTCCTCTATCTAAGATGTGTGCCTAAAGGAAGCGGTTTATGGTTTTAAAGTCTTTTTTTTTTTTTTTTTTTTTTTTTTTTTTTTTTCCATCTCATTTCATTTAATTTCATTTCAGATGATTTTAAAAACTGGGTCGGTCATTTTCTGTATTATATAAGTCTGTACTGAGTGTTACTAAATATTAGGGTAGTAATATGATGCGTGTCTGAGTTATGGCATTTACAGGGACCATAGAACAATTTTTTAAATGTCAGAAATATACTTGTTCTGTAAAAGACTCTTTAAATGAACTCAGCTAATAAAACAGTGTTAGGTCATTCTGGAATCACTAATTCATTGTTTTGAACAGAATTTCTGATTTGGTTTGTTGAAAAAAAAAAATTGCTTTGGTGGTGTCACTATCTTAATATCCCAACTTGTGCAGAGGCAGCTGGGGCATTCCATATTATAAGTAAAATAGATACTGTTAATCAAATAACTTCACTAATGTGAATATTGTGTAAATTCACATTTTTAAGGAAGAATCTAACCTTCATTTAAAATAGATTTATGTAATATTGTAACATTATTGTATATGGATGGATACAATATTTTCTCAGCACAAATAAAATTTATATATTAGTCCTAACCTTTTCTTAAACTCATAATTCTTCTTCTTCTTCTTCTTCTTCTTCTTCTTCTTCTTCTTCATCATTGCATCTTTTGGCATAGCTTGATACATTTTCCAGCCAATTTACCATCAGGCTTCACAGTATACAAAAGTTTAACACGCACACGCACGAACACGCACTTAAATGAAAACCTAAAATTAGATTCCGAGATTTGGCCAAACCCAGAAGGGAAGAATTAACACCAGAAACCCATTTACACACAGAAGGATCAAAGTGAATTTCTCACATAATTAAACTGGTCTCCAACACCAATAGGCACTTTTTTTTTGCTCTTCCCAAATACCAGGCAAGTTGTAAACTGCTCAAACATCTTCCTGTTTGCACATCTAGAGGCTTAAAATGTCTCATCATTGTATTCCACCATGTCAATATAAAACTAAATGCTAATTATGAATAAGCCCTGTAGTTGCTGCATTTTTTGGTAATGAATAAAATGTTAGTGCATCAGAAAAGTACCAAGATGTCTAATGTTAAGTTTCCTATATAGATCCAAAAGTATGAGAGGACAGCTATTCACCTTTAAATGGGGTCTGATTAAAGAAAACAAGTTTTATTAATTAAATCAGATATTAATTTTGATTTGATCTATATGCACACATGCTACATACAACAACTTTTCCAAAGTCCCCTTGAAAAGTGCTTTTATATACCTGTTCAGTAAATATTTAAATGCATTTTGTCATCTGACTATTTTTACTTGGTCAGTTTGACAAAGAGCTAATGCGTACGTATTTCAAATTTTGATCAGTGGGGGGGGGGGCAAACAGCAGTTTCACAGCTCTCATTTCCTGTCAGTCAAACTTGCAAGTTCCGTATTCAGCAAACCCAGTGCCTCTCCCTTTTCGACAGGTTTGAGGGGCAATGCAGTTGTAACAGTGTGAATGGATTTAATCAGCGATTCTGATAATTAAATAAGTATTAATTAAAGAAGAATGTTTTAGACTTCATAAGTAAAGTCGTCTATGTCAAGACTGGTGAGTAAAAATTTATGACATTATAGGCTATTTCACAGAAATATGTCGTCATGATCATAAAGAAGACTGGATTCTGATGTGATTGAACTATCTGTATGTAACCGCTAAGCTTGCCAAGATGAGCTGTTTAACCATACATCACTCATTTCCATTTTTGGATTTTCAGTTCTGCTTTGTTTACATACATATTATATTATATACACACACACACACCTCTCCAACATTACAAAAAGGTTCAGTTTTGGCACAGATTGCTAAAGAAGGGGTATTTAGTTTGTTATATTAGGAAAACAACTGTGGAACATTTCACAATACAGTTGCTGCAACTTTCTATAAAGAGCAAGAACAATACTAGAAGGAATTAATGTTGTTCAAAGATGAATGACAAATACAGATAATTACTAAACAGATCACAGACAACTTACAAGAGTACTGTTTCTTTCCAGGACAAAATCACCTATGAAGAGCACATTATGAAGACAATTTTTAGCACAGTTTTGTTAGTTCTGGTCCTTCCATGGAAACTAAATGGTGATATAACCCTCAGCCCAAATGCCTTCAACCAGGATGAAGGAACTTCTGAAAGTCACAAATTTTCTTCAATAACTGAAGGATCTACCACTGTCCTACAAGTTCAAGATGAATATACCACTTTAACCACAGATCCCCATATAAAATACCCAAATGCTTTAGATGGAACTTCGGTGGAGATTAGCCATGGTGGTGCACTTCCTATTAATTCAACCACAGTAGAAGCCATCTTCCTACTAAATAGCTCCACAAAGACCAAAGGCTCTTCCACTGCCACAGAAAAAAAGGGTATGAAAACTCGACATAAAATAGCCATAAGAGATATAGCTACAAACGCAGAGACCGACATTTCTCCCTCTAAGCAAGACTCAGATAAACATGCTACAGAGTCTACAACTCAAAATGCCATCTCCTCTTCTAAATTACCCTCAGAATTCATTTCAGTTATGACCCATGCAAAGGGCCAAACCACCATAGAAAGATTCTCTACAGAAAAAAGCAGATCATCTTCACATTTGTTCTCTCAGGGCCCCTTAGGAGGAAGGATGAAAGAGAACCTTCTTCAACATAACCAAACTAAATCAAAGGAGACTACAAAGGAAGCCAGCAGAATGCTGGTCAAGCATCAAATATTGCACACACTGCCTCAAATCCATACAAATTCCACTGACACAAAAGGCCCAACAAAAAGCCCTTCAGAAGTTGTCACAAAAGAAGTAGAAAAGGTGCTGGTGCATCCTCTGACAATAATACAGACTACAGAGCATTCTTCAGAGAACCAAGAAAACGAAGGAATCAAAGCTACTACTTTAGCCAGAAATCATTCAGATGTGATGTCGCTTGATAACAGTGCCCAAACATATAACCCCGCTCGTATCAGTTCTTCCAAAATGGGAGTCACATTACCACAAACTCACCCCACAAATCAGACAGCACCTTCCTCTGGTCTTATTTCTACTGTTAACACAGAGATCCTCACTACTACCGCAACCAATAATGAAATAACTACCGGCAAACAAGACACTGGCGGTATGACTAGAGAAGGAAAGACTTCCACCACTCAACCAGGAAAGACACATGCGACCAAGCCAAAGGAAGGGAATATAATGCAGCCCACCAAAGCAGAGACCTCAAAACCTCCAGGAACACAAAACGAAGGGGAGGCCAGGACAAAGCAGGGAAGACACAAAGGAAGCAAAAGTAATCCAGGACCCATAGTGGCGAGCGTGATCACCGGAGTTCTGGTTCTTATGCTCATAATGATTGTGATGATCTTGGTAAGGAATCATCGCAGGAAGAAAAAGCAAATTATTAATTCTGACTGGGCCGGTCCCTCGCCATTCCTTGAAGGTAGTATAGAGCCCAACCTGCCGAGTGAGCCGTTCCACCAAAATAAGTCCAAAAGGATCTCCCTACATTCATTTCTGCCGCAGCAGCTGTCCAATCGGCTCGCGATGCTGCCGGAGGATAACCTCCACATGGTGGACGTTTCAGGAGGTTGTACATTTGGCAGAAATGTGGAAGACGATGTCCTAGCAGAAGCTGGCAAAGCAGAAATGGAAAAAGAACAGATCCAGACGCACCACACAGATCAAAGTCAACCCGCTGCGTCCCCTCCATCAGACATCTCCGCTGCTGAAACGGCGAACACACCCACTGCTCCTGCCATCAGTCTGAGCATCCAACAAACGCCTCACTCTGATGAAACCATTCCATTTACACCCTTGGGGAACACTACTGTTGCTCCACCTCATTTTGAAGATGTAGATCTTGATCGTGCTTTGGAACCAACTGCTGAATCTGAAACACTTCCTACACCACCACCACCCCCACAAAGTCAGTAACCTGAAGAAAACACTTATCCACTGGCAACCACTGATGAGAAGAGAAAACCACCAAGAAGAAAAATGAAAGGCCTTTTATCCAGAACTGGTGTCAGCCATTATTAACCTGAACAACTGTCAGCTAGTTCGTTAACAATATCCCTTTTATGTTCAGCAGTAATCAACCACTCTGCATCATTAAGACAAATATTTGATATTTAATTATTTGTTGCTACAACAAACGCCTCCCCCCCCCCCCATTTAGACTGCTGTTGTAAGCAGAACATATGAAAAATACACAAGCTATCAGAAACTTGAAAATATTTTGAATATTAACCGTGTATACTTTGCATTTATACACAGAATTTGCTCACTAGATATAGTTAGATGATGGACTTGCAGCACTGAAATGCTCCTTTATAACTAAACCGATATTGGAAAGAGTGAGTGCAGACTAGTTTAGTCTCTCTCGCTCAACAATGAGAAAGGTTGCAATTTTCCAGCTGAGAGGGTACATAAGAATGAGAGTAGTGTGTGTGTGTATAAACGAGAGAGGGAAAAAACCACACACACACACACACACACACACACACACACACACACCTCTCATTCTTATGTATGTAATGAGCACAGCTTCTGAGCAAGTTACTGCATTACACCCTGCTTTTCCCAGCAGCCAAGCTCGCGATGAAACAGTCAGCTCAGCAACTTCTGGTCCTGTAAGCATATCTTTCTGGCTTTACCTAATTTTGTTAATCCTATTAAGAGGTTTATGTCCTTTATTTTTAAACAAAAAGCATAACTGTCTGAATTGAATATTAATATGTTTTATATCTGCTACTGAATAAATATCTGCCCACAATATACAGCTGTAGCTATTCCTAATATTGCATTCTTCTGGGCTGAACTCCTTTAATTCCTGGGATATATTTGAGGCACTCGTCCACCTTAGAGGTCCCAGCCCCAACTGCCCACATCACTACTGGGACAACCTAGTCCCAGTTCTACTCCACTTCTTGTAGTTCCTCCTATTAGGACTTAGTGGACAATTAGGACTTTCTGGTTCATATACCTTGCATACATGTTCCTGTATATGATCCCTGCCAGGACTTTGGGACAGAGGATCCATCTGATTTGTAAGTAAAAAGCTTCTGAAGTTCTAGAAGGTGAAGCCAGCTTATGTTATGTTTCAATCAAAACATGAGGGGTCTGAGGATCCAAGAGTGTAGATCAGTTCTTTTTCTTTAAGTTCCCAAACTTAATTGCTACCATAACGACATCTGGTTGCAAACAGTTACATCATTAATGCAGTGCCCATTAGAATTAAAATGCCTTTCTACTGCAAATGACAAATTCTTAATTGTGATTGTCAAAATCTGTCCCAAAAGTGATCAGCAAGCTTTCTCTTGGTCTCTCGAATGTATAAATATGCACACACACACACACACACACACACACACGGGGGAAAAAAAAAGACAACAGGATTTGAAAAAATAAAAATAAATCTAATAAAAACACAACAACCCTCTCCAGTCCTGTTTCCACTATATTTATATAAGCATTAGTTTTGTAAAGGTGCTTTTTTTTTTCCACACAAATACATTAGTGAAGAACTGACATGTAACGAAACTAGGAAATGCCACAGCTGAGAGCCAAATATGGATATGAACCACAAGTCTATTTTCTGTGGTTCCACTTGTTCTTGAATTTATATAAAAAAACCAAAACCCCACACAAATAAAAGATTGCATTGCACAAGGGCAGCCATGTACTTAAGAAATACTGAGTGAGTTAATAGCCAATGGCGGTTTCATTAGCTGCCAATGCACCACCAGAAAGCAAAAAAAAAAAACTGCAGATTTTTTAAAAAAAATTTGCGTTTGTCACAGGTTACTGTGGACCATTTGTTTGCCGCGACTTCACATTACCGAGGAACAAGGCTTGTTTGGTCTCGCAGGGCTGTTGTGTTGCTAGGCAGCCCTTCGCACATCTGCTGGTGCTGCCACAGGGATTTGCTGCACTGTTGTACAATGTCTCACTGGTGCATCATCGGACTGCAGTTCATCATCATTCGCAGTGCAGAGGGGGAAACCAGAGAGGCTGCCTGACCAAAACATGCTGCTGTGTTATATGCATGTTTCTTGTCAAAACAGAGAACAAACTACAACAAATAGGCTTGCTGACAGCCCGACGAGTCCTCTTTAGCAATCACTCCTGGACTAATGTTGGCAAAGGGCACTAAATGGGGACATTTCGCAATGAACTGTGCACAAGTTCATAAAAAGAAATCAGATTACCACCATAGTTAACAGTGACCAAAAAGCTTAAACACTGATGTTTTGAAAAATATTTGACATTAAAACAGCCTGATTACTCCAAACACCTTGAGCTCAAATGACCTGCTCCACCTTTTTGAAATATCCAATTTTTTTAAATATCATTGCATTTTTAAAAGTACACCAACAGAAAATCAACCAATGAGCAAACTGTGACCTCCAACAGTGAATATTTGTGTGCATACAGAAACTTCATGTTGAAAAAGACTTATGCAGAATACCACTGGAGGCACACAGTGTTTAGAATAGACATGGAATCCTCTGCATATGCATGAGCACACATACAAACTGGGGAATGTGAAGGGACAGGAAGAAAGAGAGAGTGAGTGCATGAGCAAGTGTCTGTCTGTGTGTATGTCTGAGCATTTGTGTTCCTGTTTACTGAATGGAAGGAAAGAAATGTGATTGTAATCTGCGAAAGAACAAGCCCTAAGGGCTTGCTTCATGTTACGGTCAGAACAGAAGTTGGACAATATCAGACTTCCATGTCTGTGCTAAAACTAAGGCATAGCTGTCTCTCCAGCCACCATCCCTATGAGGCTTCAAAATGAGCTGCTCAGCATCCGTCACAGCTCGTGTTCAGTGAGCTAACCTCCCATTAAAACCCAATTATTCAAAGAAACACTGAGCCGAAGAATATAAAAGGACTCATTTTAATTGTGAGTACCCCTAGCACGAAAGCACCCCCCCCCCCATCAATTGTCACATTTCTTTTCTTGACTACACACAGAATGAGCCATAATCCATCTGATCTGAGAGGGTGGAGGAAGGGAAAAGCTACAATGACATGATCACACTAGGGGGTGCATTACAGCACGTATTAAGCACCCAACACAAAGTGGCAGAATGAGGCTAGCGCCGAACACGGCGGTGAGCCATGTGTGCTGTCGACACCTGCTGCTTCAGTGAGAGAACAACTGGCACAAAATACTGGCATGACAGAAATGGGCAGGCAGGCAAGGCAGAGGAGCTCTATGCTAAAATGGTACCAAGGTGCAGTGTGGTCAGGGTTAACTTACTGTGGGTATCATGGGTGTACAAGAACATACCATGATACCACAACACATTCATATACTACTACAGTCAACTGGAGAGAAAATGCAAGTCTGTGTGTGTGTGTGTGTGTGGTGGGGGAGAGTGTGCAAAGGGAAAGGGGTTTCATTGAGTGTGTGGATGCTGATTATAAAAGACTGTAGTCAGCAGTGCACCCTGTCAGCAGCAGTAGGAGCTGTCTCTATGCTACATTTCTCTCCCCTCCCCTCTGTCGCCTGGTCCCTCCCCCTTTGCCCACTTCAGGACAGCTTGCAGGCTGGGAGAGCGGGCAGCCTACGGGGCTCGAGCCGTGCAGGGCTCACTCACTCACAGTACCACCACGGCAGGAGACGAGCGCAGCAGCAGATCTGGGCAACACAAGAGACCCGCCCGGTAGCTTGCTACTGGTTACCACAGGAAGTGGGGGTGGGGGGGGGCGTGAGGGGAAGGACTGAGGATGATCGAGGGGGTAATTTGGAGAGAGAGTGAGAGAGAGAGTGAGTGTGAGAGAGAGAGAGAGAGAGAGAGAGAGGAGGGGGGGCAGAATGAGCCAAACCAAGGACTGAACCGCCATGCAGAACAGCAGGGAAAAAAAATTTAGTAAAAAAAGGTAGATGCTGAAAATGATCCTCTACTGCTCCAGATAAAAAAGGAGCAAAGGAAGACTGGAGCACAGCAGAGAGAGAGGAGCCAGGAAGACAGGAGGAGGGAGGGCGAGAGCAAGAGAAAGAGACATGCAGACAAACTGATGAAAAAGATGAGGTAAGTCATTTTCAGCATGTAAATCAAAAGCAAATCAGGAGATGGCAGGGTGCAAACATGCTTAGTAAAGTCAGGGCAAGCGTATACAAGACAAGGGCTCCATATTGAGTATGCCATGTTCTCTCTGCAACTATTTCCATCCCTACATACACTATATAGTCCCTTATCTGTTTCACAACTTCCTCTAGAGATTCTCCTACTGACTGCGATGCATGGATTTTGTCTCACTGCTTAGAAAATTGAACTTGACGGCTGGTTATCAACACCTGGTGAATGCATGAAATTTCTAGAATCTCAGTGCGACGTCACAATCTGGACACACACACACACACACACACAGAGTGATGTGGCATATCTGCGTGTTATACATTCACCATGCTCAGATGCCCCACTGAGCAGGCAGCTAATGAGGGATGAGGGAGAGGAGAGGACAGAGGAGCCGGCATGCAGGCTAAACGCTCTGGTCCAACACCTCACTGCAGCAGCAGCTGTAGCTGCAGCACAATAGCAGCTTCTGGCATTGGCTCAAACTCGGCCAAGCGAGGGATAAGAACGACGGGCTGGCTCCGCTCACCTCTCCGTGTGCCAGCCCCGCAGGACAGCGCAGCAACTCCGTACGGAACTCATCGCCCAGAACGTCCTTGAGACTTCGTGATGAGAATAAAATATTTGACGAGCGCGTCAGCAGCGGAGTGATGCTTCCTATTCGAGGGCAAACTTTTCAGGAACAGCTCATTTGCAATTAGACCTAAATCAAGTTACTGAGTTGCTCGAGGTCATTTGTGTGGCCGAACTATGTAAATTTTACTACATGGCCCAAAGCCAGGTATCATGTGGATTATGTCTGTTGAACTAGCCAGTGCTGCTCATCGGTGGAAATGGTTGGTAGAGTTGTGGTGAATTAGCATCCATAAGACTGCAGGGGGAGTTATCAGAGGCAGCCAGATTGGGAGCCCACGTGGTTGATGTCCCCAATACTGTCCTGCAGGGTTAAGCTAATAAACATTATACACTTTGATTCAGGCCATGGGAGTCTGTTACATAAGAAATGGAATCATGGCGTACATATGAAGTTTACATAGCAAGTGATGCAGCCCATAGTAAACTATATTCTAATGGGGAAGCTTTTTAGCTTGGATATTAAGATCATTCTCAGCCATAAACAAAACTAAGAAACCCACTCATGGCATATTAACTAACAAACAAACAAACCTGCAGTGCTGTAACCAATGCAATTCCTACCCTTCTATTTTCCAGGACGGCTAACGTGATGCCCGTGGCTACGCTGGCCAGCCTGATGCTGCTACTTCTGCTGCTTTCTGTAGTGGCTGTGCTGGCAATCTGCCCCCCAATGTGCTCCTGTGGCAAGGGTCATCGGGTGGTGGATTGCTCCACCCACGGTCTCAGCCTCCTGCCCGACAGCCTGCAGCACAACATCCATTCCCTCAATTTGTCCCACAACCGGCTGCAGAACTTAGATGGCCTCCTCGGCCGCTTCGCCCATCTAAGGACACTGGACATCTCTCACAACCACCTCCGCCACCTGCCCGTCGGCCTGCCTCGGGCACTGTGGGACATCAATGCATCAGCCAACCACATACGTCAGCTGGAGAAGAATGACACTGCTTACCACTGGAACCTGCAGTCCCTGGACTTATCCAACAACCAGCTGGAGCGTGTGGTCTTCATCAACAACACCCTGCCCAGTCTGAGAGCGCTCAACCTCAGCCACAACAAGTTCTGGACCGTGCCCACCAACATGCCCCACAAACTTGAGGTGGTGGACCTCTCCCACAACTTCCTACTGCAGATCCTACCTGGTTCGCTGGACCGCATGTCCCAGCTCGCTCGCTTTTACCTGCACGCGAACCGCTTCACGTCACTGAGCGAGACTGTGTTCAACCGACTGGAAGCCCTGCAGCTCCTCACGCTCGGAGACAACCCATGGGCATGCGAGGAAGAGGAAAACATCACCAACCTGCTGAACTGGGTGCAGCGGACCTCGGCCAAAGTGCTGGGCTGCCCGTGCTACATCAGGTCCACGTGTGGGGAAGCTCACCTGGCCACCGGCAGAACCTGGCACTCGGCCTCTTATACCGAGCCTCCCCTAGGCGCTGATGCTCGTGATGCCAGTCATGATGCCGGTCACCGGCCACCCATGCAGGCGGTCACTGCTGGGTATCTGTCAAAGTCGGCACTGCTCAATTCGCCTCACGACCGCAGTTTGGGGAACGCCTCGGGGGCAGGAGAGATCACCAAGCATGGAGGATTATTGACATCCACCCCCAACAGCCCCTTGACGAGCACAACCTGGAGCACCAAGAAGGCGGGAACTGGCAAAATTCGCAGCACAAGTGTCCCAACACACACATGCAGCCCTCACAGTGTCACGTTAAGCTTTTTGGGTGCAGCAGTCATCCTTAGCGCCTTTTGACTTCATCATAATCCTACAACAAGGACCACAAATTAGCCATTGGTCTGGATTTAAGACAAAAAGAAGGCCACACTGAAACTTAACGAATGTCAAAGGAGGGTCTTAACTCCTTAGTTTTAACCGTTTGAATGTGACTATGGGTATTCTCTACGGTATATATTCTCTGTATGCTTCAAACAAATTGACCAACTGACAAAATGTAGTTGAGTACTGAATGGTTATTGTGCATACTCGTATATACACAAGTAACAAACCACAAACAATAGCTTCTTGGTGTGAAAATTATGTTATGCTTGTCCATTGACAGAAACTGTTAATTTCAACTGTATGCACTTGAAAAATCTGTATTATTAGTATCCTTTAATTTTCATAGAAAATGAAATTTAAGATCACGTGACAGCAGTAACAGCGTTAACACCGGAGCAACATTTAAACAGCAGAATAAAAAAAGAGACCACATGTCAGCTGTTAAGACCCTTGAAGTTATGCTGAGCTCAACACAGTTAATAGAAACAAGGGAGGCAGTCAATGACCTTCATTACAGACAACTGTGGCATGTCTGTAGCGCTGTCGCCTGTGCTTGGCCAGGCAGTAAAACAACACAGTAAATAAGACCCAGGTGCTTTCTAATGAACCATTCCTGGCTGGGCCCTCACTCACTCCAAAAGTCATCAGGGCTGGACAGCCATTCCCTCTTGGTGTTGTGACCGAATGAAGCCTGACCCTCCTATTTACTCCCATGTGTCTGGCGGCATCATAAAAACGACAAGGGCATTTAGCACCGGGCCATGATTCTGTAGGAGTGGATCACTGTTCTATGACCAGATGCCAATTTTCTTAGTGTTTTACTATAAAATAGTAGCAGGTACACTGCACAATGATAGCAAAAAGGGAAAATTAATAGCCATCCTTGAGCTGAAGAAAAGGCTCTTTTAAACAAATAGCACAGCAAGGTGTGCTGCTGGAGATCAGGAGGAGAGAAATGACAAGTGCATCATGTTTTGCTCTTATGACCAAATCAATCCTTCACTTGTGACAGCAGAGATGGGTATAACCATGCAGAGGGACCAGTGAGACCGCCAAGCTTGACAATTTAACCAAATCATTAATCTCAAGACTCAAGAATCACATCAAACATGGCTAGTGTATACATTTCAGCAAACTATCCAATAAAGGACATGCAGGAAGTGCATTTTAATCAATATTCCAGCACTAAACCTCACAAAGGAAACATTTCTAAGCATTCACAGTCATCTAAAATTATTTAGCAATGTATATTTATCAAATGCTTGGTTTTAGAGGTTTTTTAAAAGTTTATTTCAAGAATGCTTTTAGAAACTATATACCGACAATGCACTGACAAGAGTAGACCGAATAATTGTATTTTATATTGACACCAGAAAAAGAATGAAAATGTTTGAATACATCTTAGTTTACCTGGGATTCCTATACTGCTCAACACTCCAGTTAAGGGGCAGTGACATTTCAGCACATCCTCACAGTCAATGAACAATGAGTTTCATTCAGTCCAAGCAAATATGGATGTCATACAGAGTCAGTTCAGCCTCATCGCCAAACACATTTATTATATGATTCAATAGGCCACACCTACAGAAGTTGATTCTGTGATTAAGGAGTTGAACAACCATAGGCCTACAGTCAACTAAGGCTACTCCACTAGCCATCAGGATAGGTTTTAAGTGACTAGTTATGTTTGTGCAAGTGTATTAAAAATACATAATCAGTGGATGAGATATTGTTAAACCATCTTTATGCTCAGTTGTATACAACTTGAATCAAATGAATGTTTCTTGAATCAAAAACTGCCCTGTCAAGGTCCAAGCGAGGGTTATTTTTGTACTCCTTTTAACTCTAAAACCAATAATTGGACAAGCAACTTCAAACCAATTTTAAATGACCATGAATGGTGACCATGATTTTTTTGAGGTTTATCGTATTAGGTTTAGTATTCCATTAATGCCAACTGCACAGGCAGAGCAAATTCTGAGCAGTTTTTTTTGTGCAACAGAATTTCAAAATTGACACATAGTAATATAAAAATATAAGGCAGTTTAACACAAACGATCACCGAAATGCAGATGCTATTCTAATCCATTTAGTCAATCTTTACTGTTTTGTCTTTGGCATGTAAAATAAGACCTACATAGCTTGGGAAACCCAACAATCCCACAGTTAATGGCTGCACTATTGACAAGCATGCACCTCACTGCTGCTAGGAACATCTGCCAACAAATGATTAAGCCAGACATTGGTTTACAATTCAAACAAGTCTTAAATTAATGTGCCAGTACATTTTGTATTTATAACCTTTCTCCAGTGAACTACATTTTGCTTCTACTGTCCATGAAGTATTACTTTTGAGGTCTAGATGAAATAGGCAACAAAATTCCAAAATTCACTTGCTCTTGTGCAACCACCGTCATGAAGACTAGTGGCAAGTGGCTTCTGTTTATCTATGTTATAGAGCTGAAAAAAAAATGCTTTAGCGGTTTGTAGCCTCCAGAATTTGTGGAAAGAACTCCTGATGAAGGGAAAAAAAAAAATTTGTAACCTAAATCATTTTAAAAGTTGGTGTTGCTAATGGAATCACTCAAATCTCTGTTACAGTCTTGAGCCACCAAACGTTTCTTCCAAAAGAAATTAATTTAGGTCATAAAATAAATGCATACCTTAAAGCTTATGCAAATTAAATTATTCTAAGTAAGCATGAATGTGGCTTTAAAAACTTTGCCAAAACACACACTAAAAAAAAAATGTTGATGAATGTGCATGCCCATATACAGGCACTTTTGTGATAACAGTAAAGATTACAAAAATATAATTATTTTATTATAGATATATGTTGTAAAATATACTGATTCATTACATGGCTCACATTGCTTTTGAGACATTACTTTTTGTGTACCCACTGATTACAGTTGACAAACCATTTTAACTTCTACAAATGATAAAACAAAAACACAAACACACAGTATAACAGGTGAAGCACTGAACAAGGCCGATGTTTTAAAAAGAAAGGGCATTTACCTCCAAGTTGTATTTCAGTACTGCATTAAGTCGATATCCCATTCAACAGAGAAACAAAAACAAAAGCACTTACCTGCGAGCTATGTAATAGAAGACAGGATTCCCATTCTTAGACGTTCCTGCCTGGTAAAAGATGTTCAGCGTCTTTAGAGCTTTAAATTCCTCTTTTTCATGGACTTGGTGCCTGAAGATAATAAAATATCACAATAAAATAATTTTAAGGCCCTAACGTTCTCTAATATTAAACAATGGACGATTGTAAAGGCCCAATGTCTGCTCTCTTATCAAAGCACCATGAAAACGCCCCTCAATGCTTTAATAGGGAAAAAATACAGGTAGAAAAGTGGATGTATTGTACAAGAAAGAACATTCAGAGAGAAAATGTAAAAGTAATAATCAGAGACCTTGCAAAGAATTGTATTCTTTGTGCATTCTTTAATGTCTGTTTAATGGGACCAGCACAATAGCAACATGCATCTTATCTCTAATAATAACAAGTCTGTGCCTAAATTATGTCTAAAAGGTACAAAAACAAACTAACAAATAGAACCATCTGAAAGGTTTCCGGTTTATTTTTAGTGCATTTGCATAATCTGTACAAAAAAACCTTGAAGCATGAGAGCGACAACTACCACAGCATTTCCACCTGATGAATTCTTTATTACTCTATAGAACTTGTATAACTGGCCCCAGATAAAAGAACAGGGAAGCACCTGGTCATGAACTCCTCAAACTTCGAGCTGGTGAGGTTGTGACTTGACCAGTGAGTGTCAGCTACAGGTTTGTGTTCAGGTGGTCCAAGGTAGGCCAGCAGGGTAGCCATCTTATCAAATGGTCTCCTACCAACAGCTTTGTGGTCCCTGTGCAACACAAGTCATGTCTCTGATTACAATGGGACATAACTTCCAAGCAGTCAAGTCATAGTGAGGAACAGAGCAAGTCCTACAATAAACAGAAGCACAATAGTTCTGATGGGCAGACAAGTTTGTCACATCAAGAAAACCTGATCTGAAACTTTAAAACCGAAGTGTGGTGTAGGAGACTAAATACATACACATATTTAACAAACATGTTTACTTAAAGCAGTAATTCGCAGCAAGTGTCAATCTTTCAAGGGAAGTGCAAGTGCGATGGTGCAAAGGAACAAGAAGAAAAGTTCGAGACCAGAGGTCTTCAGCTTCCTCCAAGCTGAATAAGACAAAACTTCAAACTCCACTTTTACGAGGATGTCCATGCTGGTGCCTTTTATTTATAACCCACAGCCATTGCACTGCAAAGGCTTACCTGTTGCCAGAGAGGTAAAGGCCGATGCGCTCCTGGTTGTTCCACAGCAGGCGGTGCAGAGCTAGCACGTTGCCATCACTGATGAAGGACAAG
The DNA here is from genome assembly GCF_041902795.1 of Electrophorus electricus. Lineage (NCBI taxonomy): Eukaryota > Metazoa > Chordata > Actinopteri > Gymnotiformes > Gymnotidae > Electrophorus > Electrophorus electricus. The sequence goes on from NC_137513.1 coordinate 6,032,182, forward strand.
CTGTGGTTGACCGAATCGCTGGGCGGTGAATCAGACGCGATGTCCAGGAAGAATCTGCACAAGAGCAATGAGCAACTCCAAATCCTTGCTGAAAAAGTAAACTACATTTTAAGAAATGGCAGGAGGCTGCAAAATATTCCCCTCAACTCAAATGTAATCAGCCAAGATGCCTAAATTAGTACAAATTTCTTAGGTTGCTTAGATTTTAGTATGCATTTAGTTATTATTTTAATAGCTATAACATTAAATAAACATATATTAAAATATAAATATTATTAATTATAGGATTTAGGAGGCTCATGTAGTTAAAAGATTATGTCCACCAAACGGCATTTCTTGCGAAAGTCATGCAGAAATAACGTACTTGATCTCAAGCCATGCCTAGTCAAATAATTTCAAATATACATTTTATTAAATTCTCTGTGAAAAATCGACAAATGTTGTAACGATAACAGTAGTATTTGCCACTTTGCCTCTCTTGTTGGCTGTTAAGAAGCAAAATTTGGACACTAAAATTGGATGCTAAAAAAAAAACTATTCCTTTAACACAACCATAAAATACTGACGAACCATGATAAAAGTGTCACATACCTCCTTGCGGCATCAAAGTTGCTTTTCACAAAATCATTAAAAGGCCTCATGTGCTCCTCCTTAGTAAAGAGTACATGATTGGCAATACTCTGGAGAATCTAAGACACAATAAACAATATTTAGACCAATTTCCACATACGTATATACAAATATCTAGTATTCTAAAAAGGAGGCACAATTATGCGTCTTAGGCAGCTGGTTAAGTCCCACACCTTGGACATGAGTTTGAGGCCGCGTTCGATGCGAGGAGGGGGCTTCTTGTCCAGGATGCCTGCCTCGTACGGGGACACGATGGCCGGGTTGATGAAGCGCAGGAACATGGCGCTGCCCACGGCGCCGATACTGTTCTGGGGGAAGCGCTGGCTCACCACCTGCGCAAAGACATGGGCGGAGGCAAGGGAAGGCAGGGCAGGAATGGAGTGGGTGGGGTGCACAGTGATGGGGACAGAAAGATTCATGAAAAAAGATGTTCAGATGAACCCCACCAAAAATAATAATAGATTAAAAACACACACACTCGCACACATTCTTCGGAAGCCATGCCAGCATATTTAAATTGAAGGTTAGATGGACAGATTGACATTTGGCAATACAGACAGTGGGCTCACAGTGCTTGGAGATGGGTGGGAGCTGGAGCTGTGAATGGGATGTAGGGGATTACTCTGAACCTGTGTGAAGAGGTTCACACAGTCTGCCGTAAAGAGCCAAACATAACAAAATACTCTGTTCATCTCCACTGCATTGCATCATGGGAACATGCAAGCAGATATGATCATCTCAACCACCTCACAATGACCAGCACAAGCATGTGCATGCACACCCCTTCAAGAGGCTTCATTTCCAAAATACTAGTTTCACTATATTAAACACATTAACAAAAATTACAAACAAAAGATCAAGAAAAGGAAACGAGAAAGAAAACAACATTTGATTCAGGGTTGTGTGATATGTAGACCACAAAGCTATGATTTATGATTCAAATCCTTTAGAAAGAACTCAACTGATATTTCCTCAAATGACTTGATCCCTGGTAAAACTGCAGCAACACTAGAGCCACTGAAGAGTTTTAAGTAAAGCTCTTACAACTTCACCATACCCTACCTCCTCAGAACACTAGAACCTGGAATTTAACATTCCTGTGAATTTTTCTGCAGTTTGCCAAGGTTTAGTTCATCAATCTTTCACTTACTAACAAAGATTTACCTCTTACAATATCTGAATATCCAAATATGCCTTTAATCAAATGAAAAAGTGTCAAGTACATTAGATGATACTGATCATTTTGGATGCAGCAGTGCAGAGAAGCACAGATATCACAAAGTGACCATTTACAAACAGTAAATGTGGAGTGGATGGATGAATACATACATACATACATACATACAGGAGAAAGCCAAACATGTTTAACACGTGTACTGTAAGCATATTCAACACACCCACACAGCACATGCACTGGTGTATGAGGACTCATGAAAGAACTGCTCCAGCCTCACGTTTACCAGTACAGCCAAACTTTGTTCACATTGCACAACAAGTACAAGGTCAATACCCAGTTTGACTGGGTGATAAATACACCCCCCCCCCCCCACACACACACACGCCATAAGAAGGTTAAAGTCAAATTCAACCAAAGCACTACAGAATATACCCTCACCTAATGTAGAATTCTAACAAATTTATAGTTCTCTCGAGGCAGTGGTTGAATTTGGCTACTAGTCGTCTTCCAGTGTGCAAAAAACGTCCATGGCAGAGGAGGACCCTCCTCCGTTATGGAGAACTCAGTCATAAGTAAACCTCACCTGTATCGCAGCGATACAGGTGAATGGAAAAGCCTGTCCAGACCCACAGGTCCCGCACTAGCCAGCCCTCGCCTGGCCATTCACCCAGACCATAGGGAGGGGGGTTAGAGAGGGGGGGGCCCCGAGCTGGTGACCCATGGGGCTACAGTGTTCCAGTTATGGCCACTGCAGAGTTAGTAAGTGGTTAGTAAGGCCATTTTGTAAACAGAATCGTGCGTGGACTTGCTTATGAACATGTTTTGAGGAAAAAAGAGGGGGAAAAAAAAAATAAAAAAATTAAAAATCAAGAGGAGCTAAGTAAACTTTTTTTAAAAATGTAAAAAATAAAAAAAAAATAAAAAAATGTAAAAAACAAAACCCAAAAATGGTGGCGAAGAAAAATAAAGTTGTGGGAGACTTACGGCTTTTTTGTTTTCCTTTTTGTCTTTAACAGTGGCTTTATTCAGTAGGGAGTGGCACGTAGCCTACAGGGCAGAGATGGGCACAGAGAGGTCACAGCAGCACACGCACACAGCCATGAAGCACGGACGCACCCCCCCCCCCCCGCCCATCAACACACCCAACTGCAGAAGAGTTCAGAGTTTTAGGGTTGTGAACCACAAACAAGTTATGCTGCAAGGATGTGACTGTTGACTCCAAAGTACAGTGGCTACTTACCAGCTACTGTAAAATAGGCTGCAAGCTGTTCTCTATCATGGTACAATACGAGCGAAGACAAATACAAGCACAGGTGTGGAATTCAGGTTGTGCTGAGGACGAAACGGTGAGAATCTGGCTGAAAGCAAAGCGTATGAAGAGAGCCCTGCGCAGTGGGAGGACAAGTGAAATGACACCACATACTGAGTGCATGTCTTAGAAGAGGACAGGGGGTTGCCTATAGAGACAGCCACACAGAGTAAACATAAACGAAGCAAGCAAGAGGTGTTGGGGACTGGGCCAGTCCCTTCCCCTCACAAAAGCTTGCTTTTAGAGTACACAGACAGACACACACAGGAGAAAGAGAGAGAAAGAGATGCACAGACACACATGTGCATGGAAACGAAGCAAGCAGTAAGTGCTGACAGAGACACACATGCACAAACAGACAAAGACAGACACACGCATAAACACACTGGTGCACTTCAGGCTTTGTGAGAGAACAGTTTATGGCCAGATTACTTCCCTAATTTCAACAAAGCCACACTGCAGATCATATGCAACACTGTCAGTTAACATGTTATTTATCCAATAAATAGAGTCACTACTGCTCAACCTAAATGTCCTCTGCCACAATAACAGAGCTGGTTGCTCACCACAGACACTTTTTGGGCCACTTTCCCAGATATGGATTAATCTTTTTGTACGGAATTGCAGTGTCAATCGTGGGAAATCTTTTTCAGTTTGGCTTAAGGTTAATCTGCTTTTCCAAAAAACTGTCCCATAAGCATTTAAACTGTTCACGCATGATTAAGTGTTTCACAGGCTTTCTCCAGCAATCCATTCGTGCTTTGAATACATGATTTACTTGAGTCTACTGTATTAGTGTAGAAAGCATGATTCACCATACAATAAGATGAGGAAATAGTGAGACATAATGCTTCCTGAGGTTTTAAAACATCTTCAAGATAACAAGGTGGGCATTTATTTCACAGTCATCTCAAAATCGCATTTCTCAGGGCTGGAGAGAGCCAGTAGATGTTAAGGATGACCTGCTGCATGGTGCTCACAGCTTAAAAGCAAAAACCAGATGGAGCAGCGTCTAGCAAGTACCTGCCTGCCCATCAAAGCTCCAAAAGCTCTCAAACGTGCTACCAACAGGACGGAAATAAAAGCCTTAGAAACAGAAAGCATGCGACGCGGATAAAAACAGTGGCAAGGGCAGAGCGCGCCAGTGCTTGGTTCAGTGGTGAGCGTGAGCAGAAGTGTGGTGATGAGACCCAGCAGGTGTGCGGGGACTGAAGGAAGAACAGGGTGCACCTGATACAGGCAGTGGCAAACACTGCGCAGCTGCGGGGGAAATTCACTGGAGGAGCTGATGATGGCCAGGAAGAAGCGGTCCGTGATCTGCAGCAGGTTCCTCTGGTTCTCCTCTAGGTTCTCGGAGGGCTCCAGCCTGCCAAAATTGACTCTTTGTACCAAATAGCTCAAAAAGACTAAATGCAATTTGTCTTATTTTATAAGACATAAAATGTAGAAATATAACCAACCATGGAAGGACGGTTTTGAAGTTTAGCATAAAAATTCCCAAATAGTTTTGTTAATGATTTGTAGGTGTAAAAAGTACCTCTTAAGAGACAGAACACAATACAGGGTTTTATCTGCACAAATAAAATCAGCAGACACATACCTGGTGGGGTCCACCTCGAAACTGATATGCTGCCAATCAGGAGTGGTGATGACCCCTCGCAAGAGTGGCTCAAGAAGCTTCTGGAGATAGGCAGCACCATACACCTGCAACAAACAAGCCATGGAAGAGATCCAGCTCCAGATTTAACTGCACATTAACTTGGAATAGAAATAAATATAAAAGGTAAAATGGTATGGACCTTAAAACAGAAGGTCATGATCTTGCTCGCCAGACTGTTGCCTCTGAATAGGGTCTGCATCGAGTCTGCCAACTCCACCTCTTTGGAGAACATGTTCCATAGTAGTTGGTAGAGCAGATGCCTGGAGTCAAACAGTGTGACCAGCACCCTGGCCAGCTCATCCTGGAGACCACAGACCGACAACCAGTCCAATCAGAGACTTCTGCGGTGTACCCCCCCCAAAAAAAAGCCACCATCTACTGGCTCCTTACCCAATGGGAGCAGGGCACCACATTGGCCAGTGCCATGGCGATGGGCAGCTCTCCCTGGTCACCCATCATGGTGACGAGCTCTACCAGCCTCTCGAAGCGGTCAGCCAGAACCGTCTCGGCCAGGGTGTCGAACTCTGTGCCCTGCTGCAGGATCTTGGTCAGCACTTCCATAAAGGTGGCCCTTGTCTGCAGGTCCTTATGGTATCCCAGCCCTGTGGGCAGGCAAAGAAATGTCACCATGATGCTTCACTGTGTGAAACAAACATTTTTCAAGAGCAAGTTCCTACCATTCATTTGATCAATTACATTTGTAATAATTTGCATATTAAAAACATAAAAAGCTCAAGCCCCTGTTCGCCTGTCGTACGCAGACAGCCCCGAGTGGCTCGCGCTTATGTGACAGTGGCTGTGCATCTGTCCAGGGCATCCTCACCGATGGAGTGCATGAGGCCGCTGTCTACGTTGGCATTCAGCAGGTTGGACATGGCGAGCACGGTGCAGTGGCGCAGGGAGGCGAGGCGGCGCGACATGCCCCGCTTACGCTCACCCACCTGCTGTCCGTCCTCCTCCGCCTCGCTGCAGTCGTTCAGCAGGTTCATGAACAGCGTGAAGTACCTGAGGGTCGGGGACGGGCAAAGGGTTACAGACCGGAGGAAGAGGGGACAGGGAACTGGCTGTGGCTTTTACGAAGCTACGCCAGGATTGGTGGATCTTCATTTTAGAGCTTGCACCATAACTGCTGAGACACACCACAGCAATCAGCATACCATTACTGTATACAGCACAGAGCTTGCAATGTGCTATAAAGAGTCTATAGGGAATATATAACTGGGTAGGGAAGTATAAGCAAAACCAGTGTGAGTGTGTGTGTGCACACGTGATCCTACTTCAGGAAAAGCTGCGACTTTGCCTCCATCAGCTCCACTCCGTCACCCTCTTCCGGCTGAAGGGGCAGGCCAGCCAGCAGAGACACCACCGCTTCCATGCTTGCCTGGTCTAGGTCCCTGCACAGCAAGCAACCCAAAAAGTCTGTGTGTGCGTGCTCGCTCAAGAGAGAAATATAGAGCTCGAGAGTGTGTGTGTGTGTATGAGACAATGTGCAAAAAAAAAAAAACTCATCACAAGGATTCTTAGATTAAGACAACGTACCGTGTGAGATATTTAACATCGTCATCTGCTGCTTGATTGGAGGTCCCCATTACCCAGTCAGTCAGATAATCCACCATTTTATTCCTGAGAGAGGCAAAGCCTTTATGAAGACCTCTAGCTTGCCTCATTACGATGTGTATCTAATCAGCAGTCTTTACAGTCTTATAATCCACTCTTTACGATGGTGAAGAACCTTGGCACGAATAGGATTATTGACAAGATAACAGGGTTTACTGGAGGTGCAGCACTGGGAATTCAGCCGGTCAGTCACCTGAACTTCATCTCCTGGCAGAAGGACAGGTCGTCTCTGCGCTCCATCATCACCTCCACCAGCTGGCAGAGCTTTGTCTTAATCTGGATTGCATGGACACCGTTCCCCAAAATACGCACATACCTACAGAGGCAGTTAGACAGCGAGCTGTTAAATTACACTGCATAAGACGAAACAAGGTGACAACAGGCTATTAACTGACTTGGGCTTCGGGAAATGCCTGTACTACAGGTAACCGTTTCACTAAAATTTACAAGACTTGCATCATCCCTTTGACCGACAGAGACATACAAAGACAGAAACGGTCTGACAGAGTCTGACTGATCAATGGAATTATGAATGATTGTATTTAGTAAAATGAAATGGGAAGTAATCCTGATCAAATACAGATCAGTTCCCTCCAGACTCTACTTGATCATCAACTGGATTCAAGCAGGCATACTCATGCTTTAGACTGGTAGTTGTATGAACACTTCACTTGCATCATTGTGTCACCTGAACTACACAGTATTAAGCTGAGCACCACGAGAAGGCCAGCAAGAGCCTCCAGGAGCCTGACCTGACTAGGTTGAGCATCATGTTCTCGATGCTGGCTTGTCCGAGGTGCTCAGAGCTTCCCTCCGTGTGGCTGTCCAGCAGGTTCTTCATGATGGCAATGGTCTGCTCCACAAAGAGCGTGTTAGTGTCTGTGATGGGCACCTGGAGGAGGAGCACAGTCATGAGATTAGAAATGATGACTGCTTTGCATGGTGAACATCCATTATCACGATTATTAAAAATAAATGTATTTATTTTAAAAAACCTGAAAATGGCAAAATCTTTATAAAATCTTTTTTAAATGATATTGCAGGCTAACATTTAGACAAATCAAGTCACATTGTACTTCAATATCTTGCTGTTGCAACTGCAGCCCCTTGTAGCTAAAACCCCAAATGTAATAAACCAATATACGACACATGACAGCTGTTCAGATCTCTAGCACAAAATAACTACGTGGTACCTAATCACTTGCTAATCTAATGTACGTTTTCCATTCGATCTGGTCACTGAGTGCAAGGCAGGCTGGCGCTCCTCACCGGCCCCTGGGTGTCGAAGAAGCGGCCGATGCTGTTGCGTAGCTTGGTGAAGAGCATGGGATAGAGGGCAGGGCTCAGCTCCAGGCCCACCAGGTCCTTGACATTGGTGCGAATCTGCATGCCCACCTTCTCGTGCGTGCACACCATGAGGGTTAGCAGGCGTTCCAGGAAGCGGCCGAGCGGTGTCTCGTTGTTCACCTCGCACGAGCCGACAGAGATGGTGGAGTCCTTGCGATCGCTAAGGGCGCCCATGGGCGGGCTGTAGGTGCCCAGGCTGGGTGTGCTGCGCTGTTGTAGACACACGCCACCCAGCGCACATAGGAAGCCAGTCATGTTTATCCACTCCTGGGGCGGGAGACATGTTGGGCAACAGGTAACCATGGGGGGGGGGGGGGGGGGGGGTTTGAAAGATTTTGGGGAGGAAAACACACACACGGGTTTAAAAAAAAGAGCTGCATCACTCACCTGGCCATCTTCAACTTTGTTCTTTGTGTGGTTTAGCATTTGTTTTGTTGCTTGCTCCCATTTCACATGCGTGTCCTCCCAAGCCTGAGATTGGTAAGAGAGGGTTAAAAAGAGAAGCATAGAACAGTTAAAGGAATAAAAAATAAATAAATAAATAAAAAACACAAGACAGTAGATGGATAGATGGAAGGAAGGAAGGAAGGAAGTACTGCGAGTGCCCAAAATGCACACCAACCCTGCACCCACCTCTGTGTTTCCTGCTGTAGGATGCTCTATCCGCCTTAGCAGAGCCATCACTCTCTTCTGTAGAGTACAGCGACCTACACACACACACACACACACTTAAGCACTGTATGCAAATATTAACAAAACCTCAGTTCAATATAAATCTGGTTGGAGCTCTGCACATCCTGCCCCTGACGGACCTGTGGCCATCATGTTGCTGACGGAGGCGAACTCCATGAAGGTGTTGTAGTTGGGTAGGACTGCATGCACAGGCAGCTCGTCCACGCTGCAGCGGATGTCCGCCTCCTCGCACACATGCCGGAAGCAGGACATAGCCACCAGCACGGCCTCGGCATCAGGGCTCCACAGGAAGGCGTGGAGGCACACCTCCAGCTTGGTCTGCGCCTGTCTGCTGATGGGGATCAGGCTGCCCTGTGTGGCGCACTCCTGCAGGGACAGGGCCACACTGGCGTTACCACGGCAAGTCACGGCACACTCTTCATAGGCCTGCTTCCGTCACAGCGCTTCTGACCAAATGCATGTTTCACAGAACTAGGAAACCGCTCGAGTTTGATGGTCACCTACAATTCTTAGTTCCATCTGCATACTAACACGTTTTTTCAGAAGAACCATCGCTGACCTTATGATATAAGAACAAGCTAAGAGTGCACAGGGGTCATTTGCACAACAGTGCCCTCTTCTGGTCAATTAATATTAAAAGCACATTCAAAAAATAAAGAAATCCATATTAGTCCTAGGAAAAGTATTATTTCTAGTATTAGGAAACAGGGAAACTTGCCTGTGAGTGCAGCCACTCACCTTGTTCTTCAGAAGGAACTTGTTCCTGCAGATGAGAATCTCCCTCAACCACTTCAAGATCTCTGTGCTATTGATCACCTTGTGGCCGATCAGCTCCTTACAGATGAGGAACAGGACCTGAGAGCTGAGAGGTCCAGGGGATCAGTGGGTCAGACGGCCACCGTGCTCACAGGAGGTACAGACGTCAGGCCTGATGTCTTACCTGATGTCCCAGAAGGTCTCGATGGGCGAGGCGGGGTTCCACAGCTCGATGGTCTCAGGCTGGTGCAGCACCAGAAGTGCCTGGGGGACAGAAGTAATGCTTGTACAGGCCTCGCGACACGGAGGACAAGTGTCTCCGTCTTCACAACAAGGGCAAGACGAAATCGAGAAGGACAATGAGAGCAAGGACAGAGTCTAGTTTTGCACCTCCATGGCCTCCTGCGAGAGCTCTGCAGTGTGGGTCAGGGGGACGAGCTGGACCAGGCCTTTGATGAGTTCAGCCGTGCTGTTCTGGATCTCCTGACCCCGTTTCCCAGGATTCTGATACAGCACGCACAAAAACACACACCTTACTTACAACCTAAATACTGTGTGTTATAATTCCTTGATAATCACTTCTGAAACACAAAATCCTCTTATGTCCATTAACGCAAAGTAGCCACCAGTAAATCACTATGAGATTACAGTAGTAGTGTAGAATAACCAAACAGTCTAGGAATTAGGATTAACATAAAAGTCTCGACTTCATTGGCGCTGCATTAGAGGAGCAGGAAATGGGGGGAGGAATAAAGGAAGCAGTCAATTAACCCCCCCCGCAGTGCTGAGGGCCTGGTGGAGAGGGTGGGGCTGCTCACATGCAGCATCAGCTTAGGGTCAGCATGGATGAGTTTGACCAAGGCCAGCAGGTGAGAGCGAGAGTCCAGATCTGCAGACTTCTCTTTAAGCTTCAGACTAGTGGTCATCCTGTCCTTAAATGTCAAACTCTGGAGGAAAAAAAAAACAACCCATAATATATATATATATATTTTTTTTTAAATCCATGAGGACAGTGGGTCAAAAAAATACAACCCCCCCCCCCCCCCCCAACCCTCCAAAAACAAACCAATCATCTAATGACACTTAAATTGTACATGCACAAATAACTAATGGGGGTAGGAATATGACTCCTTGTGCAAAACATGTGCTTGTTTTGCAACATGTTATGGTGCCCAATAGCCATTATGCAATTTAGTAAGACCTTTTTGCAAGCACAGTTGCACACATGCATTTGTCAGGTGACGTACTCACAGAGGCACATTCACTCTAAACACAGTGGGCTTAATAATGAACACCTACAACGACTCCAGGAGCAGTGTATGGCTTTCAAAAGCATGCGTGTGTGTGAGTGAGAAGGTAACGAGTTGTCTCTCACCGACGTCATCTTCAGGGGGGTGTGGGCACTCAAGCTCTGGATTACCCTGCTCTGGGTCTCTGCAAACATGGCGCGCAGTTCCCCAGAGTAGCAGTAGATGGCGTCGATCTTTGGCCACCAGTCCAGGTGAGACTGCAAGTCAAAGGCAGACACAACATGGCAATACTGCAACAAATGCTCTATTCCTTCCCCCCAACCCCCCAGCCCCCAAAAAAGGCAGCATGCTCAGCAAAGATCTTCAGCAGAATTACAACTCCAGAGTCAACAGAAGGTTAACAAAGGTCAATACTGGAATGGAATTACAAGGTCACAAAAGGTCTGTTTTTGACATTTTTACTGGTCCTTGCTATAATACAGACTCACATTAATGATGATTTTGTGCAGAGAGTTGACCAGGACATAATGGAAGGTGGGTGGAGATGTAGAGGCCAGACAGACCTGGGAGGAGTAAGAGGACAGACTCTTACACAACAGACTGCAATAAACACAAGTCAAAACTTGCCAATTGAAACATCGCACAGTGAAAACTCAAACACTATACACACCGTTAAGCCACATTAAAACCACCAACAGGTGAAGTGAGAAACATTCTCTCATTACAATTTCTCTCATTACAATTGTACAGCAGGCAACTAAACAGTCTTTGCTTGAAGCTGATGTGTTAAAAGCAGGAAAGATGGGCCAACAAGAACCCAAACAACTCTAACAGGGTCGAAATTGTGATGGATAGATGACTGGGTCAGAGCATCTTCAAAACAGCAGGTCTTGTGGTAGTACCTACCAAAAGTGGGCCAAGGAAGGACGACCGGTGAAATGGTCAGGGACCCCCAAGGCTCAGTGATGCAACTGGGGAGCAAAGGCTAGCCTGACTGGTCTGATCCCACAAAAGTGTTACTGTTGCACGAATTGCTCAAAGGATTAATGAGAGAAAGGTGTCAGAACACAGACTGCAACGCAGCTTGTGGTGCATGGAGTTGTGAAGCTGCAGACCGGTCAGAGTGCCCATGCGGACTCCTGCCCACCATCAAAAGTGCCTACAATGGGCACATGAAAATCAGAACATGGAGCATTGGAAGGAGTTGTAAGAGAAAACACGATTGATCAGCCCTGGACATCACGTGGATGTGCGTGTCATGTAGCTGGGTAAGAGTTGCCACCAGGATGCATTGTGGGAAGAAGGCAAGCTAGTGGAGGCAGTGTGATGCTCTGGGCTGTGTTCTGCTGGGAAAGGAGTCCTGGCAGTCATGATGTTACTTTGGCACATACCACCTAAACATTGTTGCAGACCAAGTACACCCCTTCACAGGAACAGTATTTCCTAACGATAGCAGCCTATTTCAGCAGGATAATGCACCCTGCAAAAATAATTGTTCAGGAATGGTGTTAGGAACATGATAAAGAATTCAAGGTGTTGACAGCATCCAAATTCCCCAGATCTCAATCAAGCATCTCTAGGATGCGGTGAAAAAACAAGTCCAATCCATGTAGAACAAATACCACAACTTCTAGGATTTAAAGGATCCATTGAAGTCTTGATGCCAGACACAGCAGAACATTTGCAGAGACCTCATGGAGTCCATGACTCAACAGGGCAGAGGGGGACGTACACAATATTAGGCAGGTGGTTTTAATGTAGTGGCTGATCGGTGAATTTTACAACCAAATCAACGGCAATGAGCTTTGAGATGTCCACGTGTCATAGGCATTTCAGTGACCCAAGAATTAACCAGACAAAGAATTTATACTTTATGAACAGAGGCTTCACCTTGACCAGCAGTAGACACACTGTTAGTGTAGGGCCTCACTGACAGAGGCTGGTGTGGGTATGGGCAGAGAAGGGGCCCAAGAGTGAGCAGCTGACCTTGAATTGCTGGTTGTTGTGGGGGTAGATACGGAAGCAGGACACGAAACAGTCAATCATCAAGTCCACGTCGGCGCTCTGGCACCCTGTACCCCGCGAGAACGGCTTTGTGGGATTGAAGAGGAGAGCCTGAGGATGTCACAGACACACATGCACACAACCCAGTTAAATTTGACATCATTGATTTACAGCTTACTAAGAGGAGAGGGGGGGGGGGGAGCACGCACGCGCGTGCGCACACACACACACACACACACACACACACACACCCCTCTTACTTTGAGGTCCATTACAATTTTCTGCACAAGGAGGAAGATGACTGAATGATCCTCCCAGTTAATGTAGGTGGAGGCTTTGCAGAGTTTCACACAGGCGATGGCTGCACTCTCTGTCAGCTGCTTGCTACTGCCGTGGCCTGCCAAGGCCTTCCGCAGACTCTCCAGGAACAGCTTCTGCCAAGAGACAGCGCATTCACACCCATTTGGGCCTCGCTGGAACGAGAGCACCGGCTCAGATTTCAAGCTTCCTTTTTTCTTTTTCTTTTTTTTTTTATCTGGAAAAAAGAGTGTGAGGATTTCCAGACAAGGCAATGTCTACCGGGGCTTCTTCGTTTTACAGAACCAATGGGTAGCTGAACATGCTTGGGTGGGATTGGTACAAGGGCTCTACAAGTGTATATGAGAAATAACAGCTCAAAAATAGCAGATACTATGTCAGAAGAAATTAAAAGTTTTACAAACACTATAAACCTGTTAATGGGCATTGGGCAGAAGCAAAAAAAAAAGGAGTAAGAGAGAGATAAAAGAGAGGGTGAGCGGCCGACCACATGCGCGTCAGAGACCGGAGAACAAAGACTGAACTTCTGTGAACTCTGACCTTGTTGGCCTTGCTCTCCTCTACCACCTCTTTGGAGATGCTCTGCGTGATCTCAGGGCAGAGGATGAGGAGGATGATTTGTAGCGGCCACGCAGCAGCCTTCCTCTTGGCGCTCTCCGCGAAACTGTCCACCAGGTCGAACAGCTTCTCCGCACAGTCTACTCAGCAGGGGACAGAGAGCTGTTAAGGCCTACACTCCTCTGCCCAGCACACTGGCTGCAGCCCAAAAACAGTGACGAACTTCGCCCAACACGTTTGCCGTCTCGGTGCATGTCACTCACCTGCCATGTCTGCCTGTGGTCTCTGGTAAAGCATGGTAAATTCATCAGGGTAGAACTCCACCCAGTTCCAGAAAGCCTGAGGAACCAAAATATGAAGGACAAATCAGTCTCCTGTTTGCAGCCTTACTGTTTTGATAGAGAGACTATGCTGTTTTATTTATTTATTTATTTATTTTTACAGACCTTTTCCAAACTGTTTATAACGGCAAGCTGAGCTGGCTTCTTCAGTGCTTTAAATTTCAGCACAGTTTCTGCAGGGACACAGGGATGTTATGTTCATAGAAATAAACAGATTTAGGTGATTTTCCTGAGGCAAGACAAGGTATCAAGTGTTAATTAAAATTTAAACTGAAACTTCATGTGGTATAAAGTATGAAAACTCAAGCACTGATCCTCTGCAATGCAACAATAGAATAAAACACTAATGTTTGAGTTTGCTGCACCTTGTAGTAATCTCTTGAGCTTGGAGCAGTCAACATTGATGTATTGAATGAGTTCTATGTCATGAACATCTACTGTGTCCTCTGTGCACACTGTGAGCTCCTGTAACCTATGGGGACAGGACAGGCAAAAGAGCAGAAGTTTGAAGACACAAAAATATTTGAGATTCACAGTCATTTCTACTTCATAATTCAGCTGAAAATAGCCAAAAAGATTAAGCATTAAAATTTGGCCCAAAAAGACAAACTGTTGAACTGGTAGAAACAAATGTTACCATTCCATTTTAGCTCGAACACAAAGTATGAAAATGTGACTTTTTCTGGTCAGAGGAACGGCACACACTGCATTTCACTTTAAAGTAGAAAATCACTAAATGCCTGCACACACCAGGTGAAACATGACGCTCCATCCAACCAGGTCTTCATCAGGTGGTTATGTCGGTACAAAGGGTATCAAACATTTATAGCACTGGGCAGGCAATCTGTCCCCATCTTTCCTCTGAGTGTAATGCAGCTGTGTGAAATTTCAAGTAAATTTCTAAAGTCCTATACAAAAGCTTTATGAAAATGTTGAATTACTAGTTTGAGAGTAATGGTGCATAAAGCTAAGTGAATGTTAAAAATTACAAGAAAGAGAAGTTTTTCCATTTCGGTTTTCAGCCTAGCATGTTTGAAATTCAGTTGTTTCGCCCAAGAATTTAGCTGGCAAATCAGATGCATGTGAGTGCACACCCATTTGAATAGACAGTCAGTGAACACAAGATATAACCAAGAGCGCTCTGCACGTGGACCTCTCCCACCACTGTACAAACAGGCATGTGAAAGGGGGTGATGGAGGTGTATGCTACAGACGGGCAACTGATTGGAGGAGGGGTGTAGGCTGCAGGCATGCAGGGTAGTACCGGGTGGAGATGCGGCTGAAGACAGCGCTGAAATTGTTGCAGCTCAGAGAGAACAGCACGGCAGAGGCGGAGTTTCTCAGCTGGGCAGCATGCTGCTGGCCCTCCCGACATGAGTGCAAGAAGTGGCAGATCTCTGGTAGCAACTGCTTCACCAGCATGGCCTCATCCAGCCGCAGGCAGTCCTTGGTTTGCTGTAGGACAGATGCAGACAGACCGTGAAGCAGAACACTCTTCAACCCTTATTAGCCCATTATGGGTTATATTATTAACTTCTACCTTCTTAACCCTTTAGAGGCAAAGAGGTTACTTCTGCTTTCTCCGCAAATTATATTCTTCACACTTGTTGGTATTAAAAGAATGTGCAAAACCACCAAAGCTTCAGATACAGTCACAAACTACCGTAGTATCATGAAACCAAACTAAACATGATACGTGAAACTAATTGCCTTACTGTGGAAAACAAGAAATTTGTAGTGTGAATTGTACTGTGAATGCGCAGCTTCTGTTCTGTGGCAGGGTCAAAGAATTTCCACATCCACCTCGTGCCATTCTGTGGTGACCTGGACTTGTGTGAACAGTTACGGTTTCATTTTACATCCGCCCTGCTGCTAAATCAGGACAAGGAAGTACCTATTTAAAAAAAAAAAAAGAAACAAAAAAAAACGACCATGACAGTGACTTACTGTCGACTGAGAAACTTATCCTCTGCTGACCCATGACACCCTCTCTGCCATTTTCCAGTGTACACACACACACACACACACACACACACACAGTCTCAGTCCAACCTTGAGCTGAAATGTTTACTACCATCTTGTGCTTGTGTGCACCGAATAGGGTGTCCTAAAACTGACCCAAACACATAACCCAATGAAACGGTGTCGGAAACACCCTGAAAGTGCTCCAGTCGGGCTGCGCTCTGGTCTGGAAGTAGCCTGGAAGTGCCAAGCCGCGTAGAAACATCAAAATGCCATTGGAACGGCCCGCTCTCTGCTCAAAAACTACACCACCACATCCCGTGGCAGAATCCTGCTCCGTTTACATGGCCATGAACAATATGAGAGCACACAGCAAGCTTCAATTTTGCATGCATACACATTCCATACTGACAGACGTGAACACACGAAACTGCATATTCTGGCGATAATGCTGCATTCAGAAACGCTAGATTGGATGGATGCAAAATCATCCTAGATGCAGATTTCTACACCACTGTAAAAGGTTAAAAGGCTAAAATTTCATAAATGCCCGAAAATAGACATGATCTGCAGATGAACATATCATAATCCAGAAGTAAGCAATAGCCAAAAATTAAAATGGGCCCACTGCCCCAAGACCAGCAGTGAGAGAGAGGAAATGTGCCCTGGCTGACACACAGTAATGAGGCAAACCTTAATCTGTTGGGTCAATCTATGACTGATCAATCACTATTCATGCAACACTGACAAAATGCCATGAGAAGCCGTTTAGAGTGACCCAAAAAGTCCTAATGAAATTCTCTCTTAAAACCATGTTCTAGACATAAAAGAAAATTACAAGTCAAGTACAGTGAACAGCTATCAGACATTTAACATTGTACTTGTGAAATATCTTTATAGGCAAACCCTGTAAATCCCATCATAAAGCAGAGCAAATGCTAACCCAAGCTGAGGAAACACCTGCAAATGTAATTTTCTGCAGAGCCAAGCCCTAAGCCCCCTTCCTGGACAAAGACAGAATCCAAGCTTTAATTGTATCAGCAGACCTCTGTGTCTGAGGATTGCAAAAAGCCAAGCCCAGATTTAAGACAGATACAGAAACCTTCCTGTATTCTCAGAATTTGAACGAGGGGACAACACCTACAGCACACAGTGAAAGTCGGTGAAAAGTCAACACACCCTAGTATCTGCAACCTACAACTCTGCATGTGATTGGATGGACCTAGTCAACACTGAAACATGATTGGGTGCTCACCCCCGCCAAACACTTCTCCAGGGTGTCCAGGATGATGAGCTGGGAGAGGTACAGGTTCTTTTCGGCAGCTTCCCCAAATATCCGCTGGGAAAGGGGGAAATTTGGATACAGTAAAAGAGGGAGAGAGTTCAGACAAATGCTGGGGGCAGGCAGCAGAGGTATAAAAGTTCAAAGAAGTAAACTCTGCTATGATTTCACACTACACAACTGGTTTAACTAATTAATTCTAGTGGCCATTATGAGCCCTCAAAGCCACACAACTTTTCCTTTGTGAACCTGCACCAACCTGAACTTTACATAACACGCACCAATATATCACACTGTGAACTTTCTCTATGGGAAAAAGGTCAACGACTAGCCATTTCAGCACAGACAGGAACTTACCATGTTGTTAACATTTTTGAGGATGTTGGTCAAGCCATTGATGACGAGGGAAAACTTATATTTGGAAATGTTGATCAGACACTCCTTGTTGTGCTCTGTGCTTACTTTGGTGTGCGTGTTCTGGTGCCCAGTCCTAATGGGAAGCTTGAAGAGAAACAGAAAAGAGTCAGATTTATAACAATAATGCAAGTGCTAGGTGACATTTGTGCCTATTGAGCACCCATAAGGTCATGTCCACACTATATTAATCAGTTCTTAAATTACTCAGGGCATTGGTAGGGCCACAGGTATGTGACCGAATGAAATTGTGAAAGGAGCAGTGGTAATTAGAAGGTTGCCAGTTCAAGCCCCACCATAGCCAAGCTGCCACTGTTGGACCCCTGAGCAAGGCCCTTAACCCTCAGTTGCTCAAGTTGTACTCAGTCATAACTGCAAGTCTTTTTGGATAAAAAGTGTCAGCTAAATGCCAAAAATGTGCTTAACACAGGAAGACTATTCAAGACCCACCCAGCCACTTCATGCCTCATGTGCTAAAACAAATGCCTGAAAGCAATGCAGACTGCTGTCCCCCACTTCCAGAGCGTTGCTGCATACCTTTGAGCCAGCGCATCTGCTTGCATGCACACACACGCATGCATAGGCGTGAGCATGCACACACAGAAAACGCACAGGTGTGAGTATGCGCACACAGCCAGACCTGCTGTAAAACCAGTGCAGCGGTTGTGCAGGAAGCACATTAGGCCTGGCTGTGTTAATGAACCATGAGGGCTTGGTAGAGGACGACTTTCTTAACCACTAAACACTCCCTGATGTGGACTCTCTGTAGAGCAAGCACGCTCCACAACATGCACAGCAATGTGAAATGAGCAGACCTTTTGACATCCTAAACCGTGCTGACCTGAACCAAGCCTCCGGAAGCAGCTTTAAGCCCCACTCACCATTCTGCACTGGATTAGTGGACTAACAGCTGTGGCAAAAGTTAATCTAGCTAACAGATAAAAGTCTAAACAATTGGCAGGCATAAAGCTAAAAAAAACAAAACAAAAACAAAAGATGGTTTATTTAGCAAATACTGTAGCAGTGCTGCACAGCAGACTGGGGAAGTAGAGGTCTCAGGAGTTTGTCTATAGAAATGGTAGAAATGGTTGGAGAGTTTTTGAACATGCTGGGTCCCAGGAGTACACCCCCCCACCACTACCACCACCACCACCAAGCCCTCACCCTTTGCTCCACAACTACTAGGGAAAAGCACATGGCTGCAAATGAAAGTCCCAAGACCAGAGAAGAGTCAGGCTTCCGGTGGGCGCATGCACACGCAAACAGAGCCCGGCCCTGTTGACATCCATTTTAATGCAGGATGCCAAGAGACAGTGAGCACTTTGTTTCCCAGACATGGTTTAAAATTCCACAAAGGTCACGGAGCAATCAGTTCCCTTATGTGCACTTTGGAAGAGTCTGGTACAATCATGCCAGCTGTATGGATATTACATAGATGGATCATACAAAAGCATACACACAAAGTTGAATCAGATACAAATTAATTTCAGTACCACTTCTGGGGCTCCAGAGGTTTATGGGTATTATTGTACCATAAGAAAAAAAGAACTAATTATTTTATAGCACCGAGGTGCACGAGTGCGTTCAAGGACAATGTTTGACTCTGTCCTATCAAAGTTCAACAGCAGATGCTCTTGGGGAAGGCCAGGGGGAGGCCCTGTTTACAACATAGACTAAAAATACTTTTTTGCTGCAGCCTTGGTCAAGCCCAGTCATCCAATATTACTCTGAAAAATGAAACCAAAGAAGAGAAAAGGCAAAATCTGGCTAATTATTCAAAAACAGTTTCTGGCTTCCATGACTCAACAAGCCAGCCCTGTAAATTCAACAGACACTGTGCAAGGCATGTTTGGCACAAGTGTGCATTCAAAAATATATATACAATTTAAACACATGCTTAAACCAAAAGGAAGTATAAATACCCCACAACACAATAGCAAGCATGCAGGCCTTATAAAATTCAGAAATGCATCAAATTCCATTAAATCCTTTAAAGACTTGTTCTTTCTGAACATAACTAGTTTTCAGCCACAACTGAGCAGGTCTCTCGATCTTCTTGACATTTAAAGAATAGAAAGCAACCACCCCCGCTTCCATTCCTCAGTGGTCCAAGCCTTCCCCTGGGAAGATGGATTACTTTTCCATGAGCATGCACTGACATCTGTGAGGTCATAGTTTCAAGGTGCTCTCTGGATTCACACTGCTGACATAGCAATAACTACCAGCAAGGACCATCACAAGTATGAAGGCAACAAAGCCACAGAAACTGGGAGACCTTACAGAGAAACGTCAGCTACAGTTTTTATTTAGACATTTACCTTTAGCATACAGTGACACTGGCTTGTTTCAGAGTGTGCTAGCCCATTTCTTTGCAGATCTTCTAATAGACTCTTATGACTCTAGAAAAGCCTAAAAGATAAAATGCCATCACAAATTAAACAAAGCTGGAAAAGAAAGTGAGGCAGGGGCGTGGCTTGACTGAGTTTAGCAGTCTCACAGCAAATGTTTAAAGTCTTGAGATTTAGAGAGCTCTAAGGTGGCTTAATGGCGACCAAATCCCTCATTACACGTTCATCAAACTGTTATGAGGCTAAACCTCTAAAGCACAGCTACCAAGCGCTGAAAAGTCACGAACAGCTACTAAATCCAGGGGTTTCTACTAGCTGGTGCCTTTGTGAAGACACGAAACCTGATCGTAAACTACAAGCCGGCCTAAAACGGAAAGTCACCGGTGAATCAGAAAACGAGCATCCCTCTTCAAGACCGGTCAAAGTTAGCCCAAGTGTTCAGGCTTTTCATACCTGCAATGCTGAGGTATGGAACGACCATGACAGTTCCCAAAACACGAACGAAAGAGGTGGCAGTTTAAAGAAACAAGACTTGAAAACATTTCAGAACCGTAGCCAAGTCGAACTGAAACGTTATAGTCGGGGAACCGCTGAAATGACCTCGTTACATTCAAATTTCAACGTAAACTACCCCGGAACGCCTCTCGCGACACTGTAGCGGGTCATGTCAACACAGCGCGCGTGGACGCGGCCTCGTCACCGCCTTTGTTTACGTTCCGCTACCGCGTGAGAGCGTCTCACGGCGCAAAGCCGCGCCGGACACACGCAAGCATGCGGTGCTCCTGAGCACGCCCGCCGCGTCTAAGGTGCTCGGCGTTAACGGCTAAAGGCGAAATCCTCGGACATCCACACGC
This sequence comes from Electrophorus electricus, assembly GCF_041902795.1. Classification (NCBI taxonomy): domain Eukaryota; kingdom Metazoa; phylum Chordata; class Actinopteri; order Gymnotiformes; family Gymnotidae; genus Electrophorus; species Electrophorus electricus. Next base: position 6,052,702 of record NC_137513.1, read on the forward strand.
TTGCATGTGACTAACGAAGCCTGGCTGATCAACTATCGCCTTCAGCTGTACAGCAGCTCCTGCTAATGCATGTGCCCCGCTGCACGCGAGCGGTCCTGGGGTTGCAGGAGGCCAATGCAGGCGCCGGGGTCGTTTGCACCCACTTCTGTCAAACGCCGCCGCCGCCCCCCCACGCCAGCGACATTCCTTACCTGCTCGTCGAATCTGTTAATCACGGCCTGGACCCACTCCACGGGCTTGTGAGCCGCCATTCTCAAGCGGGTGCCAACGGCAGCGCTGGCTGTTTGAATACAAAAAGCCCAACAGAACGGCTGCGTTTAATGCACGAAACAGCGCGAAGCACTCCAAATCTTTACAGGAGGAAAAGAGAGGGAACAGGGTTCAGTTTTTCTCTTCAAGCATACTCCACCACGCCGCCATGACACACCACCGGAAGTTTGAATCCTTCTCTACAATCTGCCGTTGCGCCTGCGCATCAGTATTGGCGTTGGGCTGAATACGGAGACATGGAATTTATAAAGGTAGCAGAAGGTTCCCCCCCCCCTCTCAAATACGTCTGTCTATGACTTTGGACGTTTTTAGAAGCCGTTTAGGATGTCATCTTATAATAAATCTGTTACCAGATCTCTTTTCAGAATGCCTATTGGCCCTGTAGCATGCCAATTGCAGGGACTGTACCACTGCACAGCAGGCTATAGGAGTCAGATTTTTCACTTTCAACTTCCTTACATTGAAAAAAAGTAGAAAACCATTAACAAACTCAAACTATAGTTTCTTTGTTTCGTGATGTCTCGTGATAGACAATTATACAAATATGCTTTACTTTTTCTCTTTTTTTAAAACAAATTTAGCTATTTTATTCTACACATATAAATTAAAATTATTAGGCAACGAATGAATAAGGTAAACCATAAGCATATAGCAGTAGCTGACAATTTGATTTGCTAATATTTAATTATGGACAGAAAAATGTATTGTGCTACATATAGCCACTGGGGAGGGGGGGGGGGGGGGAGAGAGAGAGAGAGAGAGAGAGAGAGAGAGAGAGAGAGAGAGAGAGAGAGAGAGAGAGAGAGAAATCAAACCCAGTCTTTTATTATGAGCTCAACCCTCAGTGCGTCGACTAAACTTTAAACGGGAAATGAATGTCAACTGTTTGGGTGGGTTTTGGCATGTAATAACAGAGACCTTTAAACAAAAACTAAGATGGGCTAATATAAAAAACAAACAACAGCAGCAGCATGCAGACCTAAGAAGACATAAGAAGGCATTTAAAAACGTTTTGTATGAATGTTATTCATGTTTGACATTCCACAGTGTGAGAGTGATCGCTCTCTTTTCATGGGCATCTTTTATTATTTTCCCATAATTTTTCATTATTTTCTATTTTGCATTACTTTAATAACTTTTAACAATGTTGCTGAAAGTAGAGAAAGTTAATGTTTTGTTTACAATCAAAACAATTAAAATATTACAAATTTGAAATTTGATTATTTTTATTGGTTCAAGGAGCATACTTGGAAGCAGACAATATATAATTAAAAAATTCATTAACTGTATTACAAATGTAGTTATATTTTACCATGCATAGACTAAATAAGTATTATAGAATAATTCCAATACTGCCTTTGTGAACAGACATTTACCCCCATCTTAAGGCAAGAGAAGGAAAAACAGCAGGACTAGCACAGTTATGGTGAACACTAGATGGCGCTGTTGTACTGGTAACGGTAAGGTCTAAATGAACGTATTTAACGAGATTATAAAATATTTTAAAAAAAAACAGAATTACAAAATGCTATAAAATCGTTATACCAAAACTGTAATTATAATACTATACTTAATAAAGTTGTCGTTCTAAAATGTGGTAGGAGGTCATCAAAATACAAAATACATTTGAATTATTGAATTGAATTATGAGGAAGATTATATTTATATTTTTAAAAAAGAATCAAGAAACCAGCATTCACACTGGCCTGAATTTGTTTTCCTTTTGTTGTACACCAGATCACAGTAAAGATGAACCAACTGGCTAATTTAGCAATAAAAAGTAACAAACACTGACCTGGTATAGGTTGTAAAGAAAGTACTCAGTCAAAATACAAAATACAAAAAAAAAAAAAAAAAAAATCAAGCCTGTACAAAGGTCAAGCTCAGGTCACCAGAAATCTCCAGAATGTCAGTCTCATGCAGCTTGGTGAAACGGTGGTTGTATGTGTGCACTTGCATGCCGTTGACAAATACGCTGTACTGGTGCGGGCCGCAGGAGATAACCACCTGTAAACATTACATGAACACGACCAGGTGTACACTATATCACAGACCAACAGGCTGATGCTAGCTCTCTCATTACTCTTAACCTAAAATCTGTGAATCAAATGGGCTGTTCTCTTTTTCTTGGTCGGCAAATTGGAAACTCATTCCACAGCCAAACCATAAAACAAACACAGTCTCTAAGGTACATGACTGGCAACGTGTCCAGGGTTTTGGAACCCACCTGGAAGGGTTGTCCCTTGTGGAATGGCATTCCTCCAGAGCGCTCTTCTGATCCCCACTTGTCTATCGCCAGTGTGTTGCGCACTACCAAGTTCTCATCGAAACGGGGGTTGTAGTGGAATGCAATTCCACTTCTGTGGCGTAGGTTAAATGAGAATCTGATGACACAAGCACCAAAAAAAAGAGCCAAGTAAGATTTATTTGCAGAAAAGTTTAGTTGCGAAAACTAGAAAATACAATTTGGGCCAATAACACTGGTTATGTATAGATCCGAAGAAGATTCCTGGTGGGTAACTGCAGTGAACTGTATATTTAGTTCTAGTACACCAGCATATCATGTATATTATTGGAGGAAAGAAAGTGAAGCCCCTCTGTGTTGGCAGATTGCTGGACACTGAGGATGTTCCTGAAGCCAAATATAGGTGGAAATCATACACCTCCATGTTTCACAACAAGTGCATGTCACTTACAGGCAATCTTGTAGATATTTTAAGTGTAATAATAGCCTTAGTAATAATATTTTAGTTTGTGGGGGGAAAACCTTTTTATTTGTTGCCAGCATAATGATTCTAAGGTATGGCCTTTAGTTATAAGGCACCAAGCTCAGGATTTCTCTACCTGAAAGTACGAGATCAATTGACAATCTTTGCACCTACAAAATCTTATTTAATGTTGCATAATGTTATTTAATGCACTTATTTAATGACTTATTTAATGCACTATTTTATGTTGCATAATTTAATAAGACTTGCCCTTATAATTATGGTCAAACTTCACTTTAGCTTTACTTCATCATTACTTTTATTGTTTACTTTTTGTTATTCCTTTATGATTCTTTATTTATTTTAATACTATGTCTTATCTTAATAATCTAAAGCATTCTGTAAACGTGTTCTAAAAGATCATATGCAAATAAAATGTATTGTTAGAAAAGTTGCCCAACTGACATGATGGCCAGCCAGTGGTGCTATTGAACAATTACAAATAACAGACGGTAGCCTACTAGCAGATGGCTCTGCACAGCCACTTCATCTACCTACATTTAAAACAAACAAACAAACAAACAAACTTAAGCAGGTAAGAATAAAATGGCATGGTTAAGATTTGCCTAAGGTTTTCTATTCAAGTTAAAAGTTTGATACTGAATAGCACTTTGTGGTGAGTGTCTCTTCATTTGAACTCAGCTGGAGCATGTGCACACATAAGCACAAGGTTGTCAAAAGACAACATTTATGGCATTTAGCTGTTGCTTTAATCCAAATCAAATTTACAATTATGACTGAGTACAATTTGATCAGTTGAGGGTTAAGGGCCTTGCTCAGGGGCCCAACAGCGGTAACAGTGGGGCTTGAACTGGAAACCTTCTGATTAATAGTTGAGTACCTTAACAACTGAGCTACCACTGCCCCTTCACCATCGACAGATTCAGTGGTCAATGCTTTACAAAAAAGACAGTACAGGTGAAATCCCATCTCTGAACTTCCCATAGACATAACAGATGCTTGTGTTAAATTAGCACTGAACCTAGGACACTGCATCTTAACTACTGTGTTTTGATTTGTGAGGGTCATTCACGCATTGGAGTTTTGGATTCTGTATTTCTCTCAATGAACAGATTTTAAATACACAAAGATAAAGGTATAACAGCTGACCTGTGGGCATTAGGCATAACCACTCCTTGGATGTAAATGTTTTTGCCAGGCAGTAATCCACCACTGATGATACTTTTGTATGGCACACTCTAAAGATGGTGAACAAGGCAAGTGGTTATCGGTTATTGTAAGTCCATGAATTTGAAGCAGAATGTTAAATAATCAAGTGAAGTCTCCCGGTATTCTTACATAGCTAGGCTGAGCAGGAAATGAAGGTGGTGCCTGTGAACGATTAGCCAGGTTAGCTGGGTCATTTGAAATGTGAGACAGCAATGCCAAAAAAAGGTCCCTTAACTACTAACAGTTTCAGAACAAAACTTGAGTGTAAGAGTGAAAAACAGGAATCATGGACCATTCCCAGTGTGGGTGATCACCTTAGGAGTGCGATCCAGTTTAACATAAGTCACCTATACATATAAAAGTCCTTGATGGAGCAGAGAAAACCCCTCTTACAATAACCCATTGAAGAAATTTATAACACACAAATTCCACCACTGCACTCAACTTTAGAAGAATACTGCCTTTGATTCCATACACTAGGAGGAAGACAGACAATAGATCTTCTACTATGGTATGAGGCCACAGGAGCTTTGTGATTTTCATTTGCAAGCTTAAATAAGTGGTTACTTACAGCACATCCTGAAGGAATAGCATATTGGGGCTATAAATATAACAACAGATAGTTAAATTTGCAATACAGTAATTATATATTTAATAAATATTTGTGGTTTCAAAATAATATCTCTAACAAAACTTGTGCTCAAACAATTCTAAAGACATTTTTGTATTAGTCCCCAAATTGCTAACACACACACACACACACACACACACACACACACACACACACACACACCTGGAATCCTAAATAGGCAGGCACAGCACCCTACAGAAACAAGCCAGAAAGCACTTTTCAATGAGGAGAAATGTCCTTTTCACAACTTGATTTTACAAGGCAAGCTTACTTCTATACAGACCAACCAAATGCAAGGTTTTTTTTTCCAAATCAGAATTTCTCCTTACTAATATTATTAACATTAAACTGAAAAATAGCTTCCCTATTTGGGCATATAAGCAGTGAATACTTACAGGAAACCCTGGCTGGGGGAAACTTGGCTGTAAAGGTAGAAGAAATAAGATCAGTTATTACAATAATGATTATAGCTATTATAGTAAATCTTCTCAGTGTTTCACACACAAAGAAGGAACAGCAATATACAGTATAGTCATGAGGTTAGTGAGAGTTTTGTAAATACAATCCATTCTGAGCTGGTTTTGTGTTAACACCAGTAGTGCAGTATGTAGGCTTTTCTTACCGCAGGGTTCTGGAAAGCAATGGAATTAATCTCCACCATCCCATCCACTGCAATAGCGTCTACGTTGCTGAATGGGATACGATGCCTGTATTCCATTATGTGGTTACCGTTTACACTTATCTATGAAAAGACAATGTCAGATTAGTGTGGCGCCTAGCACACTGCATGACAGACCTATGCACGTAAATTTGTAAGGTCACATACATATCTAGAAACTGAAGGTGCGTACATACAAGCACACCCCCTATGACCGGGGATGCAAAGTACAGACATTTTCTGAGCAAAAATAAATAAATAAATAAATAAATAAATAAATAAATAAATAAATAAATAAATAAATGTTGGTGTTTGTTTATAAATAATGGTTTCAAAACTCCCTTCCTGATTTTAAAATTCCTTGAAAACTGTGCAAAACTTGCGGCTCAAGTGTATCGACTTTAACGCATGTACAACCAGAGTCAGGACTGCACAGACCAATATTTCGTAGCTGCTTCGCTGAAACTGAGTCGTAACGTACATCAGCCCGTGCATGTCCTAGGGGGTTCCAGCATCTTAGTGAAATTCTCTATCATGTGACCCAATGTTTACGTCGGAAGATGTGATGCCCGACTGAAATCGAGAATAAAGTTGTTTAATTTAAGATAATATATACGATCCATTAGTCCAAACCCATTAGGAACAGGTGTGCACGAGTTGACCTAAAGATCTAAAACCACTCTTTGGATAAAAATCCAAATAGCCTAAGATGAAATGATGAATGAGGCCAGACCTCGTAAATTCCTCAAACGAATAAATGTGAACCAATGGTTCTTCCATGAGGCCCTTTTACATTAATAAATGCAGACTAAATGCCTATGTAATTAAGCTGGTTTCTGCCGATATACTACTGACTGGAATGAACTTTATCGTACATGACTAATGCAGAGAAGACTACACAAGAAATTCTGCCATTTCAATGGAGATTCCATGAAGCGATAACGTTCAGTTCGTAGGCAACTTAAAACTGCGCAGAAAGTGCTGTATAGCGTTTCTTCACCAGGACGTTGACACGAAGGTTTACCTATAATTTATATGTCTCGTCAGAGTTTTCTGGCAAGTTAAGCCATCTGGCTGGTTGTTTATCCAACAGCAGCAAATAAACAGTAACAGAGTTCGCTTATAATAGGTGTGAATGTGTGTGCTCTTAATATTTGATAAAGTTATGCAGAAAACCTATCAATGATGTGGAAGTGATCTGTTCAGAAATGAATCCGTAAACCAACATCAACCAGATATGAGTTTTTGTACAAATATATATATATATATATATATATAGCTCATTGTTACATAGACAGATTGGTTTGGAACTGCCTAGTTGCCCACTTGTCTAGAGAAACAAATCAAATTTAAAAACCGTGACAGGAAATACAGCAATGTAATCCCTTGACCCACATCGTGTGATTAGTGTTTGGAATACTAGGGCACTGCACGGGTCTGGAACTGAACATGAAGATTTGCGCAGTCCACATCAGGCGGGTGTGCAGATCGGGCTGACCACTAGATCAGTTTACCGTTAACGTTAGCTGGCGAGAGATTTTAGGAGTACAATACAGTCGAGTTGCAGGACTGTCGCCCCCATCAGAAACGCCTTAACTATGTTTGAGGTCATAGCGTATTATAGAAATAGTGTTATATAGTTTGTCAGCAGTTTTGTAGTTGTTTTCGAAGTCAACAGAAAAATTGACTATATAGTTCACTACACCCATATGTGCTGCAAATACCCACAACGTACTGCAAAACATAATGTATGGACAATATACAGCTGTCTCTAGGTTGGCATTATAACGTTTGTTTGATGGTAGTTAGTGCGCAATTTCCTAGTTAATGAAGAAATAAACTATATTTTCTATTTAGGTGAGGGAGTGAGCCATTCCAAATATTCATATCTTTGATTGGCTCATTTCATTTCACTATCATTTGTCCCTGTTACACATTATAACTGCGTCACACTAGTGTCAGAAGTAAAGTTCTCCATTCTTTTTGACCATCGATTTTTATAATTTCATTTAATAGTATTAGTGTTTAAAAGCTTTGCAAATTATATTCTGCATATTTGTATTGTATGTTAGCATCAAGTTGCGTTGGATAAAAGCACAAGGGCTATGAAAGCGTAATGTTAGCTGTTAGTTTTCTGTGGCGTGGAAAAACACTGTCAGCAAAAGCATGGTCCGTGGTTCTCTCATTTCCCATGTAGGACTGGAATCGCTATTACTAATACAGAAATCAGCAGCACATGTAGCCAACCATATTAAAAAATGTTTACAAAAACATCTAATAGTAGTTACCTAGCTAGCTAGAACTTACGCCTAGAAGACAGTGGCAATGCAAAGCTTGCAGAGGTCTCTTGCATTATATGAAACATTGGCATTATAATGAGCACAAAAGAAAACTGAAAATATGTAAGAAACCTTGTATGAGTCCTGGCTGACGAGGAAATGCAGGGTGAACTGGTGACCAATGGGGAAGAGTGGCTTGCATATGCGTTCCTCTGTGCCCCATCGAGAGTTCTGGTTGGTGTTGGTCACTATGTATCCAGTCCAATTGTCGTAACGTGGGTTAAAGTGTAGGGCAATGTCTGAACCACACTTGAAATTCACGTGGAACCTGGTGTTCATGGGGTAGGGAAGAAATAGGTTATGGGATGTGGAAGCAGTGGCTATCACTTCTGCGGTCGAAAAAGGTTTTCCTCCTTGGGTGTATCTATTGTGTTTTACAAATTTTTTACTTCTTTACTTAATTAGTCAGGCAAACGTGCCGTAAAGGTTTTCCCAAGTATTCAGAATGACCAACATCTACACTTTGTTATTTAGAGATGATTAAAACCATTATATTTCAGTAAACATTAAGTGAATATATTTTGGCAATAGCGGATTACTGAAGTCTATGAATAAATTAAACATTAGGGACTTATTTGTTTGACATGGACTGAGCATCATCTTGGGCTATGACAGTGATAATGCATCATTAAAAGTGTTTCTTACTGTACGTTTAATCTTGGTCTGGGAGACCATCCATTCGTCTCATTTAACCATGAATCTCTTCATATAAGCCTTATGTAACTACAAACAGTGTTAATCTCACTTAAAAAAAACCCCACCACAAACTTTCACTTTCATTAATAACTTGATCTTGCACAACGCAAGTGACTGGAAATGCATGTCGCGGAAGCGCCGATCCCGACATTTTGGGCCATCAGAGAAGTGACAGTAGCTTTCAGTATTCTCATTTTAAAAACCCAGTCAATAATGTTTAAGAAGATGTTTTAAGACACTTTCAGTCTGACTGTTGATATGGTGCAACTCTCATAACTAGATAATAATTCCTGCCCCTACCACCTGGAAGCTGACCATAGATAAGCAAAGATTGTCATGAAGCTCCGCTTGCCCAGTTCAAAATAAATTATTGCATGCCTTACCTGTTCGCCCCTGGTAAAACCCGTCCACTGATAATAATACTTTTGCCGTCCTGCAAGCCTCCTTGGATAGACCCAGTAAAAGGGATTTTCTGTTAAGTATTGGTAATATTAGAACTCACGGAATGTAGTCTACTGTTCCTTATAGAGTATACAAAGAAATCATATTAGTATATTTTTCATATTTTAATGGAAATGTGTCGTGTATTGTGGAGAAGGACGGCAAAGAAAAGCCCAAGGATGTTGAATGTTTATATTTGAATGTTTACATACCGATATAAACACATTCATCTTACACAGAAACACAAGCTCCCAAATAGTAGTCCAACTAGTAAAGTGCCGTAGAAACAATCTGCATTAATTAATTTTTTTGTTTGTTTGTTTGCACCGAACTCCATCGAAGATGAAGGTTATATGGTTGCGCTTTAGTGGGAAATATGCAATACATCGACTGTAGCCTATAAAACAATATGAAACAAAATAACTCAAATAAACACTTACGGGGTTGTAAAAAGGCTGTTGCTGATAGTATGCCATTTCCGATCAGTTATCTTCTCTGTTCTGTTTTTCTCTTCTTTTGCTTCAAAGCCTAGAACGAATTATTGTGAGTTCCTGTTTATTGTATGAGTGCTGTTTAACGACTGCTATCTTTTTTCTAGTATTTTTTCCACCCGTTTAATAGAAACGGTCACACTTGAAACCGTGGGCGCGGGGGGGGGGGGGGTGAGCCCGACACAGTTAATCTAATACCACAGTATAAATCCCACCCTTTCCGTTAGGCATATACAGGTTTACGGTTGTTGTTTTTTTTTGTTTTTTTTATCTGTTGTTGCACGGAAAGGAGGCGGAGTTTTTCGAGAAACAGAAATTTGGAGAACATGTGAGATTTAGCGTCCGAAAGTACATAAGCAAGAAAGAAAAGCGGGAAAAAGAGTACTGAGCTTCAGAAGGACCTTTTCGAAACCTCTCTATGTAGTTCTGTCCGTGGTGAAAGGTCCAGGAAACACCATTTTCTCAACAGGAAAAGGATTAACTAACGCGGGGGGGGGAGTGTAAAAAGTGAACACAACAAAAACCGGGGACACATTAGTTAAACTAAAAATAACACATTTAACTTACATAAAAACAGTTCAACAATTTAACATCCATTATTGTGTTGTATGGTAGATGCTCACCTGACGACAGAATGTTATATACATACACCACTGAATTTGCAGTTCCACATCATTTATAGAACTCTGTGTTAGGGTGTCCACCTTGTTTTTAACTAGTTAGTAAACCCTGTGCTTGCACTAAACATCTGTAAATCACTGCAGAACATTTGCAGCACTTACAGATGAATTCCATAGATTATTTCTGTGTTCACATTTAAACAGGAACATCATTTAGCGATTCATTAGAAAATGTCAATTGTTTTGCAAACAATCCCAGAATCTCTTCAGAATTTCCTATGATGCCCAGTCACAATGGGAGGACTTCACTGAAAAGCCTACTCACTGTACAATGAATTTCTCCACCAAAATTAGTCTTTATTGTTTTTCAAAGCTGAAAACAAACCAAAAAAAAGTATCCTTACACATTTGATATGCTGTACAAAATAGTAATTCTTACATGACATTAAAAACACTTCAAACCAGTCCAAAATGTACAATTTAATTTTGATAACATACCTTAATATTTATAAAACCGGAATAAAGTACCTATTCCAAATGTTATGATGAAAACGATCATATAAAAGTTTGTACAAATAATCATAGAAATCTTATCTGCATAATAAATAAAAATAAAAATCTATATTTTCAAATCTCATAAAAGATCTGCTATTGTGTGAATTCTCAAATCACTGCAATCTTTGAACACAATTTCAATCTAATTGTCCAGAACTTCACATTCACCGCCCTAAAAAACCACACACACACACACACACACACACACACACACACACACACACACACACACACACGCCTCAACCCTACACTCCACATTTCAGGTATGTCAGAATAATCTTAACATTGTACTCTTCTACAGTGACATTTAGCATAAATATTTTTTGTGTAAATTTAAGCAAGTATAAGCAAATGTTACTATATTTATTTCTGAAATGCTAATTCTTCCTCTTCACTTTTATTTTCTCTTACTTCCTCTTTAGATACACAATGAAACTAATCTCTGTGGCTTGGTTCTGCGCAAAACACTTGTTTTTCTTGCATAAGGCAGGATTATCAAAGTCTGGTCCTGGAGGGCCAGTATCCAGCAACGTTTAGTGAACACTCTGCTCATTAAATTTTGCTGGATTCTGGGTCTCCAGGACCAGACTTTGACACCTCTGCTCTAAAGGAAGCACTGCACTGTGGCTGAATCTCTCGCCCACGATGAGGTCAGGAGTCACACACTTACAGAATAAACACTTACATGACCCCAGTGAAAAGATTAAGAGGAAACAGAATGGGGAAACAGACAGCAATTTCACAAAGTCACAAAAAAACTTCCTGTCCATTGATGGGAAGTTCTGAAGAAATGTCATGCTGGGCATTGCGATGTGTATGGCAGTTTTTATTATTAACATATTCGAGTTACTGGTTTTGACAGTCAATACAGCAGGAAGGAAGGGTTTGCAGCACCTTTGTACTGCACACCCTACTGGAGTGTAGCAGCCAAGCTTGCATATCTGAGAGCTTTAAGAGAGAACCCTCTCACAACTAAACCCAGCCATGCTTAGCAGGAAATCCAGCAGAGAGGCTGGGCTGCATGTGCTTATGAGGGAACCCAGCAGAGCAGCTGGGCTGGGTGTGCTCAGCAGGGGTCATGCTTTCCTGGATCCTAGTCCAGGAAACAGTAGAGGCCAGCAACAGAGACAGCACGAAAGAAAATCATCTGCAGAGGAGGCACGCCACCCATAACAACCTACAGCAAATCAAATCTTATACCAAAGTAACACTTATTGCATTGAGAGATCCTAGAATACACAGTAAACTTCATAAGCTGACCAAAGTTCATCATCAAAGAAAATGGTACATAAAGGAATTATATGAGCACAGAAACTATATGTAGACCTGCTTGCCAGAGCTTTGAACTAATTGTATTTGTAAATGTAGGGGCAGTTGGAGTGAGCCCCCCTGCTACAGTGATCCCGCAGACAGTGATGACGCCAGGAGCTACACGGAAAGCACCACATGTTCCCAATGCAGGAAGAAGCAGGTGATGGATACAGAGGAAAAAGATGGAAAGGATTGAGGGGGGTTGGGTTGAGAAGTTTGAGACGCAGCAGAGAAGTGGAGTTGGAGGGTTGTCCAGAAAGTTAGAAGAAGTCACCGGTAAGGCCAATCACAACAGGGAGTGAAGGGAAGAGTAGAGAAAATACGGACAGACGTTTAGTTAATGGTTGTGTAGATTTTTCAGTTTTCAAGACTTTTGTATTTTGCTTTCTAAAAAAGCTTGTCCCTAATCTTGACATGACTGATATGTAAATATTGTGTGGTTACTTAAACAGCCACACTACTGATGTTGAGGCTAGATTCCCAATCTACTCTTAACTGAAGGTTCAGTCAATCCAATGCACCAAACAAATCAGTGGAAGCATGACTCTACATGAGTATAGTGTACTCAAAACAATGAGTATAATACTCTGCACCTTATGTGGAGAATCAGGACCTTCTCCCTCTCATTCATTCATTCATATTCATATATATATATATATATATATATATATATTCATATATATATATATATATATATATATATATATATATATATACATATATATATACATATATATATATATATATACATATATATATACATATATATATATACATATATATATACATATATATATATACATATATATATACATATATATATATATACATATATATACACACACACACACACACACACACACACACACACATACATATACATATATATATAAACACACAAACACATTGCGAACTGTCTGCAAGGTAATGTCATATTAAGAAGACAACATTTTGTCAGATTAAACTAATCACTCACATTAAACACTTCAGTAGAAAAACAAACAAAAACAAAAGAAAAAAAAAAGCGCACAAACACGCATTTGTTCAATCCCATTCCAGCAACCATTCTACTTCCTACTCTTAAAAACCACCTACTGAACTGGTGATTTTAACTTGTTTTGTTGATTCAACCTTTTGTTGAAGTCATGTGTGGTCTACACATGGAGTAGAATTCAGATTCACCTGTCTTTAAAAAAACCCTTAGAGCATATTTGGAAAACCAGGAACCCAGCCTCTAGTGGCTTGCCCCAACTCACACCTACTGAGTCCCTGTTCTCCTTCAGCCATGCCGGAGAAGAGTTTTCCTCAGCCTGCTGGGGCTACAGGGTCACAGGCCTAGGATACATACTCTGCAGACTTCCAGAAGTGGCCCGGGTGAGACAGCCTGCGGTTAAGCTTGGGCAGTTTGTCCAACAGGTCAGCTATCTGAGAGAACGTAGGTCTGTCCTCCGACTCAAAGGACCAGCATGCGGACAAGATCTCCTTTAGGGCACAATTAGTTAGCATAAAGTCTGTTATCAAAGACTCTACCTGCATTTATATGCCTCACATGCAATATGCAATAGACATTCATAGTACTCAGCATTTAGATACAATTATTTATGCATGCAACTGGCTTGATCTCATTCAGACCTTTTTTGGACACTTCATCTCAAGATCATCACAGTCTCAAGTGATGAATAGTACACAATGTGTATAACAAATATTTTTTTGTTTGTTTTAAATGTTATCGTTAATAAAAAAAAACATTAATGTGGATAAAAATGAGCTAGTCCCTATACTGCATATGCGTTATACTTACTGTACTACTAGAGAAGGGCAGCATAAACATATGTAAGAAAAATCACTCTATTATACTACACACTTATCATAATCTTTTCTTTGTCTTATTATTAACTCATACTGAACAGTTACTGAGAGACAGCATATGAAAATCATGCACATTAAACCTCAAGGTCAGTTGTAACATTTTTGATCCATTACTTCTTGATACAATAGATGTAGATTAGATATCATTAGAAAGATCAGATGTTTTCTTCGTTCCCTTTCAAACTTTTTGGTAGCATTTAATAAGATTAAAAGTTGACATTATAAACTTTACATAAGCATTTACACAGCACATAAAATGGTTATGGGCAATTATTTACAGATGGGCAATGGTCAAATTTAAGTGACTATTTGAATTTGTAAGCCATTATTTGAATAAACACACACACACAGACACACACACACAAAAAAAGAGGCACTTATGGTCTTACGATCATTATATTTAACCAATATATAGACCACAAAAATCTAGAGTGGGTCGTCTGTGGTTTGAAATTTACATCAAAAGTGCAGTCAAATGTAGCATCTTTTTGCCTTAGCTAATGCAATCCTAGTCACATAACACTGTGACTTCATTCCCCTCATACTTTTCAGGTTGTTTGTAAAGAGGTCTTTTTCAAAAACCGATGATGTAATGATTGAGTGCAGTGTAAAATGAGCATAAGCTTAATGTTCATCTGCACACATCTGCGACGCCATACGCTATAACTTTGCCATGCTACATGGGCTAGCCTTCTCAGCCAGTGGCTAAGGGTTGGGAAACCCCTGTCACATGGAGGCTGGAGTCCTGCAGATGTTAGTGATTTTCCTGCTCAAACACACCAGATTCAACTAAGCACTTTATTGCCAGTATTACTGCAGGAAAAGCATGTTTCCACATGTTTTACAATGGCTGCACTCTTTGATCAGTTTAAACTGTAAGATACGAGCTGCACTTTGACAAGGTCAGAGTACAAGATCACGACTACTCGAATGAATGTTTGGAGCCATCTTAGCCAACATGTATACTATGCAAAATGAGGGAAGCCCTTCCTAGAATTGTTGTCAATATATAAACGTTCAGAAAACACTGCATGGGTCCTATAAGCAAGTGTTTAGCTCGCACTTTATTTTTTACATATAAAAAGCACAAAATGCTTGTGATGAGCCTGGCTATGAGAGCAGTGGTGGACTCACCGTGACTTCCTTGCCCAGACTGACCTGGGCCAACTGCTGTCTGACACCTTTACCACTCCCCAGTTGCCAGAGAGCCACCTCAGCTGGCTGGTTAGCCAGCGGCCAGTCTCGCGCCTGCAGCTCGTACCAGACAGTGCTACGAGATAAGCATGCACAGAATATTAATATATTTGGGGGGGGGGTTGTGGACAGGGGAATTAAGTGCCATTTTCATAGGTTATTTTGAAATTGTGGTCCCTCAAATAATACTAGGTCTAAAAGAAATGACCAAAGGTTTTTGGACTTGTCATCTTGGCTTTATCTGAGCTGGGAGACTGCTGGGTCACCACACAGCCCCATGCTTAGAATGCAGGAAAGGGAAATGGCTGGGTGTGGTCGTTACCCAAAGGCGTAAACGTCGGCAGCTTTGGAGAAAGGTAATCGGTCCTGCTCGTTCCCAGGACACAGCCTCTGCACGACCTCAGGAGCCAGGTAGTAGATCCAGCCTCGCGGTAGCTTCAGCTCATTCTCTCGCCTGGAAGCACACGCACACACACACGCGGTTTCTTGGCTACTGATTTTCATGCGAGTGCAGTACATCTAAAACACTGATCAGAATGACGACTCAACACATTAGGCTCTTTACCTATCCTCTTGCACTACTCCAGACATGCCAAATAGACCAAAATCTGTGATGACCACTTTGTTTGAGTCATAAAACACATTCTTGGATTTTAAATCCTTGTGCACAATGTCCTTTGCATGAAGGTAGCCCATCCCCTATAAGAAAAAAACAAAACAAAACAAAAAACAAGAACGATCACCCTATTGTGAAGGAGACAGTCCAGACATGCGTACAAGAGACAGACACATAGTTATACCTTTACAATTTCTTGAGCAATTTGCCTGGTTTTGTTGATGTCCAATGTATTTTTCGAATCCCTGACAACGGAGAACAACGTCCGGCCCTTGCAGAAACTGTCAGTAACAAATTATGAACATGTGCAAGATTAAAAAGATTAAATCCAAAAATAAAATGATGAAACCCACTTCAAAATAGCCATGCAGATCATAAAATGTTACCATTCTATTCCTAACAAGTTCAAGTAACTTGTGTTTTTGGGTTTAAGCAGATTACACCCCCCCCTTTAATATAATACAAACAAATCTCAACACTATAATCACCCCCCTCTCAGCAGACTCATTATGTCCTCACCTCGTTATGATGGCCAGCTGTGGCGGGTTCATGCAGGCTCCCATGAACAGCACCACGTTCTCGTGCCGCGTCTGCCGGTAGTTCATCACCTCCTTTTTGAAGAGCTTCAGGTGGCCCTGGTTGTTGCCGTCGATCTCCAGCAGACGGACGGCCACCTCTCCGTGCCAGCGGCCCCGGTGCACCCGCCCCCAGCGGCCCTTGCCGATGAGCTCGCCCAGCTCCAACTGCTCGAATGGCACGTCCCACTCCTGCAAGTAGACGCTGGTCTGGCTGTGCTTGCGCGAGATGGGGCCCTTCCACGGGTCCCGCAGGGACGGCAGCTCGTCCAGCTCATCTTCCTCCCCTTCGTCTTCCACTTCCGAGGTGGCCTCTTCTTCCTCCTCTTCCTCTTCTTCCTCCGACCTTTTGTTCTTCGGCGGATACTCCTTGCTGTCCGTGTTCTTGGGCAAAGCATGTGAAAGCATTATAACTCAACAAGGGTTTGTTTTAAGCTGTGTTGTGTCCAAAGGAAGCCCAGTCTATGGGCTGGACTGGCGTGTTTGAAAACAAGAAAGTTTGCACAATTCCTCGGAACTAATCGTTCACACATGGGCGGGTTGTGTAGCTCAAGTCAAGGGAGGCTACAGTACTGACTTTGTGACCCACACAGCTGCGTCATATCATTACTGGCCAAGGAGATCCATCAAGAGGACAAGGCAGGAACAGATAAGAAACTATGCAGTGGTTGGCCTCTCCAAAACTGAAGGACCAAGACGCTCAAGTAGCATTCTGTGCTGTAACTGAACTACAGCCTTGTTGGAGAATACAGAACATTCCCCCCACCTCCCTAAGTCAGGAGAACATTTGTTTCCACACTGCTCTCTGCCTAGTGTACTGAGAGACTCGTCTTCTCCAACACTCACCACTGCATCCTCCAGCCTGGCTGTCTGCAAGCTCTGCTCACTGGCCTGCTCCTTCTCCCTGGAAGCGAAAGAGGACATTAGATTCATAGCATCTGTGAGCCATCCTCTGCTCTGTCTTGGTCCTCTTTTCAATTTCTGTATTATGAATGTCAGTTCCTATATCCAGATATCTGACATTAAATAAACATAAACAGGACATAAACAACCTCTGGGCAGTTAGTGCTGTTACTTTGAATTTTGGCACCTGTGCACATTATATTGGTTTTGTACATGCTGCCTGTGCACTGGGCATGAGAGGGTGCCTTGTGGGTAAGAGTAAGGACGCCATAATATCTGCACATGGTGATGTATCCTGATTGTAGTGCTCCCTGATTAGCTAGAGTGTCCAAAATCAGGGAATGTAGAGGACATATTTGTTCCACTCAAAAACAGTAGGCTAAAATGGCAGGAAAGTTACAGGCCTTACCCTGAGTCCTGAGAGCCATCTGGATGTGGGGAATGAGACACGTCTGGAAGGAAAGGCAGTGATGTGGACATTTAGATTTCAAATGAAAACCTTTATGAACATCGGAATGCTGTGTTCACAGTCTTAATAAGAAAACCCATGACAAAAGCCAAATGCTCTATGGGATTTCTATTTGTAATGTTACTTAAAACAAGTTAAAAAGAAAAAAAGAAAAGAAAAGAAAAATCTCTAGAAACAGGGTCAATATTATTCCATGCAAACAACAACGTTCACGTCCCCATGATGACACTCTGAAAGCAATGAATCATTGTGTCCAGAAGGAGGCGTTAAACACCAGCACAGAACCCAGGGCATAAAGAAGGTGGCTTAAAGCCATTTTCCGTAGAAACCTAACTAGGTCAGTAATTGGAAAGGGGTGATATCCAGGTGTTACATGACTCACCAGCGAAGAAAAACCCTTGTCTGACCTGAACATAGTAGGCAGATAATGATCAGGACGGAGTGGAAAAAAAACAGCCAAACGTAGAGTGGAAGGAGCGTGAGCAGTCAGAGAAACATCCATAACTCTGGGTTAGCTGCCCCTCTGCCTAATAAGCATCTTCACATCCAGTTCAGTTACTGCTAGTGTTGGTGGGGCAGGGGATTACTAACTGTGTTATTCCATTAACTATATTACTTCAGTAACTGACATATTCCATTAGCCTCCATCATGCAGGATACTGTTTCATTAACTATTAAATAAATTGCTTATAGAGCAAGAAGAGTTTGGATTTTTCCATACAAAAGGTGCCATTATTAATGTGTGCTGATATCAGGACATTGGGATATCCTCAAATCAAGCAGCTTTCTGACAGAGAGATAATGATGCTCATGTAATAAGTACTAAACAAAGATATTTTGGCTAAGACTGGCATTATTACGGATTGGGTTTAAGTTTTAGTGAATATGTATGTACAAATCTGTAAACATTAATAAAATACATTTGTGTCACCTCACTAGCTCAATGTATGTAAATAATACAACAGAATCAATCAACATCATATAAATCTTAGAAAAATGGTAAGGAGTTAAAAACTCAAATCTTAACCAAGTCTTAACCAAAGTTAAGACATTATTTTAGAGCGACATGTGGAAATAATCAGCAGATCGTAGTCCGCACCAAAGTCACCGACCTGGGAAGCTGAAGCGGCTGTCACGCAGCCCTTTGGGCGAGGGGTTGGGGGGCGGTGTGGCGCTGGGGGGGTTGCTCTGGCAGAACGCAGCAGGGGAGGAAGGCGTAGAGGATGTGGTGGAGGAGGGGTTACTGCTGGAGTCTGGCTGACTGACAGACGGAAGCTGCTCCTGGGGGGAAGAGCAAAACAGGAGCCACTCTGAAGCTACCAGAGAGTACAACGAACTTAAGGACCAACTTCAACGATATCGGAGGAGGTGTGATTAGCCTCGTGAACCTGGCACCCACTGACAAAGTGCTATGAACTAAACATTTCATAATGCTGGGTGGCGTCATTCGTACCTTTTTGTTCAACGTCTTCGGTAATGTATCGAACTGCGTGGCATGTGGAAGGCGGTCGACCTGGTTATTGATGTCTGATGGGACTGACTCTGTTCTTCTGATTTTTGAAACTGGAAAGTGCAGAAAAAGAAAGCAGAAAGATGGAAAAAAAAAACTATGGTAATCTTATTTTTGTTGAGTGAGAGCAGGTCTAGAACATCCACCAGTATGAAGGGAAAAGAACAAAAATCCAAAAATATTTGCAATATCTTCACAAAAAGAACATGTCAATCTCTGGTCACTGAGAGGACTGAAGTCTAATTGCGAGCATGTTGAGATCTATATGACCTGAGACTGATGTGTTCTTTCTGCCCATTTACTGAGGGGCAAAACTCTAAACAGTGTTTGATTCTAAACATGCTATTAAGAAATATTTGGGGTTGTTGTTTAATAAAGTCGACAAAGTCATACTTCGAAAGGGTAGATGGCACTGAGGAGCGTCTTTGGTACACTTGTTGTGGCACTTCAACCTGATAGTGAGAAAAGGATCATTAGTAGATTCTGTTGATGAAAAAAATAGGTGCTATAACATTGGGGTTTACAACTCGACTTACTTGCAGTGTTTGCACTTAACACCGAACATCATGTTCTTGTGACACACTGCACATGTCTGAGACAACCATGACTTAGTGGAAAACCTAAAAGACAAACAGATTTCCTCCAGTCAGTGCTGACAAATGTTATATGAAGCCATATAGCATGAGCGAGAAGGTTTAGTCTGCCATACCTGT